>NW_009647250.1:5782-15718 GCF_000708025.1 Charadrius vociferus | reverse complement strand
CACGTCACAGGGCTGCCAACCTGGAAAGATGAAAGCGAGAGGGTAAGCTGGTCTCCCACCAGGCAATAACTTGCAGCAATCACTAGCAAATCAAGTTTTCACGGTCATTACTCCTTTTTTCCTGAGAGCTTCTCTGAAAAGCAAAGTCCTGTTCTGAGCAGGGTGAACGGGATGGTGCCGAACAGGGTAAAACGAGGATGATTTTTAGAGCCTCGGACAAATTTCAACAGTCCAAACGCTTAAACGTGAGCCACCACAGCATTCGCACAGAGAGCACCGCCACCAGAAGTTAAAGGAATCCTTATTTGAACTGGCAAAAGCCTGACCACATACTAAAAAAGCCTGCTCTTTGCCTTAAGTACAGCTTGCAGTAAGTGCTGCTGAAGCCACAGCCTTGCCTCGGGCTGTTCTCATCCTTTGGAGCCACAGGGTGGTCCTCCCACATCTGGGTCCCCTTTTCTGGTAGCACTAACCTCTCCAATCACGCGAGCGAGCAGGTTTGCTAACACCTGGCTCTGCACAATCAGTAGAATAAAAGGGAAGGCAAAAAAAAATGCTGAATTGTAATGCGTCGGGTCTAGATTGAGCATTTCCCTCGTGCGAGTGAGCTCAGAAGGAAGGGTTTGTACCAAAGAAAGCAAAGGCAGTGATTTAACATCCCACTGGTCTAAAGTTTCCTTTCAACAACTTAGTTTAGGTACTCTGAAAATTCTCAAGAGCAGTATTTTCGAGCGGGGCACCTGCATTGTATCACTTCTCTCTCCTCTCCCCACCAGTCAGTAAGATAAATGGCGAGTCTGCAGAACAGCTACTGCAAGAAAAAGGTAACAGAAGAACTTCGATAACCTGCTTAAGATGTCCAGTTATGCGGCTTGGTTTCCTCTCAAAGTATCCAAACCTGCCAAGCAAAACCCTTATTGAAGCCTAGGAATTCTTCTGGTGGAGGAGTCGCGTGCAGGATTTGGTCCTCAGAGAATGTCAACTGAAAATAATGGATTCAAAGAGATTTATTCTGAAATAAGCAGGCTTCAAGTCAGCTAGCAGCAGTTTTCAGAGGCTCCTCTCTGATGCAAGCAGCATTAAAAGCTACGCAGAGGGTCTGCGTGCCCCAAGAGAGCTGGCTCCTGTTTGGCATGCAGATCTTCTACCGGTGAGGGTCTGGAGAAGGGGACGCAGAGGTTACACTCTCTCTGCTCCATTTCTGTGTAACAGATTATTGTGGTAGCCAAGAGAGCTACGGGCGTGTTCATTTCACATTCTGAATACATCAGAATAAAACATATATAACCCTAAGTTTCCCAGGTGAAAAGAAAAGTAGGGGCTGGCTGTCTTCACAGAATAATTTCTACTTAGCTACTTAAAAGCGATTCATACCTGGGCATCTGAAACGATGTTTTTGCCCCAAAACGACATCGTTCGAAAGCCAATAACCATAACAGATGTAGCTCTTTATTTACTCTTGTAATTCATGCTTATACACCGCAGTGATTAAAGAGCAAACTGTGACCACAGATCCAACGGTGCCGATTAATCCCCTAATCCAGTCGGCCTCCAGCGAGTTGGACATCCAGGGAGCTTCTTCTCTGTAATAAACCAACGGGGCGACTCCAAGACACCTTTTTCTACAGCCACGGGGAGGGAAGAAGCGCAACCCAGGCAGTAACTCTCACCTCGGGCAGCCCAGGAGTCACTGCAAGGCTGGATGGAAGAATAATTGGGACGGAAAGGTCACCAGGCAGGCTAAAACAGCCTTGAAGCGACGCAGAGGAACCATCTCTGCCGTTCCTGCAGAGTGCCGAGAGGGCGTATCTGCACAGGATTTGAATTTTCCCGACCACAACGGCCATTTCACCTCAAAAAATCGGCTGTTAAGTCAAAATAAGGCACTTTTCTTTTAAGTAATTGCAGATGTTCCTCTGCTACGAAGAGGCGATGCCTAGGAAAAATAAATTGAGATTCAACCGTAAAAATTGCACGTCTCTCAGGGCGTAAAGATGTATGCCCCAGGCAACACCCCGGGCTTTATTTAGCACGAAAAGCAGAGACCGAGAGAGGGAGACAGGCTTTAAGCACTATCAGTCTCATTTGCACAGCTCCGGCTCCTCAAGGAGAGGCAGGTGTAGGAAGAATAAATACAAGCTGGCGCTCTGCCTGGAGAATAACATCAACAGTTCTGCCACAGACCAAAGCTACGCGGATCGAGGCAAATCGTACTTGAAGGTCTGCTAGGATCTTTTGCTTGACCACTTCCTGAGTTTTCTTTTTTTTTTTTTTTGATGAAAAGAAAATGACACTTTTCGCCTAAAAAAAAAAAAAAAAGCTGTGCAGAAAAGACGCCTAATATTATTATTATTCCTCTTAAGGGACAAGCAAACACATCAACAGTGCAGCTTCCTGTGACCCCTGCAGGAGCGGAGCGCCCGTAGTAAGGATTAAAGGACTCAAACATTTCAAAGAAAGGAATTTTGGAAGTCCACAAATCTTTTTTGCTGCCAATTTATGTCCGTGGATTTTTAAAATAAAGGGAAAAGACCTTGTAGATAACCCACAGCAACGCTGGTTAAGGGTACTGACTCTGATTCTGCAGGATGTGCGCCAACTGCCAGGCAGAAATCTTCCTCTTCTGCGCCGAGACGTTCAACATTTTAAATGCCATGTAAGCGGACAGACTTTTCTCCCCACCTCTTCCTTGCGGAGCATTCCCCAATCGCTTCTGTGGTCACATACCCCACTGCCTGTCTGTTGCGGTATTGCCTTGCTTTGGGAAGCATTAAAGAAAGCTCCCACTCTAATAGACGTTTATAACGTCTCTCATAGCAAAGGATGAATCTGCAGAAAAAAGGCACCCAAGGCATTACTTGGAGGAAAATCCATTTTCTTTTTTCAAAGTCTCCTGAATATTCAGTGCAACTATACCAGAATTGAATGATATACCAGATAATACACCAGAATCGAATGACATACCAGATAATATACCAGAATTGAATGAAACTCAACAGTTTCTTTCAGACATTAAGACACCCGTACGTACAAAACCCCAGTTCAAAGAGCACACCCTGGAATAGTTTGCAGTGCTTTAATGAACATGTGAGGTATGCATCTGCACTGGAAATCCAACGACAACACGGAACACGCAAAGGTGGTGGTCAGGATGTCTGGAGGTGTCTAACCATGGTATTTACCCTTTGGGAAACAGTCGGACAATGGGGTTAGATTTGCCTGAAACGGCTCGGCACGGCTGTCATTAGTGCTCGGGAAGTTTTATCCATAAAGTACGTCACGTGGAGACCTCACAGAGCTGTGGAGATGGCAAACATCGCAGCCTAGCAAATTCTTACTGACACCGTGCGCGCACGCTCTGATGTTGGATGTTTTTAGCGCTAAAACCAACTGACACCTAAAGGGTTAACACCGCAAGTTTAGATGGGATGAGACTATTTTCCACGCAAGAGCGAGCAGGAGAGTCAAACTTGTACTGGTCCCTTCTACTGTGGGAAGCACAAGGCAAAAAGTCGAGGGTACGCTATCCGAACAGCCATACAGCACTTCCACGGATTTGATTTTCAGGCAACCCAGGTGCTGAGGACACCGGCTCTCAAGAGCAGTCAGAGTACGCGCTCCCAGGGAGCGCAGCTCACGTTGGCTTTGCTCTAAGCACAGTACACTCTGCAGCCACGCTTAGTTCCACAGCACGAACCGGCCCCCAAAAACACTCCCTGAAAAGTTGAACAGGCATGTTTGTTTATTCCTTCTCAGCCCACCCGCATCTTCCCATCATTTCACACCACCTTTCGCTCAAGGAAGGCTCTCAAGGAAGGAAGCCCTTTCCAAATCGGAGCTGCCCAGAGGAATTCAGTACAGTTTGGAGCTGGAGCTCCCCAAAGCTCACTTGAGCTCAGTGCTCTCCCCAGGACACGTCGAGCCTTGCAGGCACGGGGGCTCTTACCGGTAGGAGGCTGCCCGTAGGACGTTGCATACGCAGTCTGCCCGTACGTCGCAGTCGTCTGGGGCTGTGTGTAGCTGACGTCGGTGGGTTGTCCGTAGGTTCCATAACTCTGCCCATACGTCTGCTCCGAAGACAATAGAAATTTAATTCATAAACAGAAGCGACTCACAGGCGTGGCAGAGATACACACAAACTGTTTCGGTGATATACACAGACCGAGGGATGTGTGTCAGCCGAGGTACTGAAAGCAATTCGAGTCAAGCCATGGCTACTGTGAAAGTTGGGACGCTACTGCAAATTTCAGTTCAGGTCCGTAACGAGATTACAAATGCAGTTTTTCAATGCCATGGCCGGAGCGACAGCCTCTTACATTTTCACAACACACCTCTGCTTTATGTAAAGCAAAGTATGAAAGCATCAAGTGCTTTGTAATTGCCTGGGCACCTATCAACACTCACAGGTACCTCCTGAGGGCTAACGTGAAACACGGGGAGTGGGACTACTCAGAGGGCAGAACTGCGCAAAGTAAAACAAGTCAGTCACTTCACCATGAAACTGCTTCAGCATTCAGTAGAAAAAAAAATATTTAAGCTTTCAATTAAGTTATTCTGAACATTCTTCATGTCCACCAGCCAACAGTTTGAAAAACAGGAGCTTATGTGGGCACCTGAGGACAGGATCAGTGGGAGCATCTAAGGTCTTGCCATCACCAAACTATCCTGGTTACAGCTACTCCCGTCCCGGTGTCTTTGCATGCAGTGAGAGATCAACTCTCAACTCGCACCTTACCCGGAGCTCATTTTCAAGCCTAGACTGTCACTAAAGGACCGCTTCTGCCCCTCGCCTGGCTCAATCCTGAAGACAGGACTGCAAAGCAACTCCTCAGCCGCGGTGATCTGATCGGCAGCGCAGGGTGGCTGGTCCTGCAGTTTTACCAGCTCAAGATCTACCTCAGCCCCATGCCACGGACCAGCCGGCTCAAACTCCAGGCACCGACGGCTTTGGGCGGCCAGCAGTTTGATTTAGGATAAAACTCGAGTTACAGCTCAAGAAGTGACATGAAGATAGCCTTAACATCCAGATTCTCAAAGGGATTTACCGAGTCCTGTGGGAGCCTGGAACTTACAAACACCTTTTGGGATCTGAGTGTGTGTTACTCGCGAGCCGGTCTCCCTGAACTCAAGCCACAGATCTTAACCAAGAGCAGAAAAGTCATGACCAGATGGAATATGTCACTGTCTGTGGAAGCTCACTACATCAAGAGGCAGGAAACGCTCCAACCCCCCCATGGCTATTTGCCTACAGCCGAGTTTAGTCGGTTGGTTGTTTTAGTCTCACACGAGAGGATGTTGTTGAGGCCGCCCGTTCTCACGCTTGCCAGTCTGCTTATACTTGTCCTTCCGTATAACCTTGCACATTTGGTAGCAGTTCTTGCAATTGGTCGGTCTCAAAATACTTATTCAAAATAAAAATCACCATCGCCCTCCTTTAAGCCGACCCCAATGCCAAGACCGAACCTGTGCTCCTCCTGTAACACCGATCTTTTTCACAAAGAGCCTTCTTACCCTGCCACAGGAACGAGCAAGCGCAGTATTGACGCAGCCTCACCTGCCTCGGACTGGCTAGCGCAGGCAGCAGCAGGCAGGGGGAGGCTGAGCGGGCACGGCAAGGCTGCTCCCGCTCAGCCCCGCAGCGCCAAAGCCAAACTGTTGCCACAACCAGAATAAACCGATTTGAAGCTGCTCCGTACCACTGCAACACGACAAGGCGGTGGTTTTCCTCTCCGTAATACAGACATACTCTCGGGCAGCAGGATTTTCCCTTCAAAATTCTCTCTGGAGAGGCGGGGGAAAGTTAACCTACACTATTTTTAAGGACAAAAGTTTATCTTTGAAAACATACTTGGAGTGCGTATACAACTTGTAGTCTAAGGATTAAAAATAAGCATGGTTTAATTCATCTCTTAAAGACCCAGCCAACTGAGAGTATTAATAGCTGTAGCAACAATACTTCCCTGAAAAAAAATGTATTCCCTCCTCCTCCGTTGCCCAACTGCTGCAATCTCACAAGTGGCAATTTCCCCAACTTTTACTTTTTAGGGTTTTCTCTCCTACACTGCTGAGTAAAGCACCCACCAATGCGGCGGTGTCAAACATACACCGCAAATTAGGCTTTTACAACCCTCTCGACAACAACCACCTTAGGCATAACCTCAGGTATATTAACAAAGAAGGTGACTGTTGATGCTCCATGACGTTCAGGTTGTTTTCACTTTAAGAAAGCAGTTCAGGCTGCGTGAGAAGCTACAAGACAACGTTCAATGACAGATTTTGATGTTGCCGCTCAGCGTTTTTCGTGGCTGGCAGAGCCCTGTGTCGTTTACTGGAAGACATGTGATTCAGCAGCAATTATAAATCCGTCCCGTGTTTTACCTGGGTGGTCTGTGCATATCCTTGAGCTGGCTGAGGTGCATACGCGCTGTAGCTGTAAAACGAATTTAAAGACATTTATAATGCGTCCCCGCATTTCTGACGTGTGCAACACATGTATCACAAGACAACTTTCACGTATCCAAATGATTTCTGCTGAAACACTACGGCAATACACAAATCTAAAAGCTAAAGGAAAACCATCGGATTTGAAAACACACCTGAATTAAGACTAAACTGCAATTATTATATACTTATATTGCATCTTTTTAAAACAGAGAGGATAAGACCATAATGCTACTTACCCCTGCTGAGCTGCAGCTTGGCTATAGGTACTATAATCTGCAAAGAAAGGGGGAAAAAAAAAAGAAGGGAAAAAAAGGTTGACAAAGGCTTAACAAAATTAACAGTGCAAGAGCACAGCAGCTGGAATTTCCTCCTGCAGCTTGAAAGAACTGCCATAAACCGCTGGAAATCCAGTTTCAAAAGAGCGTAAGGTAAATGCACTTTTGCAAGTCTTTTTGAAGGCAACAAAACCCCCTCTTCCCTTCATTGTTACTGCCGTTTGCTGCAGCAACTTTGATCTCAAATGACCCCACTTTAATTTAACTGCCACCTTGGATGACACCCAAGGGGGCTGGCAGGAGGGTGTTTTGTTTTGGAACAAAGGAAACGATGGGGCTGACACTCACAACCCCCCCGCCCGGGTTTCAAAGGGCCAGGTTGCAAGTTTTCCGGTCTGTAAAAACCACCACACTTCACTCTCCCTCTTTCTATCGAACTTTCAAGGACACAAAGGGCTGCAAAGTTCTAACACTCGTCCCCTAGCAGGGTTTGAGACGGGCAGCTGGCAGTAATTCCTTCCCCAAAGCCCCCATCCACTCCAATACCCCGATTTAGAGGAGAACCGAAATCCTGAAAAGCCAAGCAGAAAAATCTACGCTGAACTGGTTTGCCAGCGGGAATGGAAAATGCATCCGCATGGCAATTACAAGGCTATATTTGACATGATTACAGCTCCTAAATCTACGCTTTCCCTCAAAGTCACCAAGCAACTCCAGTTCCCATCCAAACTTCTAGAGCAAACGATGAATTCATCGCTTAGGCCGGACCTTGCCAGCCAGATTCCAGCTCTCCCGGGGCCACAAAAGTCCCGAGGACAGAGATCAGGAACGGGACCAGCCCTTGCTCGCATCTGCCGCTCGGGCCACGGCATCTGACTGCGCTGGAGGCAGAAGCTGGACGTTAGCAGAGCTATTCTCAGGCAGAGCCAAACAGTCCTGTGCAAGAAGAGATTTCGGTGTTTCTATCACGATCGCACCTCGGGGTACACTCATCTCAGTTAGAAAACTGAAGATTACAAATTTGAGGAACCCAGCTGATGGCTTCCCACAGGCTTCAGTTGTCCCCAGGCTGTAAGGATGGGTTCAATGCCTTTATCACGCTGTTCGCAACCGAACGTGATGGAAGACCACGAATAACTTTGAAAACGCTGTTTTCATACACCAGAACCTCCTGTTTCTTGTGGCCACAGGTTCTTAAAGCTTTCCTCTCCTCCTCCTAACCCCTCTACATGAGCTTATGGCTTTTCCTCCTTTGCGCTTCCCTCCGCTGATGCTGGAGCTCAGACCCTGGGGTACGTGTTGATGGACAAGGAGAGGAAGTGCCGTGACTCCGGTAGTGATTTTTGGCAGATATTAATTACTTTGACCTTGCACCAGAGCGCAGGAATCGGCACGAGTACACCAGGAAGATGAGCGAAATACCACGCACAATAAAAAGACGCTCAACTGCAATCCAAAGGCTTCCACGCTCCTGAGACGCAACGCACAAGTTGTTAAACTACTCTGGCACCTCTCCTGCTTTCCTTACAGGTTGTCATGTTTAATATTGAAAACTCTAGCTTGTTAAATTCAGGGCCGCTGCTCTTTTTGTTGTTGCTGTTTCAGTCTACACGTGGCTCTAAGCTTTGCCACAAATGGGCATTAATGGTGTTAAAAACCATTTAATGCCCATTCTCCTCTCATCCATCTTCCCTCTCCCACTGCCTCCTCATACCAGCACCCCTCCATAGACTCACAGAATGGTTTAGGTTGGAAGGGACCTTAAAGATCACCTTGTTCCACCCCCCTGCCCTGGGCAGGGCCACCTCCCCCCAGCCCAGGTTGCTCCGAGCCCCGTCCAACCTGGCCTTGAACACCTCCAGGGATGGGGCAGCCACAGCTTCTCCGGGCAACCTGCCCCAGGGGCTCACAACCCTCACAGCCAACAATTTCTTCCTGATATCTAACCTAAACCTCCCCTCTTCCACCTTCTCCCGCATCTCACCGTACACCCTCCTCCACCCTGGCCTCCTCTCTTCCATGCCCGTTTGCTCTCCAGCCATCAAAACCTCCATACTCAGATATTGAACTCTCATTTTCCGCACCCTGTTGGGTTACTGCAGTCCTCCAGGCTGGTCAAAAATTGTCAGGCTGCTGAGCACACTCCTCCCCAACCTTCATCCCTCGCTGGTAGACTCCCCAGCAACCCACCGCCCTCCCCAAGAGCTGCAGGTCCCTCTAGCTAAGCACAAGGTCTTTAATTAAACACCCATCACGCATCCCTTCTCGCAGCCTTCCCCCAGTCCTACCAACACATGACATTTCCCTCCTTTGCAGGAATTTAAATCCAGGTGCTGAACTTGCAATTTGTCACTGGTAATCCCTCTCTTTTAATTTGCTCGAATTGAGATTCAGGCAATAGCGTTAAAAAAATATTACGGTTCATTTAGCTAAAACCATC
Organism: Charadrius vociferus; assembly: GCF_000708025.1. Classification (NCBI taxonomy): domain Eukaryota; kingdom Metazoa; phylum Chordata; class Aves; order Charadriiformes; family Charadriidae; genus Charadrius; species Charadrius vociferus. The sequence goes on along the minus strand of NW_009647250.1, from coordinate 6,559 downwards.
TCCGAGCCTTTATTTCCAGGGGGAAATTAATCTTCATCCTTCTATTTCACGAGGCTCAAGAGCACAATAGTGCAGCCGAAAATAGCAGCTCCCGCGGAAGAACATTTCCATGTATTAAGCAGAAAGACAGCTGTATTTTTAAACCCCATTTGGACAAACATGTTTCTTTAGTAACTTTTTTTTTTTTTTAAAAAAAAAAAAACCAACCTCTGTAAGGTGATATTAGTTATATTCCCTCACACTCCGTGGCTTATTTTCCTTTATGGAAAGGTCCGACCTTTGGCTGCCGGGCTTTAAGACTATTTGAAATGTGACGTTGCCACAGTCGGTAAGTCTCAATTTTGATCTATTCGCATCCAGTTGGAGCCCCCGTGGAAAAGGCACATCTCCTTCTATGATGCTTCACTGTTTTTTTGGTTTTGTTTTTTTTTTTTCAAAGAAATCACATTTACACCCAGAAACCGCCCTGAAGAGCCAACAGAAAGGCCGAAGGCACGGAGGAAGCTTTCAGTGAGGACAGCGATCTCCTGAATGCGTGTAACTCAAAGAACCTTGTTGTTGGAAGCACCAAGGATCCACTATTGTCAACGATAATATATTAAGGAATATTTAGGAGAGAGAATCTGGGCACTGCCGCCCCGGGGAGGCACAGCAGGCTCCCGGTCCCCCTCGGGGACACCGGTACTGGGGGAACCGGGGCCGGGTGAGGGCCAGGCCGGAACGAAGCCCCAGCGCTGGGGGAAAGGGAGGGGAGGGAGGGGGGTAGGCCCGGCGCCT
>NW_009647250.1:3488-4364 GCF_000708025.1 Charadrius vociferus | reverse complement strand
GGGTGGCACAGTGTGCGTGGGTGTCCCACGGGTAGCCGGACATGGGTGGGTGTCCCATGGGTGATGTGGCACAGGTGGGTGTCCCATGGGTGACATGACGTGCGTGGGTGTCCCAAGGGTGGTGTGGCACTGGTGGTGTCCCATGGGTGGCACAGTGTGCGTGGGTGTCCCATTGGTGGCCTGACATGGGTAGATGTCCCATGGGTGGTGTAGCATGGGCAGGTGTCCCATGGGTGACATGGCACAGGTGGGTGTCCCATGAGTGACATGACGTGGGTGGGCGTCCCATGGGTGGCATGGCACTGGTGGGTGTCCCAAGGGTGGCGTGGCACTGGTGGGCATCCCATGGGTGACATGACGTGGGTGGGTGTCCCAAGAGTGGTGTGGCACCGGTGGGTGTCCCATGGATTGCCTGACATAGGGGGATGTCCCATGGGTGGTGTGGCATGGGCAGGTGTCGCATGGGTGGCATGGCACAGGTGGGTGTCCCATGGGTGGCGTGGCACAGGTGGGTGTCCCATGGGTGGTGTGGCATGGGCAGGTGTCCCCTGGGTGGTACAGTGTGCGTGGGTGTCCCGTTGGTGGCCTGACATGGGTAGATGTCCCATGGGTGGTGTAGCATGGGCAGGTGTCCCATGGGTGGCATGGCACAGGTGGGTGTCCCATGGGTGACATGGCACAGGTGGGTGTCCCAAGGGTGGTGTGGCACAGGTGGGTGTGCCATGGGTGACATGACGTGGGTGGGTGTCCCAAGGGTGGTGTGGCACTGGTGGGTGTCCCATGGGTGGTGTGGCATGGGCAGGTGTCCCATGGGTGGCATGGCACAGGTGGGTGTCCCAAGGGTGGTGTGGCACTGGTGGGTGTCCCATGGGTGGC
>NW_009647250.1:0-1794 GCF_000708025.1 Charadrius vociferus | reverse complement strand
GGGGAAGCACCCGCCACCCCCCAGCTGGGCACCCTGGCGTGGGGGTCTCCCTTGGGCCAAGGAGGGGTCCAGGAGCTGCCTCCATCCAAGAGGAGCTCCAGGAGCTCTCCGGGTCGAAGGGTTCCTCCAGGGCTTTCCTTCATCCTTGGAGAGCTCCAGGAGCTGCCTTGGTCCAAGGAGGTCCATGGTTTCCTCTGGTCCCAGTAGGGCTCCAGGAGCTCCCTTGGTTCAAGAGCAGCTCCGTGGTCTCCCTCGATTCAAGAGGAACTTCATGGTCTTCCTTGGTTCAAGGAGGTCTCCAAGGTTTCCCTTGGCCCAAGAAGGTCCCCATGGTCATCCCTCTGAATCCAAGAAGGTCTCCATGGGTCTCCCTTGGTTTGAGAAGGGCTCCATGGTCTCCCTTGATACTTGGATAGCTCCAGGGTTTCCCCTGGCCCAAGAGGGTCTCCATGGTCTCCCTCAGCCCAAGAGGGTCTCCATGGGTCTCCCTTGGTTTGAGAAGGGCTCCATGGTCTCCTTTGATATTTGGATAACTCCAGGGTTTCTCTTGGTCCAAGAGGGTCTCCCTGGGTCTCCCTTGGCCCAAGAGGGTCTCCATCATCTCCTTTGATGCTTGGAGAGCGCTAGGATTTCCCTTGGACCAAGAGGGTCTCCATGATTGTCTCTGAATCCTAGAGGGTCTCCATGGGCTCCCTCGGCCCTGGGGGGCTGCAGGGGCTCCCTTGGCCCAAGAGGGTCTCCATGGTCTCCCTTGGCCCAAAAGGGTCTCCCTGGGTCTCCCTTGGTTTGAGAAGGGCTCCATGGTCTGATGCTTGGGGAGCTCTAGAGTTTCCTTTGGCTCAAGAGGGTCTCCATGGTCATCTCTCTGAATCCAAGAGGGTCTCCATGAGTCTCCCTTGGTTTGAGAAGGGCTCCATGGTCTCCCTTGAAGCTTGGGGAGCTCTAGAGTTTCCCTTGGCCCAAGAGGGTCTCCATGGTCATCTCTCTGAATCCAAGAGGGTCTCCATGGGCTCCCCTCGGCCTAAAGGGTCTCCCTGGGTCTCCCTTGGTTTGAGAAGGGCTCCATGGTCTGATGCTTGGGGAGCTCTAGAGTTTCCTTTGGCCCAAGAGGGTCTCCATGGTCATCTCTCTGAATCCAAGAGGGTCTCCATGGGTCTCCCTTGGTTTGAGAAGGGCTCCATGGTCTCCCTTGAAGCTTGGGGAGCTCTAGAGTTTTTCTTAGTCCAAAAGGTTCTCCATGGTTGTCTCTCTCAATCCAGGAGGGGCTCTACAGTCTCCCTTGGTTCGAGAGGAGCTCCCTTGGTGTAAGGAGCGCCAGGGTTTCTCTTGGTCCCAGAGGGTCTCCATGGTCTCCCTTGGTCCCGGGGACCTGCTCCCAGGGGTTCCAGCTCCCTGTGCTCCATGCCCGCTCCCAGGGGAGGCCGCGGCGCGCCCAGCTCATGCGGGGAAGAGAGGAGGGAAGGTGGCACGGTTACCTGGCCAGATGATGGCTTCCAGCAAGGTGACCCTTCTAGCCAGGACCTCCAGCCGGGGCTGCAGCCGCAGGAGGGTTTGGAAGCTACTGGCCTGGGGGAGAGTGAGAGAGCAGAGCAGAGCACGCGTTCGCCCCGCGGCGGGCACGGCCACGGGTGACACAGCGGGGGTGGCATAGCGTGGTGGGGGTGGCATAGCATGGGTGCAGCCCCGGCGGGGTGGGAGGGGGGGGTGGGTGGTGCCGATGCAATGGGTGGGGGGTGCCAAGGGGCCCAGGAAGGTGCTCCTGCCGGTCTCGGAGGGGGGCCAGGGGCTCCCACG
>NW_009647249.1:0-1684 GCF_000708025.1 Charadrius vociferus | reverse complement strand
ATGAGCCTTGTAATGATCCCTCAACCACAAAGATAATCAATTAGTAGCCTTAGGGGCAGAAAACAGCTATGTAATTTTTGGGTATGTGGGAGCCCAGAATGACGAACCGAAAGGGGATGAGAAATGGAAAGGACCATGTGAACAGAATGCATATCAAAGGTTCTCCCCAAATAATTGGTCAGGAATACATTACATTGGATACATAATGCCCTTGTCTGAAGCACAGGCAGCTGGGCTGGGAGTTCATATAGGAGGAACTCAGGGGGGAAGACGAGTGGCCCCCTCAGCGTATTATAGAGACTTATGGGCTGGCAATATGAGCACAGGATAGTAGCTGGAGTATCAACATTAGAATTATTAGCAGTGCAACGAATGCGGATGATAAATGGCATCTACCAGAATAGGCTAGTAATGCCATGTTTTATAAGGTTAGAAGGAATGCAAGTCAGAGCTGGGTTATATGTGTATTTGCTGGGTTATATAAAGTTAATAGAAGAAGGGTTTTAATGCAATGTTTTATAAGGTTAATCCCTAGTAGAAGGAACGCAGGTAACCAGCTGCAGATGGCATTCTTGGGCCAGAATATAGCAACTCGGAAGATCAAGGTGTTGAAGAGAAATCAAAAGAAGGAAGGACAAGATGAAGAGACTGTGTATGGGCTTCAGCAAAAAATGTAGTAAGTAAAAGGGGGTGGATTGTGAGAGATGGAATTGTTTTGCTTCAGCCATTTTGTATGTCGACGACACAAGTAGGGCTATGAACAGCCATTTTGTGTGTCAACAGCACAAGCAGAGCTGTGTAACTTAGAAAAACAACTCCTAAAAAGGAGAAAAATGTGAATCGAGTTTGTGATAGGCTAACGGGTCGTGAAAGAATGTGTGCCCTAAAGTACCTAACCAATGGGAAAAGGGGACAGGACATAAATAGCTGAAGTTTTGTAGCTAAGTGTGCTCTTTTTGAGAGGTACCTGACTTGTTTATTTTGATCCAGAATAAACTTTTATCTTTGCTTTGAAGACTTTGTCCTCTCTACATTTTTATCCGTGAGCGAGCGTTTCTCACAAGAGCATCAGGTAATTAAATTATACATAAGCACCTAGGAGAAAACAAGGGAGTGCCTGCCAGCACCAGATGGTTGAGAACAGGCATCAGGCACATCTGATTCCCCCTGAATGTGAGCAGGGCTGAGGCTGCCGGTGCAATGCCACTTGGCTCCAACAATGTTTCTGGCCCTAAGGAAACGCTACCCAGGTGGGGATGGGATGTGGGGATACAAGTGCCCAAATGGTCCAGGAAGTGGTGGTTGGAGGGCAGCAGGTCATGGAGGGGTGGCCAGCAGCGGTAGAAGAGCTGTGGGAGGGCTGGTTTGGGTGGTTCAAAGGGAGCTAGAGCTTCAAATCCCTGATGGGGCAGGGTCTGTGCTGGGACAAGTGGCTGGGAGCATGAGTCCTGTGGTGGGGCCTGGTGGGATGGGACAGTCCAGCTCTGCCAGAAAAATCAAGCAGGGAAAGGAAAACCTGCAAAAAAAAAAAAAAAAAAAATCAGGGAAAGAAGTCCCGCAGATACCTTTGGATGAAGTGGAAGGGCCAGAGCCCCGCACACACCCTTTCACCTGGGGGGAAATGAAACCTCTGGACCGCGTCCCCCTGTTGCGACAGGGGAAGACACAGACACTCAATATGAGC
>NW_009647248.1:16478-22435 GCF_000708025.1 Charadrius vociferus | reverse complement strand
CATGCAAACATTGGAAAAGTTGTTATCCATATTTTATAGATGACACAGCAGAGTCAGAAAAGGGTGATTTACATGGAATCACTGTCCTGGGAACAGCCAGAAATCTCCTGCATCATAAACCAGCAAGTCAAACACAGAAGCCCTCTGGTATGAAGCAGCAGTGACCATCTTATAACCAGTGCTCTGGAAAGCCTGGGGCCTGGTCTATTTTCCAAGAGGAAATTACCAAAAAGACCATAGAGAAATTTCCCTCTAAAAACCGTCTTCAAATTACATACTACCAGTAACAAACCCACCCAAGATAAGCAAAGGACCAGCTGTACCAAGGTAACTTAATCATATTTGTCAAAAGATAACTTTGACTGTGTTCTACAACTTTAACTTGGAGCTGGTATGTTTTTCAACTCTGCCCCTCTAATTGAAAGGTCTGGAAGCAGTGACTTCTCACTGCTGGAGACATAGCACTGAATTGTAATTTTCTATTTCTGAAATAAACTCCTCTGCAAAGGAGGAAAAAGATCCCCCAGCACATGTGGACATCTCAGTGATTCCTCTTCTACCACAGAAAAAAGTGGGCAAGTGCTTAGGTAATTGCAAAGGGGATAAATCTAATTGCAAGAAAAGCTTTACGAGATTAATCAATTTAATGTTACTTCTGATTATTCTTGAATCAATTCCATGTACATAATCAGGATGTATTGATAATCCAAACTAATCAAGAGGTGTGGAGAGATGGAAAAACTTTTTCCTCAGTGTACTATTGTTACAAAATACACTTTTGAATGAATTGAACAAGAACTTTCCTCCTCTTTTTTTGTTTTGTTGAATGAAATTTGTCTCTAGAAAATGTTAGCATGACAGAAAAGGATTCCAAAATTTTGGTTTATCTAATCAAACGGTCCTGTTCTTTTCCAGGACTTTCCCAGATTCCATAGTATTTTCCAGTGGTCTTCAAACTGAAACAGGGACCTGCAGCCAGAAGTTAATTAAGCAGCCTATTGGTTTCAACACTAAATTACATTAACAGCAAGAATTCTGTTTCTCAGTGGAAACTTGCAGGGGAAACTAGTGGAGATGGTGGCAGAAGGGTGACCTTGGAGTTAGATAAAACCTGTAAGGTATAGTCAGGTGGGAAGCATCAAATCTGCACCCATATGAGGCAACAATGCCAGAATAAATTTGCTCTAGGGTCAGTGAAATGACCAATTTTGGGGAACAGCATGAGCTTTTGGACACTGTGACTAAGTTCTGGTTCATGCCAGATTTAGGAGGGTTGATGCATGTATGAGCAATGGCAGAAAGTGCAGGGTGAAGGTAACCATTTCTCAGTGCTTTCCCTGCTGCAGGTGCAAAGGAGGGTGTTAAATGGGATGCCTGTGAATACAAAGCAAAGAGTTAACTAGCTTGTCTGCTGCTTGCAGACTGTATGGTTCTCAGAGGCACTAGTATGTAAAGGGGCTTCCAGCTTCTAAGTACCACTGCAGAGGGAGATTCCTGAACCACTATGTTTACATATAGAAAACTATACTCCCTTCTCCCCAGAAAGATGCTGCATGGCTTCCTGATTTTGCAAGAGAAGAGAGTTGACAATGAGGGGAGATGCATGCTATTGGGCTATCTGACATCTCCCTGCTTTTAACGTTACCCAGCTGAGCTCACTTCACAGATTCCCCAGAGCAGTGGGAAACAGAGCTGATGTGGAAGAGGATTGGAAGGGTAAAAGTGAGAAAACTCATGGGTTGAGATGAGAACAGTTTAATAATTGAGTTCCTGTCTCTGTTGTGTCATGTGTTTGATTCACAGCTGAGTTAAATTAGGATTTTACTATTCTAAATCAAGTTCTGAGAGCTCTATAGAATCATAGAATGGTTTAGGTTGGAAGGGACCTTGAAGATCATCTAGTTTCAACCCCCCTGCCATAGGCAGGGACACCTCCCACTAGACCAGGCTGCTCAAAGCCCCATCCAGCCTGGACTTGAACACCTCCAGGGATGGGGCATCCACAACTTCTCTGGGCAACCTGTTCCAGTGCCTCACCACCCTCAAAAATCCTACATGCAAAAGATATTACTCCAATTCCTACCCCATTCGTCCTTTAGAATCATCAACTGCCTGTTTAGAAATGTGATCAGAAATGAAACTGAGTGAGATGGTTTTCCAAAAGTTCAGAGCCTCAAGAGTCCCAAACAATTGGCAGAGCTGCGCTGAGGTTTACTCTGACATCTAAAGAGCTCCAAGTAGTTACAACATGCGGTGCATTGACCATCTTTAGGATGGTCAGTGCCATCCATGCTGTAAAGATCAGATTTCTCACCCATTATGTCTCAGCTTTCCACCTGGAAATGAAGCTTTTCCAGCCTTCCCCATTGAATTTGAAAGCTCTTTATAGCAGTTCCCAGCTCATCCTAGATGTCTGAATAGCGCTTACTGTACTGGGGCTCTGATTATTGGCATGTTCTCTGCAAACCAACACACTGTGATTGTGAATCCAGAGATTGTCAAAACCATATGTATATATACTACAAACAAACAGAAATAAATACTCCTTTTTGGGATGATTTTTACCATATTATGAAATTGTGAACAAAGAAAATAAAATTCTGTTCTGACAGTTCTGAAGTGTTTTGAAGGAAAACACAAGGGGTGGGGGAAGAAAAATGCACCCCTGCTCTCTTGGTTCATTAGTTTCTAGACCTACTTCCCCTTCCCTTCTTTCTGCTGGAGGAGTGGGAGGGAGGAGAGAGAGGGAGAAAAAAAGCATTATAAAGTGAGAGTTTTACCCCATCAGGACCTCTTTATAATGCTTGCACAGCAAACTCTGTGGCAGCAGCAATAAAAATAATGAAAGGCTTTGTCTCTCTGTTGAAATGACACACCATGTTTTATAAGCATTTCAAACATTTTCATTGAAAAATTGTATTTCAAAAAAAGAAAAGCAAAAGACACCTCAACAAGGTTCACAACACTTCCATCCCAAACACTTTCAAAAAAAAAAAAAAAAAGTTACTAAAAAGTTGCATTGTGGCACTTTTTCAATCCCTTTTAGAAGTCATGGTGATGATATTTTTTTAATTTTTCTTCAATCTGCCACTTTCAGGATAAGCCCTCCCATTCCGATCCCCAACAGAGACTAAAGGCATTGCCTTTGACAGAATGACTCTGGATTGGGACTAGTATTTGCAGGGCCTGAATGTGTTTCAATACATTTTCAAGTGCTTTAAATTTGAGGGTAACATCTCACCTTGGCTAACATTTCTGAGTTTTTTCACTCTTCCTCCCCCTTTCCTTTTAATACAGTTAATCTGTTCCTGGGTTTTGCTACAATAAACTCTCTAGATTAGTATTATTAATAAAACCCTACCATCCACCCCCTCATTCAATTAATCTATGCATCCTTTTTTTGTGTGAAGGTGTCTGATGTCAACTTTGATGATTTAGTGGCCATAAAAAATAAAAATAAAATAATGAAATGACCCAATAAGGTCTTAAAAATAAGGAGGGGGGGTGAGGAGAAGGAGGCTCTGTGGTACAAAACTATAAAAGGTTAGATTAGACTTTAGCAGAAAAGTCTCTGTGATAATTACTGTTATCTGCTGATCCATAAACTCTTCACTCAAACTGCAACAGTAAACCAAAAAACTGACACTTTAATAGCAATGTGCTTTGTAGTGCGGGGACATCTCTCCTCCTCCTTCCCACGTCTCTGTGCCTCCGAATGCTTCATTTCCTCTCAGCCCTCTGACAGGCGGAGCTGACAACCCAGATTCCTAGCAAGCAGTGAGCAGCTAGAGGTCGGCACTAATTATTGCTAAACTTTTGCAGACTCACAGCATGATCTAGTTGGGAAAGGAGGAGGAGGATGGGGTGAGACGGACCATCACTCTGGTAGGTTGGTATATTTTTTTGGAAGGGAGAAGGAAATAAGAGGATGCCAAGAAAGTCTGGGAGAAAAGAGCTGAGCCCATCCAAAGTGCAAGTCCCATCAAGGGTTCCCCATTCCCTGCTGACTCTCTAATGGCATGAAGTGGCATGGGTCCACCAACTTGAGCTGGTTTACATTGCAAGCTGTGCACCAGTCCCCAGCATCTGCAGTGCAGCCCTTTCTTGGTTCACAGCAGGAAGGGATCTGGCCACCGTGCAGATGGAAAGGGACAGATCCAGAAGCATTGTGAAATCTTTCTGGACTTGGCTTTTGTGACACCAAGTAAAGAGCAGATTTATCAATGCCAACTTAAGGATGCAGCTCTGGACAGGGAAATTGAATGCTCTGTTTCTCATGTTTGAAAATCATTTTATGAGTGGCAACTTTGTGCTGTTCCTGTAGATTCACACAATATTAGCCCCTTGCAGATACCAAGGGGAAAATCGGATAAGGTGGGAGAAAAATACAGCTGAGGAAGAGCAAAATTCAAAAGGAGGATTTGAGTCAGAGAACTGCCTTATGCGTAGCCATGTAAAAGGCACTCCAAAGTTAACAATTCTATAAAACAATTAAGAGGAAATTGCAAATTTGAATTATAATTAAAGACTCTAGGCCAAAACATCAGCTAGCATAAATCATTAAGGGCAACAGACCTCCGCTTCCTTCCACTGTTCCCATCTTTGTCTCATTTCTCAACCCGTTAGATTTAACAGGAAACTATCATCAGCCTAAATATTTTGAACCACATAGTAAAATTCAAGAGAGATTCACACCCAGTTTCTCATGTCCTATAAGAATAGTGAAAACTCCCCCTGAAAAGATCTTACTTCCTATTTTATGGCATCAGGTTTATTGACTCATTTTCTGTAGAACACTTAAAATTTGATAACATCCTACTCAGTTCAAAAGGAATTTATTCTGAACAACAACTTCGGCAACACTTTTATTTAAAATATGACCCAAACAAACCAACCAATAAATTTCTAAGTCAATAACAACTGGGACAAAACTAACCCAACAACTTGGAACAAGAGATAAACGTAAAATTGTTCTAACAAAATAATTAACAACAGTAACAACAAAATTTTCACCATTTCTTCTAGATTCAAAGACTCTACGAATACAAGGAGACACTGTGACTTTTAGTCTGACCTCACATACAAAACCTTCTCATAGAATCTCACACAATAATTCTGGATCAGAAATTGTCCCTCTATTTTGTCTAGGATAAAACACAATCCAATTTTCATGTGAAGATCCCCTACTGATGGAAGATCCATCATGTTTCTAGGTACACTGCCCAGGGCATCCCTTTTTACATATTATTTCAAACCTCTTATTTTTATTTTTTTTTTGTTTAATCGCAGCCTACAACTACAGAATCATGTTACATAAACTGAATAGATACCTAAATCTATTTTTTTCGTGTGGTAGCAATATTCAGGCAAACCCATATGCTCAAAATATGAAGAAACAGGTGCCCAGAAAGAAATTCCTGAGATCAGAAAGCACAGTCTTTGTTCTTCCAGGAAACCATTATCCTGATCAGCAGGCTTTCTGTGAAATTCCTGCATAAAATGTATATACATATATTACCAGTTTGAGAGAGAGTCACAGTAAAATGAAAGGGAGAATGCATTTGAAGCAGACAAAAGATTTTTATTTATTTTTTAACTACACTGCATAATTACCCAGTGCAACAAATTGCCACAAGGTTCCACAAAAGCCAAGACCTTACCTTAATTCCAAATAGGATTAGACATTTATATGCATAATGAGAACATCCACAGTTGCACTGTCTTGGATAAGAAATGCTAGGGAAATAACCCTCATGCTTCTAGGCATAAGTCAACCACATAGGAACAAAGTTGAGAAGAAATTCAGTTCGTTCTGTACTTATCCCTTACATGGAATTTAACACGTGTTCTGTAACACCCAAAGCTGAGCATTATCTGGAGGTAGAAACAGATTGTTGGTTCAGTCAGGCATTTCTACCAAGATTCATAGAATCATAGAATCATAGAATGGTTTAGGT
>NW_009647248.1:8410-13107 GCF_000708025.1 Charadrius vociferus | reverse complement strand
CTCTTTTTCCCCTGAGGGTCTTGCATGGTACTGAGCAGTGTTTGGTAGATACTGGCCAGGGCCCCGCACAGTGCCGTAAGTTGTGCCTCTCTGGAGTAGCCACAGCATTTTCCTTTCAAATATTCTATTACTTTATCAGGGTCCTGGAGTTGTTCAAGGGTGAAGTCCCAAACCATTGGAGGTGAGAAATTCTCTAGATACTTGCCCATATTCTCCCACATGCCATGCCACCCCTGACTATCCAGCCTTGGGGCAGATCTCTGGGTGGTAGACTTAAGCAGTTGCTTAACCCTAAACAAGATCTGAAAAACATTCAGCAGGCATAGCAATAGAAACATGCTGGTTTGAGCATCCCAAGGATATTCAAAGTTCTCAAGAGGTGTCATATCTGGCCCAAAGGAGAAAAGGGAGGCAAAAGAGCTGGGGAAAGTATCTCCCCCTGTTTCTCCCATTGATTGGGTGATATTATTAATAACTTCTGAAAGATGATAACCAAGGTATGGACAAGACAGCAATACTGCATAGACACCCCAACAAAGCCACTTCAATAGTGATGTTATCATATCATAAGCTGATATTGCACAGGACAGCAAAATTATAGCCCTGATCCCTCTCCCCGAGATAACGAACAGCATCACGGGGAGTAGATGATTTGTAGTGCAGGGACATCTTTCCTCCTCCTTCCCACGGCTCTGTGCCTCCTGTCGTGGTTTGGCCTCAGCCGGCAACAAAGAACCACGCAGCCGCTCGCACAACTCCCACAGTCGTGGAAAAAGAAAATGACAGGGCCAAACTCGTGGGTTAAAAGAGTGCAATTTAACAGAACAGCAAAAGGAAAAGACAAAAACGCGATTACAGTACCGCCACGAAGCACACCGACCGGACCCGCACCGCCGCAGCCCACCCCCGAGTGGCGACTCCTCTCCTTGCCCCGGCTAGCTCCTCTTATAGCTCGGGCATGGGTCACGTGGTATGGAATACCTGCCCCCTGCCGGCTCCTGGGGAGATTAACCCCATCCCTGCCGGAACCAGGACACCTCCGAATGCTTCATTTCCTCTCAACTCTCTGACAGGGGGAGCTGACAACCCAGATTCCTAGCAAGCAGTGAGCAGCTGGAGTTGGCACTGATTATTGCTAAACTTTTGCAGAGTCATGGGATGATCTAGTTGGGAAAGGAGGAGGATGGTGTGAGATGGACCATCACTCTAGTAGTTTGGGATATTTTTTTGGAAGGGAGAAGGAAATAAGAGGATGCCAAGAAAGTCTGGGAGAAAAGAGCTGAGCCCGTCCAAAGTGCAAGTCCCATCAAGGGTCCACCATTCCCTGCTGACTCTGAAATGGCATAAAGTGGCATGGCTCCACCAACCTGAGCTGGTTTACATTGCAAGCTGTGCACCAGTCCCCAGCATCTGCAGCACAGCCCTTTCTTGGTTCAGAGCAGGAAGGGATCTGGCCACAATGCAGATGGAAAGGGAGAGATCAAGAAGCATCAGGAAATCTTTCTGGACTTGGCTTTTGTGACACCAAATAAAGAGCAGATTTATCAATGCCAACTTAAGGATGCAGCTCTGGACAGGGAAATTGAATGCTCTGTTTCTCATGTTTGAAAATAATTTTATGAGTGGCAACTTTGTGCTGTTCCTGTAGATTCACACAATATTAGCCCCTTGCAAATACCAAGGGGGAAATCAGATAAAGTGGGAGAAAAATATAGCTAAAGAAGAGCAAACTTCAAAAGGAGGATTTGAGTCAGAGAACTGCCCTATATGAAGCCATGCAAAAGTCACTCTGAAGTTAACTATTCTATAAAACAATTATGAGGAAATTGCAAATTTGAATTATAATTAAACACTCTAGGCCAAAACATCAGCTAGCATAAATCATTAAGGGCAACAGACCTCCGCTTCCTTCCACTGTCCCCATCTTTGTCTCATTTCTCAACCCGTTAGATTTAACAGGAAACTATCATCAGCCTAAATATTTTGAACCACATAGTAAAATTCAAGAGAGATTCACACCCAGTTTCTCATGTCCTATAAGAATAGTGAAAACTCCCCCTGAAAAGATCTTACTTCCTATTTTATGGCATCAGGTTTATTGACTCATTTTCTATAGAACACTTAAAATTTGATAACATCCTACTCAGTTCAAAGGGAATTTATTTTGAACAACAACTTCTGCAACACTTTTATTTAAAATATGACCCAAACAAACCAACCAATAAATTTCTAAGTCAATAATAACTGGGACAAAACTAACCCAACAACTTGGAACAAAAGATAAATATAAAATTGGCCTAACAAAATAATTAACAACAGTAATAATAAAATTTTCACCATTTCTTCTAGATTCAGATACTCTAGGAATACAAGGAGACACTGTGATTTTTAGTCTGACCTCATATACAAAACATTCTCATAGAATCTCACACAATAATTTCTGCATCAGGTCCCTCTATTTTGTCTAAGATAAAACACATCTTAACACACAATCCAATTTTCACATGAAGATCCCCTTCTGATAGAAGATCCATCATGTTCCCAGGTACACTGGCCAGCAGCATCCCTTTTTACATATTCTTTCAAACCTTTTTTTTTTTTTTTGTTTAATCACAACCTGCAACTCCAGAATCATGTTACATAAACTGAATGTGTACCTAAATCTATTTTTTTCATGTGGTTTTCAGGCAAACAAATATGCTCAAAATCTGAAGAAACAGGTGCCCAGAAAGAAATTCCTGAGATCAGAAAGCAGAGTCTTTTTTCTTCCAGGAAACCATTATCCTGATCAGCAGGCTTTATGTGAAATTCCTGCATAAAATATATACGCATATATTACCAATTTGAGGGAGAGTCTCAGTAAACTGAAAGAGAGAATGCATTTGAAGCAGACAAAAGATTATTATTTATTTTTTAACTACACTGTGCAACAAATTACCCAGTGCAACAAATTGCCACAAGGTTCCACGAATGTCAAGACCTTACCGTAATTGCAAATAGGATTAGACATTTATACACATAATTAGAACATCCACAGTTGCACTGTCTTAGATAAGAAATGCTAGGGAAATAACCCTCATGCTTCTGGGCATAAGTCAACCACATAGGAACAAAGTTGAGATGAATCTCTTTATTCTGTACTTACCCCTTATGTGGACTTTAGCACTTGTTCTGTAACACCCAAAGCTGAGCACTCACTATCTGGAGGTAGAAACAGACTGTTGGTTCAGTCAAGCAGTTCTAGCAAGATTCAATTATACGAGTATAATTTTCAAGTCACTGGTGAAGATACAAGGTCCCCTTCTCACCTGGATTAATCTTTTTCACTTACATCATAGTTATCTTGTGTACAACAGATAGACATAATATCTACAGATATACAAGAGAGGAAACTTGGATGCATATACAGCTATAGGAACAGCTATAGGACTGAATTGAGTGCGATCTGAGAAAAATCTTTAGGTTGTATTGAAACATTCATAGTATCTATCCATGAGATCAAAACATTACCAAATAGACTATGTGCCCTCTCAGAGCTGTTTCTATAAAATCTTGATGATTTAATTCCTATTGAGTTTTGTAGGACTTTGCCATAAGAAACTGTTATGTCAAGAGTACTGCTGAATTGGTCTCATTGTGCCTGTGGTAGGCAAAGAGTATATTTTCATCAGTGGCTGATATTTCAATTAAAGGGCTTTTTTGAAAAATTAAACAATGCATAGATTTGAAGGCTGCAATATGATGACAACCATCTAAGACTGCACTGGGCTTCCTTGCTGATACAATCACCTTCTCTTTGAGGACCAACCACTAGGCTTATAAGTCTGCTTCTTGTTCTGTTAAGAAGATAAATCCTCCACTGCAATCAAGCAAAATTTATGCATTTAGACAGGGAGATCCTAGGTTACATACCAGTAGACTATAAGACTACTGACAAATAGGTGTCCTTTGTATGGGACAATAGACCACATCTATCCCATTGACGTCCTAAGTGTTGCTCTCTGCAATGTTGCTTTAAAGAGCAGAGAAGACTCCCCAGCAATGTCTTTTCTGTCCACACTGAATGCCATGCTAATCTTTGGCATATATTCCTGTCTTTTCTGCTTGGGTCCTCTAAGACTGACTTGCTTTTTTTTTTATGGATTTAGGTAGGACCCAGCATTGTGTGTAGGTGGCTTCCCTGAGCTCAGTGCACATCGTACGTAAGAGAACCGTAGCAGTGACAGAAAGCAACACAGAGCAGTTTGCCATTCAACCAGCTCGGTTTTGCACAGCCCCCAAGACTACATTGAAAAACTCTCATTATCACTATGCCCCTTGATTATTTCTAAATTGTGAGGCTGTAATAAAACCGGCCTTTAAAATCATCCTTCCTTGCCCAGCTGGTACACTGTGATGCACACAAGCCCTGAACGCAACAGCCAAATCCCTCTCTGCCCTTGCCATGAGCTTTCCATCACAGTAAAGTCTCGTTACAGAATCACAGAATCACAGAATCTTCAGAGTTGGAAGGGACCTCTAGAGATCATCTAGTCCAACTCCCCTGCTAAAGCAGGACTGCCTAGAGCACATTACTCAGGACTGCATCCAGGCCGGACTTGAAAATCTCCAGAGAAGGGGACTCCACAACCTCCCTGGGCAGCCTGTTCCAGTGCTCTGTCATCCTAACCGTAAAGAAGTTTTTCCGTGTGTTGGAA
>NW_009647248.1:1330-8245 GCF_000708025.1 Charadrius vociferus | reverse complement strand
AGCTCTCTCAGCCTTTCTTCATAAGGGAGATGCTCCAATCCCTCAGTCATCTTGGTTGCCCTTCGCTGGACTCTCTCCAGCAGTTCCCTGTCTCTCTTGAACTGGGGAGCCCAAAACTGGACACAGTATTCCAGTTGTGGCCTCACCAGTGCCGAGTAGAGGGGGAGAATGACCTCCCTCGACCTACTGGTCACACTCTTCCCTATGCAGCCCAGGACTCCATTGGCCTTTCTGGCAACAAGGGCACATTGCTGGCTCATGGATAATTTACTATCTACCAGGACCCCCAGATCCCTCTCCTCATAACTGCTTCCCATCAGGTCCACCCCTAACCTATACTGGTTCCTAGCATTCTTCCTCCCCAGGTGCAGGACCCTGAACTTGGTCTTGTTGAACCTCAAAAGGTTCACCCAGGCCCACTTCTTGAGCCCGTCCAGGTCCCTCCGGATGGCATCCCGTCCCTCAGGAGCACCTCTCAGCTTGGTGTCATTTGCAGACTTGCTGAGCGTGCACTCGATCCCACTGTCTATGTCATTGATGAAGATGTGAAACAGTTCTGGTCCCAGTACGGACCCCTGCAGGAGACCACTTGTCACTGGTCTCCATATGGACATTGAGCCGTTGATTAATCCAGCGCTATGGCAGAGGAATAGGAATGCCTTGCAGGAGCGGATGCGAATCAGGACACCTATCATCAGGAAAGCAGCAAAAGCACATTTTCCCCGTTGATTATCACCAGCCACTCCCACACTTCCTCAGCTTCCTAATGAGGATGTTATGGGAGACAGTGTCAAAAGCCTTGCTAAAGTCAAGGTAGATGACATCTACGGCTCTCCCCTCATCCAGCCAACCAGTTATACCATCATAGAAGGCCATCAAATTGGTCAAACATGATTTACCTTTGGTAAATCTGTGTTGACCACTTCCAATAACTCCCTGTTCCTCGACGTGTTTGGAGATGACATCCATAATGAGTCGCTCCATTACCTTCCCAGGGACAGAGGTGAGACTAACCGGTCTGTAGTTCCCTGGGTCCTCCTTCTTGCCTTTTTTGAAGATTGGAGTGATGTCGGCCTTCCTCCAGTCCTCCAGCACCTCTCCTGTTCCCCATGACCTTTCAAAGACGATGGAGAGTGGTCTAGCAATAACATCTGCCAGCTCTCTCAGCACTCGCGGGTGCATCCCGTCAGGGCCCATGGACTTATGAATGTCCATCTTGGCCAAGTGGTCTCTGACCCGGTCCTCCTCAACTGAGGGAAAATCTTCTCTCCAGACCTTCCCCCTTGCCTCCAGGGTTTGGGATTCATGAGGGACAGCTTTAGCAGTGAAGACCGAAGAAAAGAAGGCATTCAGTAACATGGAGTCTCATTTAGACTTTTTTTGTTTTGTTTTTTTTCTCCTTGCCTGCTTGGAGCATCCTGGAA
This sequence comes from Charadrius vociferus, assembly GCF_000708025.1. NCBI lineage: Eukaryota > Metazoa > Chordata > Aves > Charadriiformes > Charadriidae > Charadrius > Charadrius vociferus. The sequence goes on along the minus strand of NW_009647248.1, from coordinate 6,821 downwards.
TGATCTCTGCATGCCTCCTGAGGGGAGACGTGGCACTAGCAAAGCCAGAGGCAATTTTCAGACTCTTGTTTAGGCCATGAAAGACCCACAAGAGAGAGCCTGTTCTTTTCAAATTTTGTGTCTGACCACAGCCTATGAAATAAACCCTGAAGTTCTGGCTCCACTGAAATCAATGGCAAAATAGCTACAGCTTCCCTGAAAACAAACTTACAGTCACGGCTTCTCAGCTTTGAAGATGACCTCAGAAGCCAGAGATAAACTCTGTCCACCTTCTGCTGCCCCTTGAAAAACAATCTTGAGGCGTAACAGCATTAGGGTAGTGTAACTAGGCCTTGGTTGAGATATAAAATAGAAAATATAACACCCAGGTTCAAAATACAGCGTGACTTCTTGAGATAGAGTTGGCCCAGCAGCCACTGACATCAGAAATGAAGGAGCCAATAAAAAGCCAAAGACCCAAGTAGTAGTGCGGTAAATGGCTTCATACATTTAGTTTGCAGCTTCTTAATTCAAAGCTATGACCCTTCTCCATGCCAGCAAATGAGGCAGGAAAACACTGAAATAATAGAATCATAGAATCATAGAATTGCTGAGGTTGGAAGGGACCTTTAAGATCATCAAGTCCAACCATTAACCTACCCTGACAAAACCACTTCTAAACCATGTCCCCAAGTACCACATCTACCCTTTTTTTAAACACCTCCAGGGATGGCGAATCCACCACCTCCCTGGGCAGCCTAGTCCAATGTTGAATAACCCTTTCAGTGAAAATTTTTTTCTTAATATCCAATATAAACCTCGTCTGACATAACTTGAACCCATTTCATCTCGTCCTATCACTTGTCACCAGGGAGAAGAGGTCAGCCCCCACCTCTCTACAACCTCCTTTCAGGTAGTTGTAGAGGGTGATAAGGTCTCCCCTCAGCCTCCTCTTCTCCAGGCTAAACAATCCCAGTTCCCTCAGTCATTCCTCAGCTCTTGATTTGGATGTTAATCACCTGCCCAAAACTGCATCTAGCTCTACCTCAAGTTACCAGCAAGTCTCCAAGTCCCTTATCTTGGGGAAACCGTGAGGACTGGAAGGGCTGGGGGGAGAGACTGTTTCAGTGCAAAGGCCCTAAACTGGAGGGGGACAGAAGAGGAGGAGTAGTGGGTGCTGAATCCACTCCTGATGTATTCTTCTGGGGAAACTGAGGCATGGAAATATGTGCAGCTATTGGCCTGAAATCATTGAGAAACAAGAAACATCACCAGGAACCTAACCCCTCTCTCCAACTCTTTGTTCAGTGCCCGGACTCCAACATCCTTTCCTTCCTTCAACCAGGACACGTCTTTATCCCCTTCTGAAATCTATTTTTTCCAGTTTAGCTACATTCAGCTACGCTGAGTCCTTTTCCAGCTACAGAGATCACTGAACTCTTCCGTCAAAATGCTCTGCAGCATCAAAGCGCTCTATAAAGCCCTCCCTCTGTCTCTGTTTCTTTCCTGTTTTTTCCTTTCTTTTTTTTTTCTTTTCTTCCCTCCACAGCCCCTCACATTATTCATCATAATCATAAAACATTCAGTTGCGCTTCTGACCAATTGGAAGGCCCTCACGGGAGGCCATAAAGGGGGGGTGTCAGGGTTATAATGAATGTAAATGCCAGGTGTTTAAGCTGGATAATGTGCGATTTGCAACTCAAGCAATATGCGCAATAAGCAAACCTAATGTTATGGTACCTGATAGAGGCACGATGGCCATTCAGAGAGAATGAAAAATTTTACAACCTCTATGTTGCCCTGATCTCATGATCTAATAATAGTCCAGACAAAATTAGTTCCTGCTATAATGTCTTTGAATGCTTGGGGAGAGGCGGATGTGGAGGAGGGATTACAAGGAGTTGGAGAAGGGGATGAAAATTATATCAGGTGGCTGAGCTGAAGTTTCAGAGGATCAAAGGGAATTGCGAGCTGGATGTGCTATTTAAGACAATAACCCGCTGAAAGTGAGGAGGTCAAAGATGGGTCTTTTATAACTATCTCACACACACATATGTATACACACGCAGAGAGCTGTTCCCCAGGATTTGGCTGCTGATGAAATAAAAATAGGTTGATCCTTGCGAAAGGGCTGATTTTCTGGCAGTGAGGGGCTGGACAGCCCGATTCCCTAAATCCTAATGGAGCATCATCGCTCAGAAATTAGCTAATCTTGGGCTGGAAACTGCAAAGAGAAGTTATTCCCATCTCGCTCCCCTGATCCCAAAAGCGAGTTTCATTTTCTTTCTTTCCTGCAAGACCATGTCTGGCTTGGCAAGGGAAGGGGAAAGGCAGGCATCCAACCGCGGCTGCTGTGCTCTGGTGGAAGGGGGATCCCGAGGAAAGCCTCTCCTCTTAGGACAAGAGGAAATGGCCTAAAGTTGCACCAAGGGAGGTTTAGATTGGAAATTAGGAAAAATTTATTCACTGAAAGGGTTGTCAAGCATTGGAACAGGCTGCCCAGGCAAGTGGTTAAGTCACCATCCCTGAAGGTATTGAAAAGACGTGTAGATGTAGTGCTGAGGGACATGGTTTAGTAGTAACTTGGCAGTGCTAGGTTAATGGTTGGACTCAGTGATCTTAAAGGTCTCTTTCAACCATAATGTTTCTATGATTCTATGATTTTTTTCTCTGCAGTCTGTGCAATGCTCTTTAAAATGTTATTCAGACTGCAAGGAACATTGGAAGGAAAGAGAAAGAAAAAAAATCTTCCAAGCAGGGCGTTGAAAGCTTCAGAAAGCGCATTTCCCTTTGGGGAATTCAGTCAGGTTTGTTGCTCTAACACATATGATATAAACACTTTCCTCTCATGGTACGACAACTCCAGACACTGCTCGCTGTACCTCCACAGAGCAGGAGGGGAGTGCAGAAGCTAAGTTGCAAGCTAGGGAGAGCTGTCAAAACTGCAGGCCTGGCTGAACTCCACCAAAAAATCCTGCTTATCCTTCCCTATCTCCACTTCTTGGCATCACTTTATCCATCTCATCCCTGACATTGTTCCTCACGAGATGCACACACCTTCCAGCACCTACTTTACTCCATCTAACCACAGCAGCCTTGGAAACAGTGCCTGGTCTTTGCACATCACAGCTTGTATCCATCCCGTACTGGAAAGGCTACTTCATAAAGGCATCAAAAGCACATCAGAGATGATAACATGGATTTTATTTTTTTCTTCTCCAAAGTAATGTCACAGCTCAGCACAGCCTCATGAGCAGCATCCAGCAAGCTGGATATACTCCAAGAGTCCACATCTATTTCATTTTATAATGTGGCTATTTTTTTGATTTGACTCCAGAAGAGAAACATTAAGGCCTGTTGTTTTGGAACATTTTTTTCCCTAAACACTTTATGATGAATTCTTCCTCTACATCTTTTGTGTTTACTATTGAGTAGAAACACGTGTACGTGTGACAGTCATATAGATTTCCCACCTGTCTGAAAGGGCTAGATAGCTGGATTTGATTCAGATGTTGCAAAGCTGAGTTCAACACTAACTGCTGAAGGAAAACTGCCATTCTGCTCTCATGAGCTTTTTGGTTCATTTTTCAGAAGGAACTCTTTCAGAAAATTTCTATTGGACTGAACTAATTTTAAAGTTACATTAAAACAAGTTTTGTGCACCAATCTCCATTAACTTAATTAGAGTTTTAGGAGAGAAATTATGATAATTGAGCCACAAACTCTCCCTGAGAAGTTCCCATCAGAAATTTCATGCATACATGAATACAATAATTGCCAAACAAGCTGTGATAAAAATTGGCTTTTTTTTTTTTTTTTTTCTCTCCTTGAACCTCTGTGAAATCAAAGGAATGAGCCAAATGCAAAGAAGCATCTGCCGTGGGTCTGATGTGACTACCAGCATCATGCAACATTTTCTACCTAAGGCCTCTCAAAGTTACCTCAACCATTTTTTCTTGCTGCAGTTTGCTAAGTTGTGGATCAAGGCTCCCTTCCTTGCAACTTTCCTGTCCTGGAGTCTATAAATTTAGGTCTGAACACTAAGGGCCAAGAAAGGAGGAGGAAGAGAGAAAGAGACTGACTTTTTGGTGTTACAGTTGAAACACACACAGAAAAAAGTTTCATACAATGAAAAACAAATGAAATGGCATAAATTAGCTAGTTCCAGCTGTTTCAATTGAGGACGCAAGGAACACTGAAGTAGAGACTGATGAGATAATATGTTCCCATGGAAACTTTCCTCCTAACGCCTAATCATTAAAAGGTTGGTTTAAGTAAGTCATGCATTTGGAAGCTTTGCATTACTCTGTCTTAAAATGATTCCTTCTTTTATTTACTAGTTTCTCCATTCATTTTTCTCTTATTTTCTGTGTTTAAAGCCTATAAAAGTTATAATCATTGACTGTACTCATATGGCAATGAGTTCCACTGGATCAGAGTCTGGAGAGACACAAATATCCCTGGAACAAGAATGGGGAATATTTATGCTAGGTCCCAAATTGTAACAATCGTTTTTTTTAATCTGTACCCTGTCCCAAAGCCACAGAAGTTGCAGGGTACAACTGGACGTTTGAAAGAGATGCAACAGGAGAAGGAACAAAGGAAAAAAAAATCAAAACAACCAGGATCTCTTATGAATGGAGACTAATGTGAATTAACAAGTACTTTGCACCAAAACCTTACACTGGCATGGATATCAAGGTCAGGGTATATTCAGATTACTCATGAGGAAAATGCAGTCCTGATCAGCTTGATCTATCCATATCATACTAGTCTGTCTGGTGGTTCTCAAACTTTCTTCTTGGATCTACGTCTAAGTATTTATCTCTGCTCTACCAAAAAAGAAACTATCCAACCAAACCCCCTAATGTACTACTGTAGTTCTCATATATGGTCAAACTGGATCCCATTAGCAAAGATCAATTTCAGAAAGAAGAAGAAGCGCATGGAGATAGCTGAAAAAGTTTTACAGTGTGTGAAATATCTTATTTAACTTTAGAACTCACTCTGTGATGGAAATGAATCATATATCCAGAAGACAATGTTTTGAGAAAATTATGTTATTTCAGCTAGGTGATGCCTCTTTGACACTTGAGAAGAAATGCAAGACTTTCAGCAGGTTGAAGAAAGGATATATCACTTATCTGTATCACAAAAGGGTGATGTGATAGTCCTCATACATGCACATAAGTCCAGGCTTTGACAGTACTTCCTGTGAAACACCCAGTAACTTATTTTTAGCACAAAGAACCAGTAGTAAAGGGACAGCTGTGAGAGATCATTACTTGAAGTTTAGCAAAGGCTTGGCACAACAACCAGAAAAAAAAAAAAAAAAATCTGATCGGTCTGCTCAAAGTCCTGCAGATACACTCCTTTCAAAGCAGCTGAAACTAAATTGGTTTTCTCTTTGATGAGGAGAGAAACTGGACTTCACACGATCCAATGTGAATCATACAGAAGCCACTTTATTGACATTCTACTGTCCCTTATATACAATTTATCTATCCCTACA
>NW_009647248.1:0-1316 GCF_000708025.1 Charadrius vociferus | reverse complement strand
ATTAGTTGATTGGTTAATAGTCCTGTGCACGAGGTGAGCATGCGACTCAGTTTCTTTCCTGATTGGTTCGTCTAATCTCTGTTTTCCCACCTGCTGGTCCGACTCCTCCAGGCTTGGTTTTCTCAATTCGTGTGAAACAGTCACTGTCGCTCCTGTTTTTCTCTCCTCAAGGTGACTTCAAGGGCGAGGGCCTACAGCTAGTCTGCTTCCTCGAATGGCTGGTTCAATATATGTCCATTGTCTCTCAAGTATGCTCCCACAATTCCCCCTTTTTCTTCTTGAACCAGCCAGACCTTCTTCATGGCGCTTTCGATCATATTTGACACCTTTCTTAGTACACGGGATACAATCATTAACATAACAATAAGTACAATCAGAACTACAATACTGTGTTTTACTAAATCTGCTAACCATCCCGAGATACCCCAGCTCCCCAATAACCTAAGCCCCAATTAGTAACGGTTAACTTTTTCATGTTGTCTTGCAGTTGCTGTAGTCTCTTATGAATTGATTCTGAATGGTCTGACAAATTCATGCAACACATTCCTTCAAAATCCTCACAACCATGCCCGTGTGCTAGAAGTATAAAGCCAATTACTGCTCTGTTTTGCAATGTAGCGTGCCTTACATTGTCTGCGTCACTCGCTAACTGTTGTAAAATTTGCAATGTAAGGTTTAACTGTTTTGCTGTCCAACAGCCTAACTTAGATAAATCTCCTAGTGCCATCCCAGGGGTAAAGAGAGCCAATAAAACACGTGCAGGTGGGTCCCAAAATTCTATCCTATCATTGCACTCTTTTCTTAGCTGAAACACTGATCACTTTGTTCTACTCTTTGTTGTATTCCAAATCGTCTGATTTAAAATATGTTGTTGTTCAGGAGCATAGCAGGTCCACCTATCGGACGGCTAGGTCCTGGTTTGAGGTAAAACGGAACCAATTTTGTTCAGTAACTTCGCTTCTTAGCTGGGCCTCTCTAACTACTGAAATTATCAGCATATTGTACAGACAATGTTCACTCTCTCAGGGTGATAAGACCTATGTTTATAGTTGATGCCCAGGCATGGTATGCAGAGAGGCTCTTGCTTATACTTATTGCTATAACAACCAAGGCCAACCAACTTTGTTATTTGCCTCGTTGGAGGGTCGGAAGCAGAAAAGCATAGTGGGGTCCCACCTGCAAGGAGGAGCGGACAGGACAGGTGACCCAAAACTGACCAACGAGGGTATTCCAACCCATCTGCCTCATGCTCAGTATAAAAGCGGAGGGATCAAAGGGTCAGGGCTTTTTTCCTTCAATGGCCAACGTCTGAGGAG
>NW_009647247.1:0-569 GCF_000708025.1 Charadrius vociferus | reverse complement strand
ATGCCATAAAACCGCAGCAGCGATGGACACGCGGTACAGCACCGCTGTCCACTGCCGCTCGTTGTTGTCATCTTCATTGCTGTCCACCATGCTAGGACTCCGGGCTGTTTATTCAGAGGAGGGTAGAAAACAAAAAAAGGAAATGAATTCCGGAGAAAAAAAAAAGAAAAAACAAATTTACGCTATACCACGTATCATTTTTTGCCTTTATTCTGCCCACCACTCCTAAAAAACCCACTTGACAGGAAGCGAGAATTCGAGTCAGTTTAGAATTTCATTATTCCTTCCAATGATGTTACCGTCACTTACAATTGTCACACAGGAAGCATTAACGACAGTAAGATTTTTGACTCCAGTAACATGCAAAAAAAACCCCAAACCAACTTTAGAGCACGGCTGAATGAGGGGAAAGCACAAAGAATTTGGCCACAGACAGTTTTTGGCCCCCAAAAAATAGCTAAAATGCTTCCACGGAGCGAAAGCAACCCACCAGTGCTGCACTCACAAAGCGCAAAGTTGCGTAAAAAAACCCTCTTTTTTATGAAATAAAGCAGCAGTTGCATGCCTCA
>NW_009647246.1:0-1554 GCF_000708025.1 Charadrius vociferus | reverse complement strand
GTCTGTTTGGCCATCTTTTATACTTTCGGTTTTCTGGGAGGTAACCTTCATTTGCATTCGAAGCGTGGTAGGGCGGTGCTAAGCTGTGATTAAGGCGGCGCGCATGGGTGGTGAGCGCTAAGGGTCTCACAGGGATCTTTTGCCCCCTACCTTAGGGTGTTCGCTACTTAACCTTTTAGCCGGAGCAGGCACAGTTCATGGTTACCATGTATATTCCCCCAATACAGTGACAAGGAACTAGGTTAAGTCCCACAGTCCCGCCTCCACGGTACTGAAAACTGACTTTCTATTGCGCATTGACAGTGTCTTGTGGCTTTTTGCACAAGCAGCGTACAAGCAGGGTTTGAGGCAGAGTCTCAGTTCAGAGTCCCACAGAGGGCAACCAAGATGGTGAAAGGCCTCGAAGGCAAAACTTATGAGGAGTGGCTGAGGTCACTTGGCTTGTTCAGCTTGGAGAAGAGAAGGCTGAGGGGTGCCCTCATTGCAGTCTACAACTTCCTCAAGGGGGGGCAGCACAGGGAGAGGTGCTGATCTCCTCTCTCTGGTGACCAGTGAGAGGACATGAGGAAATGGAATGAAGCTGTATCAGGGGAAGTTCAGATTGGACATTAGGAAAAGGTTCTTCACTGAGAGGGTGGTCGGTCACTGGAACAGGCCCCCCAGGGAAGTGGTCATGACACCAAGCCTCTCAGAGTTCAAGGAGCGTCTGGATGACACTATTAGTCATATGGTTTAGTTTTAGGTAGTCCCACAAGGAGCAGGGATTTGGACTTGATGATCCTTATGGGTCCCTTCCAACTTGAGATATTCTATGATAACACCTGCAATATATTGATGACATCACTATGCGGGGCAATACAGCAGAGGAAGTGTTTGAGAAATCTTTCAGAAGAATTTAGATTATTCTTTTCCCTAGTTTTGCCATAAAAAAAGCAAGGTCAAGGGACCTGCACAGGAGATCCAGTTTTTAGGAATAAAATGGCATGACGGGCATTGTCATATCCCAATGGATGTGATCAATAAAATAACAGCTATGTCTTCACCAACGAGCAAAAAAAGAAACACAAGCTTTCTTAGGCATTCTGGGTTTTTTGGAGAATGCATATTCCAGATGATAGTCTGACCATAAGACCTCTCTATCGTGTGACCCAGAAGAACAGTTTCAAATGGGGCCCTGAGCAGCAACAAGCCTTTGGGCCAGTCTGGATAGGACAAAATGTGAGAAACATGCTTTACACCACAGCCAGGGATCACAGTCTCACCTGGAGCCTCTGGCAGAAAGCACCTGGAGAGACTCGAGGTCGACCTCTAGGGTTTTGGAGCCAGGGATATAGAGGATCCTAGGCCCATCACACTCCAACTGAAAAAGAAATATTAGCACCCTATGAAGGAGTTTGAGCCGCTTCAGAAGGTGTTTGTACTGAAGCACAGCTCCTCTTGGCACCTTGATTGTCTATGCTGTGCTGGATGTTCAAAGGGAGGGTGTGACTGTTCACTCAACTTCTGCTGAGATTTTTGGCTAACACAGCTGATCATAGAATCATAGAATGGTTT
>NW_009647245.1:349656-350560 GCF_000708025.1 Charadrius vociferus | reverse complement strand
CAGTCCCTGGGCTTATCTCTGCCCTCTGGACCTGCACCCGCTGGGACTTTGCTCGGCACCCGGGCGGTCACCCCGCCGCCGACGACCTTGCGGGGCTTGACCTTAGCAAGCCAGGGCGGGCGATGCTGAATGAGAGCCTGTGAGAGAGCCTGCGACACGGCGCAGCATCCAAGAAAGCGTTAGCGCTGGCAGGGGCATGTGTGCCCCAGAGATGCTGCAGAGGACCCCAAATCCCCTGATCCAGGGGGTGCTGAAGGTGGCCAGCACCTGGCTGGTGGGTGCCAGCACGGCCTGAGGAGCCCCAACCAGTGGGTGTGCTGCCATGCCTCTTTCTTGGGAAAGGGCTGCGGGTGGGCAGAGAGGTATTTCCCCATCAGAAAGGGAAACTGAGGCACAGTGCAGCACGGCTGCTGCTTAGAGCAAGGCCCTGCCACCTTGCTCCCCAGAAAATCGCACCCCCACCTCCCAGGGCAGGGTGAGGACCACGATGTCCTGAGCGGTGAAGGACATGGGCACCCTGCATGGGACACTGTGCTGCCTATGAACCATGGCCAGGCACGCGCGGGTGCCCCAAGGCACACAGGTTTGATGTGGGGATGCGAGAAAGCATCTTCTCCTCCCCGGTGAGGGGACTGCACATGGGAGGGTGCTTCCCCCTGTTGGGGGGCACGTGTGGGACCCATTTGTCCCTCCATCTGCGTGGAGGGATGATGCACATCCCGCCGTGCCAGCACCAGCCTAGCCCATGCAAAGGGTTGGCACGGCAGGGAGTGGGCAGGGGTTTGTCCCCCCCCAGCCCCGGGGTTTGTTCCCCCCCTGCCCACCACCAGGCCCCACTCACCAGTCCCTCCTCCTGAAGAGGCTCGGGGAGTATGGAGGCTGGAAGGCCATGCCGGCGCCTGCA
>NW_009647245.1:347781-349370 GCF_000708025.1 Charadrius vociferus | reverse complement strand
GGGGCGCGGGCAGCTGCCCCCCTCCACGGGCAGATGAAAGGCGCTCTGTGTGCGCTTGTCCCCAGGGCGGCTGGTGGTGGGCAGGGTGGCAGCCCCTGGGGCACAGGGCACAGCTCTGTCCCCTCGGCTGGGACAAGCTCAGGCCACCCACACTGGGGGTCCCATGACTCGGTTTCCCATCGCAGCTCAGGGAAGGTGTCCGTCTCACTGCGGAGAGGGCAGGAGAGAAGGGGAGAGATATTTTCTCTCCCACGGTTGGGCGCGTCACCGGCTGTGCCACCTTCTGCCTCCTGCAGAGAGGTGGGCAGCGGCAGGGAGACGGGGTGGGAGACCCCAGCCTAGCCCTACCAGCCGTGCCTCGGTTCCCCACCTCCCCATTTCCCGTGCTACCGCACCGCCAGCCCGGCCCCAGCCACTGCCCAAAGGAAAGCCCTAAATTATTGGTGCCAGGGACTGAAGGCTCTAGGACAGACAGACCACAGCCTGGCTTGTGGCCCTTGCCCCGCGGTTCTGGGGTCCCGGGCCCTGCCCAGACCCTTCCCGACGCAGCGCTCCAGCACCGAGGGCTGGGGAAAAGCTGGGCATTTCCACGGCTGCTGGAGCGAAGTGGGGAAGTGCAGCAGCATAGCGCTTTGGGAGGAAATCACTTCAGCTCCACCAACTCCAGTATTTTTCCTATGGAGCTGGGACTGTTGCAAAAATAAACAAAGGTAAATTGATGACTTCCCTGCCACCCCTCCTGGGGTCTTTCCCAGCCCTGACCATGGCCATCACTGCTTGGGGCGTGGGCTTTGAGGCTGGGCAGGATGCTGTCCTCCGCCACGAGACCCCCAGGGGAGGGATGCTTTTTCGGGATGGAAGAGCAGAAGGCTCTGCTTTCTCTTTCCTTCCCGGCACTTAATTAATGAGGAATCCCAAGGCAGCCTGCTCGGCCGGCGGCAGGTCCTGCTGGGCACGGGGCTGCCTCCTCCCCCAGCACAGCTGCAGCAGGGACGGAGCCCACCCCCCTGCAGCCCCTCGCCTGCACACCCACTCGGGGGATGCGGCTTCTGCCGCAGACGCCCCTGGACGTGTCGCTGGGTGCACACAAACACAGGCACACCTTGCAACCCACACATTCGCGTGCACATGTTCAAGTCCTACATGCCCATGCACACGCATGCCCTGCACACCCCCACGTGCATCTTCTGGTCCTCAGGGGTATGCACCCTGCGCACAGGTGCAAGCCCTGCATGCATGCATGCACACGCATGCACACACATGCACTTGTGCATGCAGACCCTATAAACACGCCCCTCCTGCATGCACGCTGATGCATCCTGCACATGCACTGCAATCCCCCCCCCACGTGTCCCTGACTCACAGCTGACGCAGACATGCACCCGTGCATGCACACACAGTGCCGGCAGCGCGGTGCGGGGGCCGCTCAGCTGTCCCGTCCTGCCGGGGGGGGACGACCCCCAGACCACGGGGTGGCCCCATTGCAGCCCAGATGGCACCTGAGGGGTGGGAGCAGCAGCTCACCGCGCTTTGCCGGACCCCCACTTTGCGCGGCTCTCCCCAGGGATCTGCCGGGGCTGTCCAGACGC
>NW_009647245.1:346405-347260 GCF_000708025.1 Charadrius vociferus | reverse complement strand
TGGGGCTGTCATCGAGCAGCTAGGAGAGCAGCCATTCACTGGTGTCACCTCCAGCAGTGGCCCTGCAGGGTACCCCGAAGCTGCTCGCAACCCCTCGGCCAGCCCAGGGGCAGCCTGTGCCCCGGCCCACGGGATGCCAGCCCTCATCGCCGGGTGACGTGGTGACCACCCCCTCCCCTGCAACAGGCTGCGGAGGTGTGAATGCAGCAGGGCTGCAGCCCCCGCAGGGCTGAGCCTGGCGGGAGCATGGGATGCCGGGGAGCGGGGCGATGGGATCGTCTCTCTCGCCTTCTGGCACCCCGCACCGGTGCTGTGTTGCGGGTCAGGGGATGTGGCCCCGTCCCTGTGGCCCCAGGGACGAGACACGCTGTTGTGCTGAGCTTTGTGTGTTGAGCCCGTCTGGGCGCCCCCCGCCGAGGGATCCCCTTGCCCCAGCAGCTGCTGGTGGGAGCTGGAGGAATGGCCAGTGCTGCAGCAGCTCCTCAGCCCCTGCTCTCCCCCGGCTCCAGGCCGCTCGCCCCGCTCCGTGGCAGCGTTCCTGGCTCGCTCTCTCCCAAGGACTCCGTTCAATGGGAGGAAGGCCCTTCAGAGGGTCCGAGGCGTGGGAAATGTTTATTGCCTGGCCTCGGAGACACTGGAGAGCAATACGGAAAGGCGCAGAGCCAAAGCTGCCCAGGCTGCTCCGCACAGCCAGATCTCTGGCTCAAAGGGTCAGAGGAGGGGGGGGAGAGGAAAAGCCACTGCTTGCAAACAAGCAGCTAAGAAAACTCTGCCTTTCACAGCCTGAAATCCTGTAGCCGTGGCTGTGCCAGCCAAAGGGACTGGGGGTGCCCGCGGCAGGGGCCGCCGCGGGTG
>NW_009647245.1:345526-346064 GCF_000708025.1 Charadrius vociferus | reverse complement strand
AGGAGCCCTCTGACATGGCGACCTGGTTCATGCCCACCCCGGCCTCGCAGGGCCCGTACGTCCCTCAGCCCAGGGCACGTGCTGCCCCAGAGCAGAGGGCAACCCCTCCTGGGCACGTCGGTAAGTGCCCGCAGACGCGTGCCAGCCCCTGCCTGCCACCGGCGCCGATGGCCTCACCAGTCCCAGCCCCGGTCCCAGGGCTAAGGGACACCAGTGCAACGGGGAGAGTGGCGCAGGGCAGTCACGGCCTTTCCAGCGCCGGGGAAGCCCAGGGATGGTTTGCAATGGGGGGAAGGCCCATGGGGAACCTGCCCTCCCCGCTGACGGAGGCAGAGCGAGCTCCCGTGGGCTGGGGACGCTGCTGCTACCCCCCCACCGCTGCACAGCGGGGCAGGGATGGCGGCGTGGGGGACTCCTCCAACCTGTTGGGCTGGAGGCGGCGTGGGGCGGGAGGAGGGAGCCCTGGCAGGCGCCCATGTCCAGCTGTTGGGCTGCCTGCTTCCTCTGATAAAGGTACTTGGCTGGACTTCCCGTTCTG
>NW_009647245.1:342119-345027 GCF_000708025.1 Charadrius vociferus | reverse complement strand
GGCCCCGGCCCCGCTCCCGGCCTCCCGCCGGCCAGGGATGCCCACCCCCAGGGAGGGTGGGCGGACTGAACCCTCAGCGGGGTTTTCATCCACAAATCTGTCCACGCAGCAAGCATTTCACACCCACAGGCCCTGTGGGGTGGAGTCCCGTAACTGAATTCCATGTTATCACCTCCCTGGGTTGGCCGTGCCCTGCCCCGCAGGTCTCCTGCCAGCCCCGGCGCTGAACTCCGTGCCTGTCCTGGTTTCGTAGCCCACTGCACCACCTCGGATAGCCCCAGATGGATTATCCCCAGATCCTGGCTGCCTTTCTCTGGTCTGGTCTCAGGGAAGCGGGAACAGAGCGGAGGCGGCCATGATGCTGGAGGGACCCCCAGCAGCTCCAGGGCCATGCGGTGCCCTCGATCCCCCGCGTGTGTGGCGGGCAGGGGGCGGCCAGCCCGGGCTGTGCCCTCCCCCATCCCCTCGCTGGCGCAGAGATGGCTTTTCCCGAGATCCCCAGCCCGAGAGAGAGGAACCCCATGGCACAGCCTCTGCTCTCTGCCAAAAGAAATCCCAGGCCGCCTTGCAGGCAGGAGCGGGCGCTCCGCAGCCAGGCTGGGCGCTGGCGGCGTGCGGGAGTGCCCGGCTCACTAATTGGAAGGCAGCTCGTTATATAATGAGAGGACGGAGGCTGGGAAGAAGCGAGAGCACGGCACGGCAACCCTCCGTGCAACCGAAAGCTGCTCTCCCAGCCCAGACTAACCCACATTCAAGGAAACGCCTCAGCCCTTCGCCTTCCCCTATCAGAGCTGCCTGAGCTTTGGGCCCCCCTGCCTGGCGCCATGGGCATCTCGGGGGGAGCCCCAGCATCCCCCCAGCGCCCCTTCCCTGGGGCTGGCAGCGGGATGCAGCGAGGGGGTGCGGAGCCCAGCCAGAGGCAGCCCGGTGGGGGTCAGGAGTGGGAGAGGAGCCGGGCTCCGCCGGCGCGGGAGCCTGCCGCCCCGCAGGGGTCAGGCAAGGACGCGTGCTGGGGCTGCACAGTTTCAGTGGAGCCGGTTATTAATACCCCGCCTGGCCTTTGCGAGGAATCCCGGGCATTTCGGACCGGGGACGCTTCGTTAGAACCCTCCCCTCGCTGACATTTCAGAACAATAACAACATGAAAGACAATAAGCTGCTGGTGGGACGCATCCCTGCGGCACTGCCGTGGCTCCCCGTGTGCCCGGCCTCGGCTGCCAGCCGCCACCTGGCTTGTGCCAGCCCTTGGGGACAACCTGAGACTGTCCCCTGCCTCCAAACCGCCCGGAGCAGTCCTGCTCTGCACCACCGGGGGGTCACTGGGATGGTTTCACTGGGGGCCATGGGCATGTCTTGCCCTGTCCTATGGCTTCGGCCACCCCGCTGCCCACCTGGGCAGGGCTGCCGCCCCCAGGGGAGACGCAGGCAGGGGGTGGCGGGGCCTGGATCACCCCCTAACCCCGGGGCAGGGGGGCAGCAGGGCAGGGAGGGGGCCGGGGCTTCTGCTCTGCCACTGGAGCCATTCTGCAGCAAACGCCCCCCAAATATATATATACATATATATATATATAACTCCAAGCACACAGACAGAGGATGACGAACTCCTGTCCTGAAGCCAGCAATGCGCGGCACCTGGATAAATATAACTCAGAGCTCATCAGCAAAGCGTGGCCTCGGGACAGGTTGCAGCCTTTAACGTCGCTCCAGCCCTCACCCCCGCCGCCCGCCCCGGGGCACCCTCTGCCCTCTGCAAACGGGGGCTTAGCTGCGTCCCAAGGGCAGGGTCCACCCGGACCCTCTCTCCCCTCGGCAGCCGTCTTACCCCACACCACCGTCACATCCCCTGTGCACACACACAGCTGCCCACAAGTGCCCTGAACCCCTCTGTCCCACGCAGGTCATGGTGCTCCCCCGAGGTACAGGGTTGGCGTTAACCCTGTCTGTGCTGGGGGGTGGCCGGGGAGGCGGTGCCGGGTCCCAGCACAGAGCACACCAGGGGCACGGCGTGCCCGCACAGGCATTGCCCACAGCACCTACATACGTCTGCCCAGTGGGAGCTGAGATGCCGGCCGGGCTGTGAAAGGCTTCCCCTGTGTCCCAGCCCCAGCTCACCGCCGGGCCGGGCTCAGCAGCACCGGCCTCAGCACCATCCAGGATCAGGCCACATGTCCCCAGGGAAGGGGGGAGCATGGTGCTGGAGGCGGGGGGAGCGTGATGCTGGGACCAGGGCAGGACCCTGTCGCCTGCTCTGGCTCCAATCTCTCCTACACCTAAAGTTCAAAGCTGGAAATAAATCCTGGCCACCATTCCGCCCCCAGGGCTGCGCTGCCCGTCCCCGCCTGTCCTTGGGACACCTACATGCTGCCCGCTCGGGGCTGGGCGCGTGCCCTGGGGGACAGGCAGCGCCTGAGCATCCGCAGGAGGCCAAGGTGACCGGTTTGTGTGCAGCTGGCGTTGGCATCACTGGACTTCAGCTCAGCTGTGCCAGGCCCCCTTGGCCATAGCCACGTGGCCAGGGGCAAGCAGTTTCATCCGGAGGGGCTGGAGGTGCCGAGGAGGACTCTGCTGTGCTCCAGGACACACTGGGGAATCCCCGTGCTGGAGGGAGCTGGGTCTCGCAGAAGCAGGCAGGGATGGGCATGGTGCACGGTGCGGCGTATGCCACCGCCAGTCCTGCCGAGCTGTGCCACGGCTGAGTCCGCTGCTGCCGGGCTTCCCCGGCCAGGAGCCCCTGCAAGCCCACCCCAAAGCCCACTGGGGCACGGGACGGGGGTCCCAGGGTGGCGGGATGCCCGCGATGGGATGCAAGGTGGGCACAGCAGAGCGGCTGCCTGGCGTCTCCCAGGCGGCAGAAGGACTTGGGCACGCCAAGGTCAGCTACTCCCTGGAGCCGCGGCTGCTGCGGCTG
>NW_009647245.1:341880-342087 GCF_000708025.1 Charadrius vociferus | reverse complement strand
GGCTCAGCAAACCGTGCCACAAGACACGGGTCAGGCCACGTGCAGCTCTGTCCCACGAGAGCAAAGCAAACAACCACCCGGCGCAGCGGTCCCCAGTGGGGAGGGTGGCTCTCCCGGCCCCCTCCCCAGGCAGACCTGCGCCGCAGGGCCGGGGGGGACAGGCTGGCCGGCGGGACGGCTCTCCGGTCTCACACCCACCTCTCTCAC
>NW_009647245.1:339736-341255 GCF_000708025.1 Charadrius vociferus | reverse complement strand
CCCGGGAGGCTGCTGCTCCCCCCACAGCGCTGACCCCCTCCCACGCCGCCAGCTCCCCTCAGCCCCCCCGGCCCCGGGAAAGGTGCCACGCAGTCACGGGGCTGCTCTCCCCGGCCCACGCTCGGTCGGGCTCACGCCTGGCTCTTGGATGAGCTATCTCGGGGTAATGTTGGCATTGCGGAGGGATGACAAAAACCTTTCTGCCCACAGGGCCGGCATCTGCAGGGAGGACGTGCTGCCCAGGCAGCATGGCGGGAGCTGGCCTCCCTATACCTGGTGTTTCTGTGTGAGCTTGGCCCCATGGCACTGCCCGGGTCCCACATGGAGGGGAGAAGCCCTTTTTGAAGGGGATTCCACGCACTCTCTGAGCAGGAGGGTTCCCTGCAGGAGCATCAACCCTGCAGGCAATCGGTCTGGAGCATCCCTGCCTTGTGCATCCCTCGCAGCATCCCTGCCGGGAGCAAAGAGCATGGAGAGCCTGGCAGGGACCACCCAGCCAGGGAAAGCCCCAGGGACAGGCTGGAGATGCTGAATGTGGGCTGTCTGAGACCCCCAGCACTGATCTGGCCCTGACTTGCAGAGCTCAGGGCTTGATCCAGCGTGGGCTGAACTGTCTCCAGCAGCCCCGGAGCCAGACCTGGACTCCAGATGCAGCTGCTTGGTCCTCCCGTGCCGTGCTGGACTCCAGCCACGCACGAGCGTGTGCATCCACGCGACTTCCCCCTCCTCCCGTGCCAGAGTAGGAGCACAGCAGCTGAAACAGGGGGCACAAACCTGCTCGGGTGCC
Organism: Charadrius vociferus; assembly: GCF_000708025.1. NCBI lineage: Eukaryota > Metazoa > Chordata > Aves > Charadriiformes > Charadriidae > Charadrius > Charadrius vociferus. The sequence continues at coordinate 340,468 of NW_009647245.1, read as the reverse complement.
CCGGTGCCAGCAGTAAGGGTGCCCTTATCAGGCCTGTTATCGGGGTGTTCCTCTGGCACCCACAATCCCCTGCTTTGTATGCTATCACGTCTTGGGTATCTTGGCTCATTCCCCAGGAGGAGAAAGTTCAGGCTGGAGCAAAACAACAGCAAACACAGGTGTGGGCACACCTGCCTCCGGTGCCCGGGGCCGTGCCCCCCAGCTCCCACATGCCGTGCCACCCAGGGGCGAAGGGGGATCACCCAAGCAGCCCCCAGACCAGGCTGGCGTCAGGGTGCCTGGACATGGCATGTGATGGAGCCTCTCAGGACACAACACACACCAGGGCACGGAGGACAGGCTTGGGCAGCGCAGCGAGGGGCACCGAGGGGCACCGATGGGGAGAAACCCGGTCCCCTGGCACCTCTGCTTGCTCCCTACCTCAGCAGAGCAGACTGATGCTCGGCGGGAGCACCATGGGTCCTGCCCCAGCAGGGGTGAGTTTGAAAGCAGAAAGCCGTGCCCCCCTCCCCTGCCTCTCGCCCACGGGCACGGACACCACCTTCCCTGAACGCTGTGACATCCAGCCCCGGCAGCCCGTGCTGGGGACGGTGTCTCGCTTCCCCTCCCCACCCGTGATGCCAACTGGCTGCAGCCTCCCAAAGCGAAGGGGAATCTCTCGCTCCCGCTCCCCTCCCGGCTGGGTGGGATTGCTGCTCGCTCGCCGTGCAGCCGGGAGCCCGGGCCGGGTGC
>NW_009647245.1:338109-339186 GCF_000708025.1 Charadrius vociferus | reverse complement strand
CGGGAGGTCACCGGACCCGTCGGCCCGCAGCACAGGCTGCTCCCCCCCGTCTCCCCAGCCCCCCAGGGTGGCAGGGCACCAGGGCCACCAGCCCCGTGGCAGCGCCACAGGCGCCTGTGCAGGACCTGAGACAGCTCTGTCCCCTCCCCGCCCCTGGAGTCCCCTCATCAGGGCTGGAGACCCTGCGGGGTGGCAGCCCCATTCGGGCTCCTGTGACTGCAATGCTGGAGCAGGGGACAGGGAGGGACCTCGCACTCCTGCTGACCCCAGCCTTGGCAAGGCAAAGCCAGGCCCTCTGGCAAGTGGATGGGACCAGTGGGACCAGTCCCAAGCACATCCCCCTGCTCGGGCACCGGCAGCCCCCTGCACTGAGCCGAGAGGCAGCAGCTCGGTCAGGGGCAGAGTGACTTTCCAGGGACGGGAAATACCACCCAGGCCAAATCTGTGTCCACTGAGTGGACTCCAGGGAGAGACAGGGAAGCTGCTGAAAGCGCAGGACCTGGCAGCGGGACTCGGGCTCCCTACCCAGTTTCTCACTAACTCTAAAGGTGGCTTTCGAGGCAGCACAGCCACTTCCCAAGTAACGAGCTGCCCCTTTCCACGCAGGACTCAGGACGATGCCTGTTTGACACTGGACACTGTCCATGCCCCTGCAGGCAATGTCTGTGTGGACAAGATGTAGCCGGGGAGATGAACACAGAGTCCAGGGACCAAGACACACAGCTGGAGGCTGTTGTCACTGCCCGGACATACACAGGGCATCAACGGAGGGGCACCGCTGGCCGTCACAGGGCAGAGCCACCCGGACCTGCACCCATGGACCGGGGTGGCACCACCCATGGCACGCGGACCGGGGTCCCTGCCGTGCGCGGCCGCTGACGCTTCTCCCCACCTAGAACCCCCCAATGTTGCCGCCCTCCCCAGCCCCAGCGTCACACGGGTCCCCCTGCCCCTGCCCGCCCGGGGGGCTGCAGGCCCATGTCCCGCCCCCGTACTGCCAGCTCCCGAGCACACAGCCAGCCCCGCTCCGGCTCCGGGGGCACCCAGCGCACGGGCAGCCCCCCGGCAGGCGGCGGC
>NW_009647245.1:335550-337219 GCF_000708025.1 Charadrius vociferus | reverse complement strand
GGAAACGGGGAAGGAAAGCCCCCAGGATGGCAGGAAAGCCTGGAGTGACCCGGCGCCACCGCTGCGGCCGGGAGCCGCTTAAACCAGGGGCAAAGCAAGGCACAGGTGGAACATGTGGACATAGGGCCGGCTGGCCAAGGATGCGGGGAGAAGTTCTGGCTTGCCTGCAGGGTGCTGGGGGCTCTGGGGCTACCCAAAGGGAAAAGGAAATTTCTGCAGACGGGAGGAAAAGTGACTTCCCTGGCACTCCCGCATCCCAGCAGGAGCATCCCCCCCACCAGTGAGCCGCACGGAGCTCTGTGGGCTGGCAAAGAGCAGTTGGGGCACACTGTGCTGCCCTGATGGTGCTGGGAAACAGGACAAAACCGGCAGCGACGTGGGGATGGCTGGGCTGCGACGCCCAGGACAGGGAACGGGAGGGTGCCAAGGTCCCAGCACACGCAGAAAGAGGGTGAGAGCGGGCAGGCGGCGTGTGGGGCGGAAGCTGGGCTGGGCTGCCATCGCCGCCGGTCAATGAACCACCCGAGCCAGCCGGGAGATGCCTCACCCCTTCGGAGAGGAAAACATCTGGCCAAAATGACCGGGAGCTGCTGAAGAAGGGTTGTCCGAGGATGTGAGAGGCAGCCGATCTGGCCGGGGGAAGGAGCGGGCAGGCTTTTAAAAGCCCACCAGAGGCAGGAGGGGAAGGGGAGGCAGCGGGAGGAAGTCTGTACAGAGGAATTGCAAATGGATTGACAGAAGGAGTTGCAGAAAACCATAATCAGAGGACAGCAGCGGGTCTGAAGTGCACAGAGTTGATAAGAGATAAACCAGGTCAAAATCCGGCAGGGCAAAAGCACCAGGGCAGCAGGGATTCCGGCGGTACAGTGGCGCTCGCAGGCGATGTTAACAGTGGCTAATGCCACTGAAGAAAAGGCAGAAGTGTTCAATAAACATTTCTGTTCCCTATTTGGCAAGAAGGAGGAAGATGCATTCGCATCACATGAGGATGAAGTACTTTCCAGTCCATTAGTAACCAAGGAAGGCACAAGACAAAGTCTACCACAGATAAACAGCTGCAAAAGTGGCCAAGGAGACCTCGGGGCAGCGCTTTTTATTTTGTGTCAATGCAGCAGTCCCGGGGACGGGACGGGATTCGGCCCTGCCAGCGGAGGTGGCACAAGCAGGGGGTCCAGGCGTGGGGTGGGCGTCACTGGCAACCCTGGGATGATGCTGGAACCAGGTGAATTCCTGAAGAAGGGGCGACCCACAGGCTGCCACAGGGACATCCCCCGTCTCTGTGGCACTGGTGGATGCTGAGGGTTGCTTTTGAGGCACTTCGTCACCCCTTCCAGGGGTCGCCAAGGGGCTGAGCCCCATGGGTGGGAAGGGGAGCCGAGCCCGGTTGGTCTGCCTCACACGGTGTGTGTCAGCGGCATCGGCACAGCCTGGCAGTGGGGTGAGCGAGGGGGTCCTGGGGTGACCCCACTGCTTGGGAGGGGGTCCTGGGGTGACCCCACTGCTGCCAGGGCCCATGGGAGCAGGAGGGCGCTGAGGTTCCTTCTTTTCCATCCCTCCGGCTGGAAAACATCCCCCGTAAGCTGGGGAGGGGGTCCCTGCCTGGTGTCCCCCGTCGCCCCCCCGGGCTGCGGCGCCGGGCAGAGCTGTGCCCCACGGCGGGCTCTGTGGG
>NW_009647245.1:334128-335067 GCF_000708025.1 Charadrius vociferus | reverse complement strand
CACACTTGCCACGGGAAGGGCTGCCCCACACCAGCCCTGCTACTTCCCAGCCATCAGCTCCTCATCCCCAGCCAGCATGTGTCACGGGCTGCCACATTCTTGCTTGCAAGCCTTGCAAGCCACGACGGGCTCCGTAAAGCCCCAGATCCTGGAGCCACGTGATGTGACAAGGCTATCAGCCGGGAGCAGGCATCCAGCCCTGCTGTTGCCGGCGACAGCTGAAAAGTAGGTTTCCTATGTTTAGCTCTGGCCTTTTTGGGTCCTGCTGTTCTCAGGACTGGGACAGTGCTGATTTCTGCCGGCGGCTCCGCACACCCGCTTTCCTCAAGGGCACCCAGCCGCTGCACGCCCCGCGCGAGGCAGCCCGCACCCCGGGCACGGGCAGAGGCACTGCCAGCCCTAAGTCACGGCCGGCACTGGCCGAAAAGCCAGAGGGGGTGAGGACTCATTCAGGGCTGGTGCGGATGTGGAGAGCAGGGGACGGCTGAGGGGCCGGTGCACTGCACACAGAGAGGCTCCACGGCGCTCTCTCGGCTCTAAATGGGATTCCCTTCTCCTGGCTGAACTGTGGGGTGCTCTGCTCCCGGCTCTGTGCAGGCCCCCCAGCCCTGCCCCTCCCCCTCCCGCAGCCCCCCCGCTGGAGGGGGCGATGGGCTGGGAAGGGGAGCACGGGGGGAGATGTGTGGGGCCGTGGGGGGACCCGGCTCAGCCGTGCGCTGAGCATCTCTCTCCTCTCCTTGCAGGGACACCCAAGCCATGAGCCGCCTGCCCGGGGCTGCAGGGTCTGTCCAGGTCCCGCAGCCACAGCCCACCTTCCCAAAGCACGTTTTGGGGCAAACCCTCCCGGGTGGGTCTGGGGGAGGAGCTCGCACCCCATCCCGCTCTGCGGGTGTCTCTGGAGCCACCCCCTCTCCCTGCAGATCCCCGCTACAGCCGGGC
>NW_009647245.1:332798-333278 GCF_000708025.1 Charadrius vociferus | reverse complement strand
ACCCTGTTTGGGGGGTCCCATCAAGCCCACGCTCTCCTGGCAGACACCCGTCTGCGCTGGTGGGGATGGGGTCAGGCAGGGATGGGGCAAGCCCAGCCCCACTGCCCCCCATCCTCTCGCTCTGCCTTCCCTTGTGCTGGGGGGACAGACTGTTCCCCGGCGCTCTGCCCAGCTCTGCCCTGCCTCTTTGCTGGCTCCTTCTCCCCCAGCTCACCCAGTGACAGGGTGACACTCTGGCGTGGCCGTCCTCGTGCCCGCTCTCCTGAAGGCAGCGATCCAGATGGTGAGAGACCAGGGGAAAAAAAAATAAATAATCCCCAGTCCTTCCCCTTGCCAATGTTTTCCGGAGCTTTTCCCACACCCAGCCTTTCCTAGCCCCGGTCACCCCCTCTGCCCCCCACCCCTGCAAATCCCCTCTGCAGACACCTCCTGCCCTCCTGGCGGGGGGCGCATGGCTGCCCTGGCCAAGCCGTGCCGGCC
>NW_009647245.1:332103-332640 GCF_000708025.1 Charadrius vociferus | reverse complement strand
GCGCGTGAGCGGCGGCGAAGCCCTTCCTCCCCAGCGATGGTGAGTCACGCACCCCGCCGCGAGTCTCTGATGTTTTCCTCTTTGTGTAACACTCCGGCAAATCATTTAAAATGCCCTGAAAAGCCCCGGCCCAGCAGCGCCTCGGCACGTGGGTCTCCACGCGCTGCCCTTCCTCCAGCGCGGGGATGTTCACCGCGGGGATGAGCGCCGGCACGGGAAGGGCTCTTCCAGATGGGCCGGAGGGCGATGGGTTATTTCCAGACTTTTCAGCCCATTTGGAAGGGGTTGAAGTCAAACTGGCTTTCCCACGGGGGGGTGGGTGCGCGCCTGGGAACGACGCCTCACAGGGAGGGGGCAAAACTGCAGCACAGCGACTTCGTGCCACACGCGCCGGGGCCGGCACCCATCGGCACCCTTAAACTGCCCGCAGGCTCCGCGGGGCGCGCAGCAGAGGGTGGTAGGAGCTTCAGGGATGCGCTGGGGGTGGGGGGAAGAGTGAAATAATTATGGGCCCCCGGGGGTGTGGGGTTGGTGCTG
>NW_009647245.1:325073-332013 GCF_000708025.1 Charadrius vociferus | reverse complement strand
CACCGCAGGAGTAGACAACAACCTCCTGAAGCCGCGGACAAACAGTATATTTAAGAGGGGGGCCAGTAAGTCGTAGGGGACGAGCCCATGCTGGCGGTTTGGGCGGCCGGCAGCAGTTTTTTTGGAAATGTAAAATAGGCTGCACTTCCCTCTGGTGAGAAAGAATTGCTTGCGCTGGGGGTATAAAGTCCATGGCTGCCATTAGACACATCATACCATGGGGAAAAACACTTCCCGGGGTGCCTGCGGGCAACAAGCCACCCTGCAGGGCCACGCCATGGGCTGGCGCCCCTCTGTCCCATGCCAAGAGCTTCTCACTTACTCACTCCGCTGCCTTCGTCCCCGGCCTGCCATTCTTGCCTTGTTCCCACGCGCCCGGGGGGGTTTTCCCTCCCTCTCGCCTGCTGGCATTTCCATGCTTTAGGAATGTCACCGCGTTCCCCCTTGGCCTGCCCCTGGGGAAACGAACCCCAATGACACGTGCAGGAGATGGTGGCCCTTGCCCCGCTGCCCAGCGGGATGAAGAGGACACGGGGCATCACTGGGGTTTGGTGGTCATGGGGGGACACGGGACACAGGGGATGCTAGACCATACCGGGGTCGTCCTGGGTGAGGGGGGGCCGTGGGCTGCTGAGGTGATGCGGGGGATGGTGGGGGCCGTCCCGTCTCCCCACAGCTGAGTGGCAGCAGCAGGCAGAGGTCTGGAGGGGAACGCGAACGCCACAAGCCCTGAGCTTCTCCCAGGCACGTGCGTGCCCACACACATGCACACCCTCATGCGCGCTTCCCCTCCTCATCCTCTCCTCTCTGCGGGGCTTCTCAATTCTCCAGTCATTTTTGGCAGTCACGGCAAGTACCAGGAATGTCTTATTTTTGGTGGCATTTGAAAGAATGTACAAATATTCAACAAGACATTTATGTCTTTCCCTTGGGAGTCGCTAGCTGTTTCCCCATGGCAATAAACTCCAGTTTTGAGCATTTTGAATCGTGAGCCATGCTTTTGGCTGTGAATCCGTCTTTCCAGCACTTTCGGAGGGAAAACCCTTGTGTAGATAGAAAGGCCCAAGTCGAAAGAGGTTTGTACACACTGAGCGGCAGCTTCGTAACAACCTACGGGACAGTCCCGTCAGTGCTGTTATTTCTCCTCGTATCTGCTGGCAGAGGATGAGTCAGACCCACAGGGCCCGTCCTGACCTCATAGTGCAATGTGACATATTGCTGCAAGGTGGGAGATGGCTGAAGACTCTTCATTGTATACCCTTGACATGAGAGCACCCACTCCGTTACAGGGCAGCAAGTCCCAGCACCCGGACATGGATCGTCAGACCCTACGTGGACGATGCAGGCATGGAGCGTGTCTGGACGTCCCCTTTGGTCTCTGTGCCTGATGTAAGCTTGTCATTTGGAGATGCCACCCTTGGGAGCACCAGGGGAGCCCAGGTCTTGCAGGACATGTCCGAGGGAAGCAGACAAGCGCCCTGACCTTGGCTCCTACGGACACGCTGGGTCACGGCTTCTCATCTCAGAAAAGCCTCCAGGGCTGGGGGAAGGCCATCAGTCCCAGTGCTCCAGGGGAAGGGGGAGCAGCGTGTGCGGGTGCTGCCCCCGGGGATGCCAGCGCCCACCCTGCCAGCTCGGAGCAGCGGCGGTGGCATTAGCCTGACATGCTATTGCCTAGCAACTGCTGCCGTTGCAGATAAATCCCCCCGCTGGTGTCACGTCAGACATGATGCTGATGTCCCAACCCTCTGACAGGGCCCTCTGGGGTGTTGCTGGAGATACAGGAGGTATATCCCCCTCCAGGCTCATCTCTGGGGGCTGAATGGTCGCATGGTGGGAGCAGGGGGTGCTGCAGATGTGTTATGTCTGGGGTGGCCGCAGAACACACTGGGGCTTTCCTGCCTCATCCTGGCCGGGTACCAACCATGTCCTCATTCAATGAGCCTTGTCTGGAGAGTTTTTTGGGGATATTACTGCACTCAGGCACCTTCCCCAGCACATTTTCCCTGCCCAGCCTCCTCCACCTGCCTTTAAATCCCCGCTGCAGGCAGGAATTCGGAGGGAAAACCCTTGTGTAGATAGAAAGGCCCAAGCTGAGAGAGGTTTGTACACACTGAGTGGCAGTGAAATCCCATGCAGCAGGCAGGCAGCCTTGAGGACCTCCTTGTGCCTGGTACCTGTTGCAGTGTCCCAAGGAGCAGTGCCCCGAGTTGGCCCTCACCTGCGGGGTCGGGCAGCTGGCGGAGGGTGAGGGACCGCTGGGAAGGTCCAGCTGACCCTTCTCGGCCGGCCCAGACGCACACACCGGTTCTGCAGGGAGAGGGGCCCCCGCCTGCCCGGGGTCCCTATGCAACAGCACGTGCGAAAGGGGGAGATTTGGCACAGGGTACGTGGGGGAGGAGAGAAGAGCTGTTTTGGGAGCCTTGGGCACCCTGTCCCCAGTGTGTCCTCTCCAGAGCGCCCGATGAGGATTTCTCCCACCCGGGAGCACAGACTTCAGAAGTAAAAAGTGCTCCAGCCCCACGGTTCCTTTCAGGCGTTGCAGCCTTATTTCCCATCCTCTCCAACCCCCAAGTGCAGCTCAGCACTTTGCTAGTTCAACTCAGGCATCAGAGGATGATGCCAGCTCCAGGATATCGGCTTCCTCCATGCTCCCGATGCCCCTCGTCCCTGTCGTGGGAGGGAGGTGCCGGTGTTGGTGCCGAGCGGAGCGGGGCTGCATGACTCCCGTCTGGTGGAGGTGTGCCGTGCCAAGACGATGGCGGGGCACGCGAAGGCAGCCGGAGGGGTTCCCTGCCTGCTCTACACAGCCAGTGCTGGGGTGGGGGGACACACACAGGCAGAAAAGCTCCCCAGAGCAATAGCCAAGGTGCCCCCAGCCTTGTCTCTGGGTGCCAGGAGGTGTGGGGCAAGGTGCAGGAGGTGACAGTCTCTATTTCCAAAGCCCAATAAGTTTCCGAAGGGTGACTTGTAGGTGACTGCACCCACTGCCAACCCGAGCAGACACTGTCTCCTGCAGCAAGGCTCATCCTCCCCAGGGAGGCACTTGTTTGTGCAGCTGTGAAGTGGTAGGAGTTGCTCGACCTCGCTGGGACTGCACGTTAGAGAAGGGCTCTGCATGCCCGTGCACGCGAGGGAGGTAATCCTCTCGCACAGGGACCTGCCCAGCCCCCGGCACGGCCACCTCCTGCAGCCAGCTGGCGAGCATCCCCTGGTTCCGGTGAAGGGGGTGACCATGGGTTGGGGCCACCGTCTTTGCAGGGACAGCTGGAGCAGCCGCAGCCACCGCAGTGAGCCCAGGAACCTGCTGGGACGCCGTGGGCTCAGCCTCCCTTCACCAGTGCTGGCTCCACACGAAATCACCTGGTTGCCTCAGGGTACTGTGGGAGCACCGGGCAGCACCGGGGATCGCTCTCCCGCGGCTGACCAAGGAGGGGACTTACCCCGTGCCTGGTCACCTATGCCAGCCCCAGGGGCTGCGTTAGCACAGGCTCTCTGCTTCTGTTTCCCTGCAGCCACGAAACAAGAGGAAGGAGGGTGAGTTATGGCCTGATAAAAGTGTTTGATTTCCCAGGCGCTGATGTGGAACCCCTGCGGAGTGGGGACAGGGATGCTCCGGGCAGGAACGGCTCAGAGGCTGGGGACCATAAATTCCCCATGCACAGGTCTGTGACGTGGCAGAAGGTTTCAGCTGCGCACAGGGAGAATAAGCCAGTCCTGCCTGCAGCACTGGCCAGCGGGGAGAGATTGGGTGGGTGGAGGATGGAGGGGCTCACTCTTCTGCCTTAGGGGGTCACATCGCTGAAGCTAACGGTGGCTTTCAGGGCAGGCACGGCAGGACCAAGGCTTTCCTGGTGCTGGGCACCGCCCAGTTTGGGTGATGGGTGCCTGGGTTGGGTGCAAACTACTTGCCTTGGGCTCACCTCAAGTCTTGCCCACCCGGTCTGGGGCATCCCCGCACCAGAGCCTCCAGCCAAACCTTGAGGCAGCCATGAGTCCCAGGGAAGACCCATCCCACCGTCCAACCTCCTTGGGTGAGAGGGACCCCCTACTCATGGCTGCACATCCCCAGACGTCGTACCCAGGCAGATCCTGGCTCCGTGCCACGGGTCTCCAGCTTGCCACCATGACACAGAGAGGGACATTGGAAGCCAGGTCCCCTGGCCACCCCTGACAGCCAAAGGAGCCTCTCCTCCAGCGACCTGCCTGGCCAGTGCCCCTGCAGTGCTGGCACCAACCAGGGACCCCAGATGGGCTCACCCCCAAGGAACCCTCTGCCTCCCTGTCCCGGGGCTGGTGAGTGCCCCCGTCGTCCCTCATTCCTTGCTGGTTCCTCCGAGAAAGCCAAAGAGCCGCCGTTTTTTACCATCGCTGGTGGAGGAGGTGTGACACAGCAGCGGTGCTTCAGAAAACAACATGTAATTTGAGATAGTGAAAAAGGATCATCCCTGCAAAGCAATTCACTTCCCTGGAAAGCCCCTGCAGTTATGGGATCATTTCTTCCCTACCCTTGTTAGTTTATGGGAGATATTATAACTTATCAAAAAGGCAGAAGCAGCACAGCCATGGTTATAATTTCTAATTCTGCCTTTAATTAACACCGATGATGGGTTGCCCAGCTGTGGCACTTGCCGGGAGCTGCCACACAGTAAATCCCCACCTACGACACTCATTTGAGTGACCATGGAGATTAGGGCTTTATTAATATGAATGAAGTTGCATTATGTTCAATGGAGTGCGGAAAGTAATTTAGTCGTGCTCAACGCTTGTCCAGTCAGTGCCAAAACTGATGGACAAAGTCTCATTCTTGCCAAGTTTTCCTGTGGTCAGAGGATGGAGGTGGAGGCTGTCCAAGCTGTGGGCATGCCTGAGAGGAGCTAAGCCTGTTCTGGGTGCAGGGGATAGAACAGGGACCTGTGGCTCCAGCTGCCCACCAGAACGTCCCCGGGTGATGGGGGTCCATGGGGACGGTCCTGCCCACGGCCTGGCCAGGGGAAAGCAGAGCGGCCGCCTCCTTCCACGTGGGGCTGGGTGGTGTGGGGCAATGCGGGTGGCAGAACGGGGCTGTGGGGCCTCTCCTGGCTGCACTATGGGGTGGTTGGGGACGTCACAGCAGCAGCAAGGATGAGCAGCCACTAGAAGTTATACAGAGAATGAGTTGCACTAATTAATGACTCTGGTGGCAGGGACATCCCCATGCTGCCTTTGGGGAGGAGGTGAACAGGGCTGCCGGGATCTGTGCTGGGGGAGACTCCCACCTTGGAGATGCCCACAGTCATACTGGGACCAGGAGCTTGCTGCCACCCCCTTGGCTGTGACACCATGGTGCACGCCTTGGGAAAGGAAGGAGGGGGCTGGGACAGGACACTCACACTGAGCTCTCTTCTGGAGGGTGCCATGGGGATGCTGCACCCCACAACCCTGCATCCAGCTGCAGAGCTGCTGTGGAACCAGCTGTGCTCCAGCGTCACCCACACGGCTGACCTGCGCCCTGTCCCCAACCCGGCACATGTTGGCAGATCCTTCTGGTGGAAGATGTCCTGCTCCTTTGGCTGACACCTGCCTCTGCATCCCACGCGGGGGTCCCGGTTGCAGGCAGTGGGATGAGCCGGGACCGCTAACACCCAGCCGGGGCTGGCAGGGATGATTACGGCCACCTCTGCCTTGTACCTGCTGCTGATGGGGCAGCGTGTCCTGGTGATGGAGGTCACCAGCGCGTTAGCAGCTTACAGGCAACACCAGGGAGAGCTGTTTGGAGCGGGGCACCTTGGAGCGCCTCTGTGCGCGGGGAGGAGTGCTGAGCAGGAGAGACCGCCCTCCTCCGTACCTCACGTGTCTGCGGCTGGGTGGCAGATGCATATTGCCCAACGGAAAAGGCTTTTGTTAAAACACAGTTCAGCTCTGCCACCAATTACAGGAAGCCCTGAGAGTGAGCGAAGGCTCCTCAGCACCAGCAGAGCCGTATGCCGGAGAGCAGGCGTGCAGCTTGGCAGTGGCTGGAGCAGGGCTGGGTGTCCCGTGTTTCTCGTCGCGGTGTGCTGGGCCAGGCCACGTGCATTCCCACACCTCTGGCTCTGCAGGCCCTGCAAGAACTGCCCTGAGATGCCCCAGGAAACAGCCGAAACCAAAGGATAAAACCGCCAGGGGAGGATGCTGCACCCGGCGCAGCGGGAGCATGTCCTGGCTGCCCTTTCCCTGCTGCCGGCTCTGGTGCGCCGGGCAGCGACCGGCTCATGCTGCGTGCTCGCAGAGCTGCAGCCACCAGTACACACATGCACAGTGCTGCCGGCGGTGCCCCTGCCTGTGCGCACACACACACACGCTCTCCTGCACGCACATGGGCTGTGCCGGCCCCTTGCACACCCACCCGCACAGCACCACGTCCTTGCTCACACGCACGCCCAGCCCACATGTGCACATGGGCACACACAAACACCCACCTGTGTGCAAACACTGACGCGCGTGTGTGAACACACGTACATGCCTGCTTGTGCTTCTGTCCCGGTTTGAGTGACACGGGGCTAATTTCTCTTTCAGTGATTTTACGTTTCAGTAAAGTCTCTTCTAATGCTCAGGGAAACTGCACTTTTAGAAGACTCCAGTGTCTGAATTGGTGAAAATACTCATTTACAGCCAGCGATGGGGTGCGGGTTTCGAGGTCTCGGTGTTTTCGAGCTCGCCGGGTGCGGGGGTGAGGAGGAGCGAGACCCGGGCACTTGGCCCACGCTGCCCAACAGGGTTCGTTCATGCCACGAGCGGCACATCCCATATCAATTCGGAAGTTTGCTGAGGAGCTCTCTCCCCCGTGACGGCTGCCATCCCGAGAACTCCTCGCCCCGGTGCCGCAGCCCTCAGCCCGTCCCTTCCTCCCGAAGCCGCAGCGCTCGCAGGGTCCCACATGGGCTGTCACTGCGGGGAGCGCACGGCTCCTACCGACGGA
>NW_009647245.1:322752-324614 GCF_000708025.1 Charadrius vociferus | reverse complement strand
CGGGGCGGACGGGGCAGATCCTTCGGCGCTGAAAGCCCCCCCGGGGGCACGGCACCAGCCTGTGCACACATGGGTGGTGGAGGTACTGTAAATGGTGCTCCTGTTTGGCCCATACGGCATCCTCTTGTGCCTTTGGTGCTGGTTAGCTTAGCTAATCAGGTTAGATATTAGGAAGAAATTTTTCACCATGAGGGCGGTGATCCCCTGGGGCAGGTTGCCCCGAGAAGCTGTGGCTGCCCCATCCCTGGAGGTGTTCAAGGCCAGGTTGGACGGGGCTTGGAGCAACCTGGGCTGGGGGGAGGTGGCCCTGCCCGGGGCAGGGGGTGGCACGGGATGGTCTTCAAGGTCCCTTCCCACCCAAACCCTTCTGTGATTCTAATTATTGTAGACTTAATGAAAGCACACTGGCTGCAGTCCCTGTGGTGGCCACTCATATAAACACAGTGGGGAGAACAGCCCTTAAAACTGAATAGATTTCAGGAGATTCTGTAGCAAATGGCTTCTGATCATAGAGATGCACCTTATACAGAAGTGTGCATTTGCACAGGCGTGAGCACGATGCCTTGACCTGATCCCAGGCCTTGCACACCGCTCTGGCACTTTGGGACTTTGGAAGAGAAAAGCAGATCTCAGCCTGCGGCTGACCCGGATGAACATGGAGCTCCTCTGGAAATCTTTCCAGGGGATGCAGGGTGCCGCTGCTTCAGTTGCAGAGGAGGCAAAACCCAGAGGGATTTGTCCTGCGAGGATGTGTGCAGCATCTTTCCATCCAGTGAAATGTCCCAAAGATGGTTCCAGGGATTAGCGCCACAGAACTGCACACGAGGAAAGGGGCGAGGGGAGAACGGACTAATGAGCGCACACAGGGAAGAGAGGGATTTAAAACCTGCAACACGGCCGACTTATCCAGACCCAGCGGTGTCCCAGGGTTGGGAGACCACGCAGGGCAATCAGAGCCGAGGACTGCGAAGGCTTGGAGGATCTATGGCAGCATGGCGTGGTTGGTCCTGCTGGGAGCCAGGGCTGCTTGTTCCCATGTTTCTGAGGTCAGGAAGGCACCCCACGGGGCGATGGCGGGGCAGGGAATTCCGGAGGAAGGAGCTGTGTGAGCCTGGGATCCTGGTGCCGGTACTGCTTCACAAGGAGCCTCATGTTCCCACCAGGATTTCCCATCCCACTTGGGCTCAGGGGGATGCTTTGGCGGCGTTCCTCTGGGGCTGTCTCTGAGCCTCAGACACAAATTCATGGGCTCTCGTGGACTGAGCATGAGTCCGAGGGGGTTAGAGCAAGCTGGGGAGAATGTCACCTTTCACCACTCACCGGAGAACCAGATGCACAAGTGGCCGAGGGGAGGCGGGCGGGTGGGAGAATCAGCGTGGTCTGACCTGGCCACGGCTGTGCAGGAGTCACAAATGTCCCCAAAATGCTGATGAAGTCACCGGGGCACGGGCAGTATCGGCACACCGGTAGCAGTATGGGGATTAAAACTGCTGGTGCAAAATAAGCCAGGTAGCGACAGGCTGTGCTGTGAACGGGGTGGGAATTGCTCATCACAACGCTGGGGCAGAGAGAAAAAACAAGCAGCGTAAATGGTTTACGAATGAGATAAAATGAAAGTTTACTATAAGTTTAATATAATTAAGGTAAATTAGCCATTACATAATGGTGAGACACGCACATCTAACAACGCCCTTTGGGGCCTGTGTTACGTGTGTGGCCTGTGTGAGTAAGAGCTGCCGGGACCGCATCCGCAGCGCCGGCGGGCGAAGGAGGGTGGGGAGCGGGGGGCACCGCCACCGCCACCTGTGGGACTCGTGCTCCCGGCACGGTCTCCCGCGGTCGCCGCGCGCGCCCGGGCCGGC
>NW_009647245.1:315243-322528 GCF_000708025.1 Charadrius vociferus | reverse complement strand
GGGCGCGGCACCCGCGGCGCCGGCGGGCGAGGGGGGGTGGGGGGCGGGGGGCACCGCCACCGCCACCTGTGGGACTCGTGCTCCCGGCACGGTCTCCCTCGCTCGCCGTGCCCGGCCGGGCTGGCCCTGCCTGCCCCTCGGGGGAAGGAATGGTCCTCAGCAGAAAGCAGAGCACGACGCTTTCCTGTCGGAGCCACGTTACTCAAATTTGCGCTCCTCTTCCCTCTCCAGAAAACAGCGTGTCAAGAAACAGCCAGACTCCGGCACCGGTGCTCCCCTGGGAGAAATGTTAAAAGTGGTATCTGAAGCATCACATTTATGTAATACAGGAAAGCCTCGCGGCCGTTTGTGCTTTCACCGGGGTCCCCCGGCAGACTTCAAAGGGGCCTCTCCTCCCCCACCCGCAGACCAAAACTCTTCACTCAACGCGGGGTTTCATCTAAGGAGCCAAACCCCGGGCGGCAGAGAGAGCCCCTTGGCAGCTGGGGGAGCTGGGAGGCCTCGGGGGGGTGTCGGTGCCAGCAGCACATCGCTGAAGCTCGTGATCAGCCCTTCCCGGGGGGATTGGGTGGAACAAGCTCCCCCGCGGCCGTGCTGCTCCTGGCCGGGCTGCCCGCAGTACCGCAGGGTGCTTGGCCGGGGCGGCGCTCCCTCGGGGGGCTGTGCGCCCTCGGGGGGCTGCCAGCGCCCACCCGGGCAGCCTCGGGGAGCAGGAGAGGCCCTGTCTTACCCCAAAGAGGTGGTTTCCTCAGGTGCTGCTCCGGGGACGCGAGGGGCGGTGGTGCCGGGGAAGGACCGGCTGCCCGCTCCCCGCGGGCTGCCCAGGGTGGAGACAGCCCCGGCCGCCCGCTGCAGCGGCTTTGTGCTGGGCATCTCACGGGGCTTCAAGTTGAACAATGAGGGACCTCAAATCAGAGCATGATGCCAAAGCGAAGGAAAAATCCCATCTGAGCTGGGCTGCACAGCCACCCAGCAACGTCCCTGCCTCCCGGGGGCTGCCCTTGGGAGGCTCCTCCGGAGCGTGGGCTTCAAGGGCAGCATGGAACAGGACTGTCTCGTGGGTGGATGGCCCTCTCCTCGGGATGATGGGGTCTCCAGTCCCAGGCCGATACTGGGGCTGTGGTTATCCTGGGGTTTGGTCTGTACCTAGCACCGCTATCATCAGCAGGAGCAAGCTGAACAAGACGGCTGCTGCCACCGGGACTGCCAGGCTACGGCGAAGGTGGCAGAGCTGCTGAGGTTCCGAGAAGGGAGTCTTTGCTCTCGTGCTTCAGAGCTGCTGGACTTTAAGACCTGCCCATTCTCCAGCAGAAGGAAATTCTGTGGCACCTCATTCCTTAGCAAACCTCTGTGAGCATTCGGTGGGGGTTACCCGGGGGGAAGTGTGCCTGGCTGGGAAATGGAGATGTGTTTTCTGCAGTGTGCTGCTGCCGCCGTGCACTCCCAGTACCCTGTCCGGAATTCTCCGGGGATCTAGAGGCAGAAGTGGTGGAGAAGGGCAGAAGTCAACTCTATAATCAGAAAGGGGTGTTGCTTGGATACACTGCTAAGCAACCTCAGAGCTCTTCAGGGATGGAAATAACCTTCTTTTCCTTCTCCAGTTCTTCCTCTTCATTAGCATCAAGCTTGAGCAGTGTGCTGGGAGTGTGAACATCAGCCTGCTGTGGCCTGGGATGCTACTGTGGCCACGTGGAGCCCTGCCATGGCTGAGCTGGAGGGGACCTGCTGGCAGAGCAGAAGGAGAGGGATGTGGTGTGACAGCACGCGTCTCGCTGGGGTGAGGGCTGCCCTTGGCCAATGTTTGCTCAGTACGGGTGTTTTGCCCATTAATTGCCAGTCCATAACCGAGGCATTCCCAGCACCAATGTCCGACCCAGAGGGACCTCAGGTGATGCCCAACGGACCTTCACATGTCCCACGCTGAGCTTGAACCCAGCCGGATCCCTCTCAACCTCAGTGATGTTCGTGTGCTTTGGGCATTCCCTGTCCCTCCCTGGGACTCCTCCACTGCTCCTCCCGGTGCTGTGTCCTCCGGTGCTGAGGGGGGGTCACCAGGGCCATGGGGACAGACCCCAAATCCCCTCTGCCTCAGAGAAGTCCCTCTCTATCAGCAGAGTGCCACCCACCTCAGGTCCCCCTCCTGCATTCCTGTGTGCCCCAGCTGTGCCCCAGCTTGGGGTGCAGATGCCCCCGCAAGGACAGGACGAGGGAGGGGGACACAGCGGCTCATCCCCACTCGTCACCCCCAGCAGCCACCGCTGTGCACAGCCGGGGACGCGGTGCCAGCTGCCAGCCCCGTGCCTACACCCCGTCCTCGCCGGCTCAGCTCCAGCCATTGCTTACAGGATAACTTTCAGGCTTTTAATTAAATCTCCATGAAACACCCATTTGAGATGCTTAATTTAAAGTGAGAGCTAATTAATTTTATGGGCCTTTGCAGCGTCTGTTTTATTTCTGAATTGATGCCTGGGACGCGGTGGTGGGGAGCGCAGTGAGCGAGGCAGCTACCGGCTCTTGGAAACTGTCTAGACAGTCACGGCCGGCAGACGCGGCCGGTAGCCGTGTGCGAGGCTGGTGGCTCGCTTATCTTCCTTTTGCTCCTCCGGTGAGACCAGGAGCGGGGGAAGAGAAGGATGCAGGGCACTGGGTTGCGCCCCGGTCCTGCAGCAGCTGAACCCCACTCCACGCACCACGTGCCGGGAACGGGGGCTGCGCTGCAGCGATGCCTCTCTTTCCCAGGGACCAGCTCAGCGTGACGACACCACATCATGAGTTTGCCCCCCTTGCAAGGACTTTTTCCTCCGCTTCAGAGCAGAATTAGGGCCAAAGCTTTGCTTTCCAGTGCTGTCCTCCACGAGACACTCGGCTCCACTGCAGAGCCCCCCACGGCCGTGGACGCTTGGTGGAGCTTTTTCAGCAGCATCAGCTCAGCCTGGAGATGCTCAGACCAGTCTACCCCATCCTTTCCTTCCCCGGGGTGTTGCTAATGCTGGTCCCAGCCGGGAGGGCACCAGCGTGGGAGCCAGCCCCGACTCGCTCCCAGAGCCGGCTGAGCCCCGTGGCTGGGGGTGGCCGTGGCCCGGCAGTGGCCCATGGCACAGCCCCTTGCCACGGGCTGCAGGATGCTGGGAGCCAGAGCACAGGATGCGGAGGGCAGAGCCCTTTCCCGGAGCAGCCCAGGACCGAAGCGTGTTGGCTGGACTGGGGAAGGGGGAGATTTCCCTGCTGGGGCTGACGCCGTCCCTGTGGCATGGGGAGGTCTGTCTCTCCCATGCACCAGATCCACTGGGAAAAGGTTCTGGGCGGCTCTGGTGAGGTCTGCGGGTGCCGGGGTCCGGCTGAGCCCCTCGGCACTGCGACCCCGTCCCTGTGGAACATCCTGCCCACGGGGCCTCCGCCGGGGGAAACCACGATGCGCTCGTTTTCCAGGGCCTGGCAGACCTGCAGTCTCCTGCTTTACTGCTGACTGTAAAGGGCCCGGTATTAAACTGTGATTGAAAACATGAATCATCTCTCTAATTAAACAGGGTTGCTCTGTGCCAGGAAATCAGTCTCTTTGTCAGGATCTTTGTTTTTAAAGGGGCATAAATCTCAGGCGAGGCTAAAGATTGGCTCCCGGACACTTTATCACAGAGCGGCAGTGATTTATCCTGTGCACCCTGGCACCGGAGAGGGAATAAAATTAATAATAAATATTTATTTATAAGCCACAGTAAGCCTGGAAGTGTCTGAACACCCACAAGAGCAGCATTATCATTCTGTAAACCGAGGCTCTGATAAAATCTCGCCGAGGCCAGCCTTGCCGGCAGGAGGTGGGGGACCGGGCCACTTTGGGGGCTGGCTGGCAGCAAATAGACTCTTCCAGTGGGGACGATGCGCTCCCCCACCATGGCAGCTGGGTGGGATGGACATGGAGCAAACACAGAGGCCACAGAGGACCGGTCTGTGCTTCAGGCGTTGTATAGCAAAACATCGGCAGATGCAATGCACCGCTCTGTAGTGCACTGGTTCCCGCCGGGACCAGTTCGAGCAAGGTGTAGGTTAATGCTTGTGTCCCTTCCGAAGCACCGAGCGATGGGCACAGTCTGAACCGAGGTGGGTTAGGGGTCCCCTGGACAGCATGGGCTTCAGGAGTGGGATGCAGCCACCCGAGTCCCCATCCTGGCCGGATCTGAGCTTTCCGCGGCCATGTGCTGTCTCTCCTCTTTCCTCTGTGTGACAGGGGAGGGTTTGGACTGCCACTGTCCTCATCAGGGGGTTGTGGTGGAAACGCACTGTTTGCAAAGAGCCTGGGCACTTGTGCGTGACAGCAAATCCATGCAAATGCCACTTGCAAATCTCTTTCCAGAGTATTGGGAGAGATGGAGGGCCACGTCGGGATGATGCCATCACCACAGCTGTGGCACTGCTGCTGTTCCTCATCACATCAGCAACAGGACTCTCCTCCGGGTAGAGCTGCCCAGGGTGTGCTCCTCCTGCCCCAGCCGGGGGGATCCAGCTCCTGCGGTGCTGCCCCAACACCGAGGCTTTGCCCTGCCCAGCTCCTGGGAGCAACCTCATCCCTGGGATCCGTGCCATTTACTCGCAATGCCTCGCTGGTATTTACAGAGGGTTCCCAGGGAGTTACCTCGCATCCCCCAGCCCTTGGGTCAACATTGACAGAGCCTGCAAGAAAGGAGCGAGAAGGCACTGGTAAATAGTGCAGTGTATTCACCCAGAAAGGTACTCTGAGCTGCCGCCAGCAGCATCTGAGGAGCGCCAGGAATAGATGTGGAGCAGATCAGAGCAGTAGATACCGCAGTTGGAGCCAGATGTTAATGCTCCCACAAGGAGGAGGAGGCAAACCCAGCCCCGAACCCCCTGCCCCCCTCAGCCTCCCCCCAGAGCAGGTCTATTTGCATCCTCCTCTCCAAGGCAGCTCAGCAGAGCAGCGCCTCAGCAGCGCACTCAGCGGTCACACCTGCAGAATGGATGCAGTAACGCCGGCAGAAAGGACCATTAATGATGGTTTGCCCCCCCCGGGATGCCAGGTGAAGCTGCTTACAGCCCGGGCTGCGAAGGTCTGTGCTGCTGCACAGCTACTGCGGGACACGTCCCCCAGCGCAGCTTTTCCACCCGTAGATGTGTCCCCAGGGCCCCCGGCTAGGTTTTCAGAGGTACCGAAGCAGGGATTTCACTGTCTTACAACCTGACCGTATCAGCCTGTTGCTGGACCGAGGAGGGCTGTGGAGCCCACCAGGCTGCTGTGGTCCATCTCCATGCACTGTTGTGACGGCGTCCATCATTGCTGTGGAGTGACCGAACTACTCTCAGCTCTGTACAAGGCTCGGGGCTCAGTGAAGAAGCTCTGGAGAGGGCTGGTTAAGGTGCTCTGTCCCCAGCTACCTACTCCTCCCGCAGCAAACCAGGCTGTGATCCCTTCCCCACAGCCCAGTATCCCAGCGCAGCCCTGGTGAGCGGGGCTGGACATCACCTTCTGCCGGCTTCAGGCCACAAGCACGGGGAAGCGTGGACGGTGGGGGTTGTCATCTCCGAAACGCCGCTAAATTGGCTGCCCAAACTTTCCACCACAGCCTGCCTGGTACCCCTGAGCCACTTCAGTCCTGCCAGTGTTTGCAGGGAGAGTGAGGAACCGCCTCCCAGTCCTTCCCTGGGGTGTGGGGTACATCTCCATCCGTGTGGAAGGAGGACATGGGGAGCAGCCCGCTCTTGTTGCTGCCCTGGGGATGACTGGGCGCTTCTGAGGCTAATACTGGGTATTAGTCACCAGCCAGAACTGGGAACAGGGAGGGATTTGCACCCCCATCCACACACGCAGTGATCTGTTGTGACTCACCGTGCCCGGTGCCAAGGGACAGGCACGCACCGCCACCGGGCACAGGGGTGAGCGTGTCCCGCTGCGGAGCGCGGCTGCCCCGGGGGCTCTGCAAACCAGCCCAGCCCTTCCCGACACACCGGGTTCGTAACGAGCGTCTTCTACCCAGTGGCAGCAAACGCTGATGGGATAATTAGAGCTAAAACATGAATGGAGCAAAAGACCGGTACCCTCCGCTGCTGCGCCTGGGAGCTGTGATGTGCTTGGAAACCTTTCTTCCCACAACACCAGAAAAGTCTCCTGTGTAGACACTGATATAAAACCTATCAGCTCCCTGGGTGATTTTAAGCGAGCGACAGGAAGGAAACAACATTATTGCCTGAAAAAATCCCCAACCCTCCACACTTGTGATGGAGACCACATGGGCGTCTGCAGGGAGGGAGCTGCCGACCAAAAGCTGCTGCAGGAGAAGGCAGCAGCCGACGGGAGCCGTCCCCGCTGGTGTGGGAGCACAGTGGCCCTGGGGCTGTGCCTGAGCCCCCCCCGCGCGGTTCAGAGCACCTCGCTGCCTCTCAGCCAAACCGCCCTCACGCCTCAATCCGCAGCCGGCACTGCCGAGCTGCAAATCGCAGCTGCCGGATATTCTCTCCTACTTTAAACAAGGGGTTTTCAAAGAAGACGGGTTTCAAAACCCACTTGAAAAGTGAGGAATAACAGACAGGGGTATCACTGACAGTACAAAAAGGCTGGGGGAGGGTGAGGATGTTGCTGGGAAGGTTTTTTTTAGGCGAGCAAACGCTCTGGATTGCTCTGACGGCATTTTCAAGGCAGCTCCTGCTTACTGGGGGGATGCTCTGGGCCAGCTGTAACAGCCCTGCGTGTCTCAATCTCTGCCCAGGCTCCCCAGGCAAACTGGGGGAGTTACTAGAGAGAGTTTTAACAAACACTTTTGATGGTTTTAACAAATGTTTGCTGTCTGGGATACCCAGCACATCAGACCATGTCCCCGCCAGAACAAACAGATTGAAGCAACACCACTTACATTTTTTGTTGGCTGCTGCCGATAAAACAGCCAGAGAGACAGCTCGAAGTGTTATATTCGCTCGGGAGCTGCTTGCGTCTCTCTGACCCGAGGCTGTGATGGAAAGGGAGGTCTGGTCCCGGGCGTGTGACGCCCCGGCGCACAAGTGCCGCTGCGAGGGCTCCGCGGGGATGGAGTGGCCGGGGACGAGTGCCGTGCGGCTCGGGGGGGTGCGGGCGGCAGGACCAGATGGGCTCTGTGGCCCCCGGGAGCTGCAGTGCCGTCCTGCCGTGCCCTTTGGGACCTCCGTGGCCCTGTGCCCGCTTCCCCCTCCCCCCCCGTTCCCTGCCACCCCGTCCCATCTCTGCTCCGATTCTGTCAGCCTGGGCGCTGTTTGAAGCTGGCTTTTCCCGGGCGGGCTGTCAGGCTGGCTGCCGTTTGCAGCCGCA
>NW_009647245.1:302686-314907 GCF_000708025.1 Charadrius vociferus | reverse complement strand
GCGGGGATGTGGGCAAAGGGGGTCCGGGTGCCGGCACCTCCCGCCGGGGCCGCAGCCACGGCCAGCTCCTGGCTCCTCTCGGGGCGGGGGGTATGAGAAGTGCTGCAAGTTTCAGATTAATTGCAAGTTCAATGGCTGTGTGCATGAATATTTAATTAGCCACGTCTTTCATGAATATGCATGATATGCAAATGCGAGCGGGGGGAAGCAGTGAGACACAAAGGCAGGGGAAGGCAGCGGGTGGCGGAGCTGGCACCGACAGCCCTGCTCCACGGGGACCCGCCTGTCCCTGCGGTCTGGCGCAGGGGGACCGTGGGCAAGAGGAGGGATGGGAGGGCAGGAGACAACCTGGAGCTGGCGGCGCGCGCCTTTGGGGTCGTGTGTGCGCACATGGCGAGACCTGCAGGGACGCGTCTCTGCCATGCACGAGGATGGGCTGGTTCCTCGCGGTGGGGAGAAGCGAGGAAACATTTAGGACTTTCCTCTTGTCCCAGAACAGATTTCCCAGTACCCCCTCTAGGACATGATCTCTCAAAGATCCGACCTGTAGCTCCAGGAACCTTGTCAAACTGACCAAAACGCCCCAAGGCACCAACCGAATTCAGGCAGCTCATGCTGACAAAGGGGGTCCTCACCCGCTTTGCTCAAACCACCCCCTGACAGCACCAGCCCCCAAAACTGGGCAGCTCCTGCTTCTCGGGGCTGATGGTGACCCGGGGTCAGCCATGGCAGGGGTGGAAGGAGGGGGAGCAGGCTGCGGGCACAGGAGCTCTCCGTCCAAACACAGCCCCTGAATTGACATTAAGGCACCAATCTGGACTTCTGTGTCTCTTGAGCGAGGAGCCCAGGAGGGTCCTTGTAGGACGACATCTGCCAGGCTTCGGGGCTGGGGGAGTCCATCCCAGTCTGAGTAAAGACACCCCACAAGAGTCTACCACGCAATCAAAAAAACTGCTGATGTGCCGAAAACAGGAATAGGGCTGGGAGCAAAACAGAATTACACCGCGAGAGCGGTAACGGTGCAATGCCCCAACTGCGGGGTCGGTGCAGGACCCCTTCATGTGGCCACCCAGACCGTGGAGGTGTCTGCACCACCACTGTCCGGTTCGAAAGCTCCGGAGCTGTGAAAGGTGCCGGGGGCAGCGGGGGTCCCTGCACCCCCTGCCCCAGCACCCCGCGCCTCCTCCTGCAAACCGGGGCGCAGCGGGGCCGGGGCGGGGCCGGGGCTGGCAGGGAGAGCTTTCTCTCTAATTACTGCTGGGATTGTTATCGTGATTAGTGTTCGTGGGGCCTGGCTGCCAGAGGCAGTTACTGGGGTGTTATATATCTGTCAGCACAGCTCTTTTTTGAATTGCAATTACAGCATGAAATAGCACTTTTTATTATTATTTTGGCATTAGGAAAAGCTGTTATGATGTGGGGATAAGACTGCTACTCTACTTAATTTTCTGATAAAGAACACTGCCAGTGGCAATCGATGGCTCCGAGACCCCCACGGCCCACGAGGGGCTTTGGTGGGTGCGCAGCACCCCGGGGGGGGCGGCCCCATGCAGGCCGGGCCTCCACCGCTCCACCATGGGTGACTCTGCTTTGCCCACGCCGTCGCGAGAGCAGCTCAAGATGACCACCACAATATCACAGAATCATGGAATGGTTTGGGTTGGAAGGGACCTTGAAGATCATCCAGTCCCAACCCCTGCCATGGATGGGGACACCTCCCACCTGACCAGGTTGCTCAATATCCTGCCTCAAATTTTCTGGAAGGGTCATTTTAGTCCAAAACAGTATTTCACATCAAAATATATGAAGCATGTACTCTGGATTCCTCCCGAGGAAGAAACAAATGTCTCACCCCGGTGTCAGTGTGGTGGTGAAGAGCCAGTCTCACCCCAGGTCCTCTGCAGATGGGGCTGGTGCCGGGAGCAGCCTGTGCCGTCTGCCCGCCAGCCCTCCTGCTCAGGAGGTGATGAGGAGATGTTCTCTATCGGCCTTGTCCATCACCCCAACGTCTTGCAAGCCTTGATCTGGTTGTCCCTCAGCCTTCTCTCCAACTGATGGAGCCCTGGCCACCTCCTCTGGATCTTCACCACCTCCTCTGGAGATGGGTGCCCAGACCTGTGCACAGCTCTCCAGGTACAGTCTCTCACTCTCTAAGTGACACCCTCCATCTTGCTCCCAGCACCCTCTCAGGTGAGATCAGGGCCTGAGCCCATTTTTTTCTGGCTGCTGCCGAACGCTGAGTTTAGAGATGTCAGAGATGGCTCCAAGGTCCTTCCTGATCTGTAACCACCAGCTCTGAGTTCAGCATTGTACAGACCTGAGTTTAGGCTGTTTTTGTCTGGGTACATTTAGGGATGCCAGCCAGGGCATCTGGTCTGATATGACCCACACGGTTACTTCAGCTTCATTCACCTCCTCTGATTGACCTGCTACAGAAACCCATGAGTGTCCCCAGCACCTCTGACAGTAAACACCAACACAAAGAAGTCACTGACTTTGTCTGCTGTGCCCTCAGCATCCCCAAGCACCTATCACCCCTTAGCCGTCAAGCCAGTCCCACCAATTACAAAATTTCTTGCTTTTGGTGGATTTCCTCACATTGATGCTGTTTCTTTCATTTTTTTTTGACAACGTCTCATTTTTACATACTTTCCTTTCCTAAAATCGAGTCTATGTACACTGGATTTCCTGCACTCTCCCTCTGCAGCGTTAAACCTAATTGTACTGTGGTCTCTGTTACAGAGCGCTTCACCCACTGACACAGCTTGAACCAGGTCCTGTGCAGCACTCCACACTGAGTCCAGAACAGCATCTGTTCTCGGGGATTTTAGACAATTTTGTTGAGGGATCATCATTTGTGTCCAAGAGTGTTATCTCTGCATCGATCTCTACCTGTCTATCCTGACACGGCAGCAGTCAGATCTATACAGGGTAGCTGAAGTCTCCTGCTGTCATCTTCCACTTGAAATTTGCAGTTTCTCTAATCCTTGTTAACTTTTCCACATCAGCCCTATCATTATTACAGTCTGGGATTTTCCCCCGCAGGCAGCCTGATTTGCCTTGCTTATTTATTGTGATGGCACGTCTCGCTCCAGGCTTTCCAGGGGCACACTGAGCTCTGCTGCATCCACCCCTAAATCAGATCCGTCCAGACCAAGTGCCCTTCTTGCTGCCTTCCCATCATCTCTGGTTCGAATCCCCCCCTCCCGGGTCTTCTCTGGTGCCAGCTTTCCTCTCTCTCCCACCAAAAGACTCCCCAGGACCTAAGTTACTAAATCCCTTTTCTCTGCTCTGGCTTCTCTCAGGCCTGGGCTCTATTTCAGGGAATGCCAACCAGCTTTGCCACCTGCTTCTCATTCTCCCCGAACCCCTCAAAGGGACCCCTCAAAGTCTGCAGCTCTGCCCCGAGCCCAGCGTAACAGGGAAGGCAGAGGGGAAGTGTTGGCCCAGAGGGCTCTGCCTGAATCATTCCTTGCCTGCTGCGCACCCTGACGGTCCAGCCATGGTCCAGGCAGGGCATCCCCTGCCACAGTGTCCCAGCGCCCGGGGCAAGAAGCAGCACAGAAGTGTTGTTTTAAGGTCTCTCACCTGGGAACGGCTCCCAGAGCCACATGCAGGTACTGTCCTGCACCACATTCTGCTCTGCAGGCAGCTCAGCATCCCTGCCGTGCCCGCATCCCTGCCACCCGGCCCTCACCCCAGTGCATCCTGTGGGACCGAACTGCAGAGGGGATGCTTTGCAAAGCATTTCTCTGATCCCCGAGACACACAGATGTACACCAGACCTGCTCTGCGCCCAGGGAGTGTGGCCCTTTGAGAGGGTGACCTGTGGTCCTCAGAGGCACTGCGTCCCTCAGGGGAGCTGGACGGGGCTGAGGGCTCCGCGTGTCTCTGCTGGAGCTCCGCCTGAGCCCGGGCACTGCTAATGCTGCGCGGGCGCTGCACGCACCGGTGCATCCGGGGCTGTCTGGTGGGTTTGGTTTGACTTGGCGTAAGGAGGTGTCTCATATTTATTCATGTTGCCAGCCTAATTTGGCAGCTTTCTAGACACAGCTTGGCTGAATGTTGCTAACAAGGAGCTCTGGATTGTAAAATGCTCGGGGACTTCCTTACCCAAGCTGTGATCTGTTCCACGTCTCGCTTTCTCTGGTGGCTCTGGCCACATTGCGGAATTACCTATCGGAAGCCCGGATGTGCGACCCATTTCCCCTCTGTGATTATCATGAGGTTTTGATTAATATTGGCTGAATCTATTTCCATAAAGCCTCATTCCCTCTGCGAGTTCAGTGTGGAACAGAATTTCCTCTGCTGAGGAGGAGATGTGGCGGCGATGTCAGGTCGTGTTGGCCTTTCTCCTCCCTTCCTACGATGTGCAGAAGCACAGGCTGTCCCCTGCCAGCCCGACGCAGTGGGCTTCGCTACGGGGCATCTTTGGGCAGCACTTTGCTCCCTACGATCTGCCGTTTCCCGGTGCTCCCTCCTCTGCGGTGTGGGCTGCCTGAAACGGGAGCAGAGGCTGCCCAGGGCACGCGGTGGACGGAGAGTTTTGGGAACTGGGGTGAGACCTCAGCCTCAGGGATGAGTGTTCCACCTCTGGGGATGCCAGACATGGTCCGCTCCAGAAGGGAAATTCCTTTATGCCGCCTCCTCAACTGTTACAACAGCAAAAGTTACCTGCAATCAATTCTGTCCGTGCTCTGGCCGTGCACGGCTGTCTCATCCACCACCTCCGACAGCCCCAAGCAGGAAATCTGTCCTCAGGTGTGTGGAATTTCTGCAACAAACACAACCGGCCCTTCCCACGCTGCCAAGGACAAGGGCAAGGACCAGCCCGAGGTGAGACAATTCTCAAGGCCAGTTTTGTCCTCCCAGAGGCCCCACAGCGTGATGGGGAGATGGCAGTGATGGCAAAAAAGAGTTTCTAGACAGGCAGAGCCAGAGGCCGGTGCTGTGTGCAGGGAAATGCAAAGTTAGGACAAGAAAAGCCAAGGGGTGTGCTGGGGAGGGGGCACGGACCCACGGACTGGGGTGCGTGGCAGAAGGGGCTCAGCAGATGGGGGTCTGCAGGATGCACACGGCGGTGCCTGGAGGTGGGTCCCCTCCCCTGCCTGTCCCTGCCAGGAGGTGGGAGCCCAGAGCCGACAATTTCATCTCCTTTTTCCCCTTCTGCTGCCTGTGCCGTGCCGGCTGTGCTCCCTGCAGCAGCCCTGTGATGTTTTATTGAGGCCTCTTAACAGAGGTGGGCGGGTGGGAGCAAACCCTCCATCCCGCTGCCCCCCGGCAGCCCCGGGCACGCCGCGCTGGAGCTGCCGCTGCGGAGCCGTGTTAGAAAATGCAAGTTCTGGAGCGAAGCAGGGCAGAAAGGCGAGCTGGCTCGATGCAATCACTGCTGACAGCTCCTCCGAGTGAGAGCACGAGAGAGTCGACAAAGACTTTGAAGTCCTGGACAGATTGTGATGGAAAAATCCCAGGCTCTGGAGCTTTCAGGTATGTTTGGCTTTAGGTATTATAGCACTGGGCTTATGGGCTCAGAAACTCCCGTCCGCTCTGAACAGCCAGTCCAAAGGTCTCCTCTCTCCAAAGGGAAGGAAGAGTTACCTCCTGGTAATCTGTCCAGGTGCAGTCAAACTAGATTCAGAAAAGGTCTTGGTTCCCCTGGCAGGGCTCGAGGCAGAGCGCTGCTCTCTCGTTCCTCCCCCAAAGTGGCTCAGAGAAACAGCATTTAATAACCAGCGAGGATTAAAGTACCTTTGGGGGAACACTCCCACCATAAGTTAAAAGCAGCCGATTCAGGACGGTTAAAGCCCAGATTTTCCTCCTGCTGCTGATGGCTGGGCAAGCTGAGCACTGAGGACGGCGTTTGCAGTACGGGCGATGTTTGCGTTGACCGGGCGGCCGCATCTCAGCGCGCCAAAGGGCCGATTAGGGTTCAGCTGCGAACACGGCAGCTGACGGCCCGTTCCTGACCCCATCTGCTGCCCTGAACTGGCCCATACCTCCAGGCCATGAGCCCAGTTAGACACCCCAGATCCCTGCTGGAGCCATTTCTGTGCCTTTCAGTTTCCCTCTCGCTGAAAAGGCTTTGTCCTCATCATTGCTCATCCAGCCAAAGTCTGGAAATCTTGTGGAAGAGCCCAGATTATGTGAAATTTCTGTTTTAAAGCGACTCGCATAGATTCTTCCCTTCTGCCAGGCATTGCAGAGAGTCCCGTTTGGGGCTCCTCAGTCCCACAAAGTAGTTGTTCTCCCCACTCCTTGCCCCTGTGGGGGGGTCGCCCTGCCCTGTAGGTGCAGCCCAGTGTGCCCACAGCGGGTGGTCGCCAGCAGCTCTCCGGAAAGGGCACAGACCCGAGTCCCTCTGCAGAGCTCAGTCACGGGACAGTCATCGAAAGCTACACAATTAACCCTGCTGCTGCACGTTTTAAAGTTGGAAGCGGACAGCTGGCTGTTCCTGAAGAAACGAACACCCTCCTGCAGTGAGAGACAGCACTGACCATCACCTGATCCCTCCTTGGATGGGGATTTACCACCCCCGAGCACTGGGCATGTCTCTGCCTGGTGTTGAAGACCACATGAAGAGCAGAGAGGAGCACGCTGGAAAGCAGGAGCTGGTAACCCAGAGCTGTTACTGGGCTGGTGTGTTTGTGCTCGCAGCCCCCCCGGGCGCACTGCAGCCTCGCTGTCCCACCCCCTTACCGGCTTTTTACTCCTGTGCTGGTCTAGTGGCCAAGCACGCGGTGAGGACTCAGAGAGGAGATGTGCTGATGCGTTCCTGGGATTGAAAGGAACGCACACAGACAAGCCCCGGCCCTTCCCTGCACTCTCAGAAGCCACATGGCCGTGGGTGACACACAGCACCTGTGACATGGAGATGCTCCAACACACACGGGCATCTGCACCTCTGGTACCCGCAGGTCCGCGACCGAAATGGTCACACACATGGACGTGAGCATTCGCCCAGAGGTTCCCCCCATGTTCATGTATCGAGACCTGCCCACCGTCCCGTGAGGTTACATACAGCAACGCGCAGACCCAGAAAACGCAGACCCTGGAAAGGCACAGCCTCTCCGAAGGCCAAGAGAGTGAGAGCCAAACCTGCTCTGCCTCCTGCTCTGCTGCGAGTCAGGCTGCAGCGGGGGCTGAACGAGCATCCCCCAGGGCAGAAGACCAGCCCCCTTGCTCGTTATTTGCTGATTGCACAAGAACCACAGCATGGCTGGAATTTATAAACTTGCAAAGCACCAATTATCTACTACAGCTGAGCTCCAAGAAATGACCTTGTCAATAAACAGTCAAAATGGATGAAAACTATCAGCAAGATCTGAACAGTATTAACAAGGACAGGCCCTTTTATAGGGACTGGAGTGTGTGAATTATTAATTTTAAGTATGTCCTACTTTCTTTGCATGAGATGGGGAGTTTTACCCAGCCCGTGGGAGAATTCCTTGCCTCTGAGCATCGCCGGTTTTATGGCTCAAAGGGATTTGCAGTGTCTCTCGGCTGCCCGGGAGTGGGCAGCGCAGGCTGCAGGTTGTCCTCGGCGTGGGGCAGTTGGGTCCCGTCGCTTGGGACTGGCAGCAGGATTGCCTGAGGGGTCCCTGTCCCTCCTGCCCAC
Organism: Charadrius vociferus; assembly: GCF_000708025.1. Classification (NCBI taxonomy): domain Eukaryota; kingdom Metazoa; phylum Chordata; class Aves; order Charadriiformes; family Charadriidae; genus Charadrius; species Charadrius vociferus. Next base: position 307,292 of record NW_009647245.1, on the reverse strand, counting down.
CCCTGCCTGCCCCCTGCAGCTCTCCGATAGCCCCAGGCTGTTTGGGGCCAGGCTCCGCAGTGACCGTACAGGGACCCCAAAGAACAGCTTTGTCCCGGACACTTGTTAGACGAGACCAGCTCTGCCTGGTGGACCTGAGGAGCGCAGGGCAGTGTGCTCGGCGCTGTCAGGGATCTCTGTCCCCGTGCACCCCAGCCCGCCCTGGGGGGATGGTGAGCGATGGGAACCGTCCCGGGGCACGGACGGAGGAGGCTGGAGCGGGGAGCGCACGCCGGTCTGGGTCCGGCTGTGTTATGGAAGGACAGCACACGGAAGGCTGCCTCATGCATGCATTTATGAGCCATCAGTTATCAGTTATTTGGCCTCTCGAATATGTTTATCACATCTGAAGTCGTTCTCGGCGCGTGGGGAGGGGGTTTGTCTGCAGGCGCTCCGCTGGCTGTGCTGCTTTCCCCTCTCCAGTCCCTGTTTGAAAGGGATTAGTTTAAGACATCAAAAGCACTTGCTTTAAGCCAGCGTTTGATGTTCCCTCAGGCTAGCTTTATTTGAGCTCACAAAGGAGGAAACACGCGTACCGCATTAGCCCCTCGCAGCCCGCGCCCTCCCGCCTTGCGGCCCCGCTGCAGAGCGTGTTCGCTCAACAGGATCGGTTCCAGCGACGGCTCTTCCAGCATCGACAGAGCCGTGCGGCGGCTGCGGCCACTCTCTCGGCTCCCGGGCCGGCTGCTGGCCCTGCCGCGGCGAAGGCTCTGGACAGCCCACGGGCTGGGTGTGCTTGCGGCTTCTGGGGGTCTCGGGCAGACCCTGCCGTGGTCACTCGTGCCATCCCGCAAACCCTGTCCCTGCTCAGCGCCTTGCGGAAGGTTTCTGAGGGATCATTGCCAAATGGGCTTTTGGATTAGGTTTCAATCTCTCTGTTGCTTTTGCCAATACGCAGTAGGCAGTGCCGGTGTCGAATGCATTTCTCGGATCCTTTTAAATATTTTGTTCCCCTGCGCTACACAGATCTTAACAGTAATCCTCCGTTCTGAAAAATGCGTTTAATATTTCTGGACCTGCTGTTCCCCGAGTATTTGGCCTCTGGGATCCCTTTTGCTCCTGATGTCATGTCATGCACTTCATTTCTAGAGAACAACAGGCTTTGAGAAGGAAATAAATGACATCCTTACAGTTCCTCAGATACAAGGAGTCGTTCCATAAACGATGGAATTATATCCACTCCTTCGAGGTTTAAAACCAAACTCGAGATGCTGTCACCAAGTTACAGGCATACAGGGGAAGAGACATTTACCCGCAGATCTGGGCAGCTCCATCCCATGCAGCCGCACCAGCGCTGAGCCCTCCAGAGCCCTGAATGCTGCAAAGCTTTACTGCCCCAAAACATGGTGCTGCCTCCCCCTAATCCCATGGAAATGCCTGCGTGGCCTTGTAAGGAGCTACTGCCAGGAGATGCTGGCATTAAATCTTGCCTTTCTGCTTTGCCTGGATAGATTTAACCCAAATCCTCCCCGAGTCTGGTTTGTGACACAGCTGCACATCCATTTTACAACGGGGCGGGGGGGACAGGACAGGGGGAGCTGGGGAAGGGACAAGGCACAGCATCATTTTTGCGTCAGTGGTGATGCCTTGAAAGGAAACCTCTGGCCTGAACTGAGGTCCTGGAGTTTGCTTCAACGTTTGAGCTTCACCACAGGGTAGGTGGGATGAAGGGCAGGCTTTTGCAGCTTTTCCCACTCCTGCAGGATCTGGGTTAATAAATAAATCAGTGTAGCCTTTTTCCTAGCCCAGATCCCTCCTGCGCTCTGGTTTGGTGCATGTTCACATCAGCGAGAGGCAGGAGGCGAACAGCATCGCACCCATGAGCGACCAGGTCTCCTGGGTGCACGGTGCAGCAGAGCCCTCGGGCTGGAGCAGTGACCAGAGGACGTGCTTGGGATGGTGTGACATTGATTAACGGCGTGGTGGCACTGGGATGTGCGGTACGGCATGTCTGGGGCACTGCTTCCCTCAGGCGCCCGGAGAGCTGGCCAAAGGGTCGTGTCCTCTCCAGGCGGGACCAAGGGAGAAAGGGGCTCCCACAGGCGCCCGCGGTCCCCTTCCACCTGCCCGGCTTCAGCCCGGTGCTACCAGCGTGCCACCAGCCTCGGCACGCTGTGCTCTGCCCCGCCGAGCGGGAGACGTGAAGGCTTGCTTGCAAGTCACCACGGTAAATGTAAATTTAATTTAAATGTAATGTTAACTATACCAGAGCCGTGTCAATCGGAGATGAGATCGTTTGCCATGGGGTGACGAGCTGGGTTCACAAATGTCCTTGTGCTCACTTCACCTCTTGCCAGGGTTTGACTTGGTCTTCACAACTGGTTCAAAAGTTACCGCTCTGTAAAATTATAGACCAAATAGACGAGACCTTTCCCAGCTGATGGAGCTCTCCCGTGCATCGGAGATCATTGCACTGTGGTGATGTTGCAGGGGATGCTGCAGGTCTCCCTCTTTGACTTGGTGCTACCCACGTGCTCCACCAGTGAGCTGGAGGAGGAAAAGAGGTGTTTTCTGGGGAGGTTTCAGGCTGCCAGAGTTTTAAATACGGATAGAGAGGAATCAGTTTTACAGCAGGGTGGAGAGACGGAGGTACGCAGGGCCGGCCGGGCGGCGTGGCTGCAGGCTCTGTGCTCCCCACGGGGTGTCCAGCGGCTCCTGCCCTCGCCCGGCAGCAGGGACGTACCCGCCTGGGGACAGGCAGGGGACCAGGGGCTGGAGGAGGCTGAAAAGCTGCCGGTAGGGAGGGGGACGTGTCGGGAGGACGCACTTCAGTCTGCGAAAGCACAGAGGCACGTGGGAAGATTAATGCGACAGGGCACGGCTGCAGCGTGCCGCTGCGCTGCCTGGCTGCGTCATCACTTCCATTTTGCATCCGTCAGCATCTTTGTCATCGCTTGTACCCCCGCTATCGGGCTCGTCTCCCTAATTATCTTTCCTCACTGCAGCACTTGGGGCTGAGGCGCCGAGGGGGTCTCGGCTGGAGGAGCACGTACCCGCGCTCCAGGACTGCTGGACTCCCCAGAGACCACGAACCGCATGTACCGCTCTCTGCGCCAAGACAGCGTGCCCAGGAGGGGGGCGCAGGCAGCCCACACAACCCCAGCGCGGGGAGAAAGCCCCTGCCACATCTGCGAAGGGGCTGACGCATGAAAAGAGCATCTCCAGCCCTCAGCAATGCCACATCCGCCCACAAAGGTCTTTCAGACCTTTTATTTAGGGATGCGGAGCTGGGCAGCTCAGCCGCTGCCTGGGGTGTCCTGGGCATGGCTGAGCACCGCTGGTGGCAGGGATGAGTGCCGCTGGTGCGGGGCAGCAGGGCGGGCGGTCGAGCTCCCCGCGCCCACAGCCGACAGAGCCGGCGGCAGCATCCTCCGCAGCACGGGGGCTGCAGACGGGGGGCTCCAGCTGCGTTTCTGGGGACAGGCAGCGGTGGGGAGTGCTGGTGGCATAGACGGTCTCGCTCTCCTGCTGCTCTCTGACAGCAGAGCCGCTGGCACCAAGAAAAGGGAATGTTTTGGGGTGTGAGGGGTGGGGATGCTGCACTGCCCAGCCGGTGCTGCCAGGCTCTGCTCCCGTGTGCCTCTGGCCCTGTCTGCACCACTTCAGCGAGCAGCGGGCGGCTTATGGCCGGGTGAAGGCGAGAGCGGAGGGGGCAGGATGAGGGGAAGCCTCACAGTGGCCTCTTGCGGGTTAAATCACACCACCAGTCTTGGGCAAACCTCTGCTCTTGCTGAGCAGGGCAGCTGTGGACCCCGATGGATGAAGCGTTGCCCTAACACCCTGCGCATCCCATCGCCTTTGTTCACGGAGAGGGGAGCAGGCATCTCTTGTGAGGGGCCATTAAGCATCTGTCAATACCAAAATTGTCTCTCCCTGCAGAAGTACACAAGCACAATTGTTTGCAGCTCTCAGGAGCAGGAGAACGATTGACTGCCGAGGTGACAAGGGGGTGTGATGGGAAGAGGGTTACAAATGCTCAGGACAAAGGCAGCCATGAACTGCTCAGATAATTGATTGTCTTCGTGGCTGCGCTTCCCAAGGACAGTGACAGCCCTCTCCTGGGGACGGGTGCTCCAGGGTGGCCCTGGACTGGCTCCAGCCCTTGGGCAGCCCCACACTGCGGGCTGCCCTGGAGCTGCGGGACCGGGGAGAGGACGGGGTCAGCCAGCAGCAAGGCCGGTCACAGTCCTCATCTCCTCCGCCTTAGCTCACCCCTGCCCATGCAGCGAGACGGCACTGAATGAGATGAGACAGCTGAAAAATAATCCCTTTCTTTTCTTTTTTTGGGTCTGTTTTGGGGTCATTTCTCAGTTGGATTTGTTCCCCACTCTGGTTCACAATGCTTCCCCTGCAGCGGGGCACAAATGATGGAGGACATAAGAAGAACAAACTCCTCAAACTGTCCCTGAGGACACAGGAGGTCCGTGCCAGGCGGTGCCGGGAGGGCCGGGGGCAGTGGCTGGTGGCCACCGCCGTCACCCCCCACAGTTCCCACGCACCATCAGACTGCATGGGAGCTCCGCAGAGGGGCCGGGGAGGGCCGGGAGCGCTCCGGGCTGCGGGCACG
>NW_009647245.1:298458-301849 GCF_000708025.1 Charadrius vociferus | reverse complement strand
GGGGTGGCCCTGGACTGGCTCCAGCCCTTGGGCAGCCCCACACTGCGGGCTGCCCTGGAGCTGCGGGACCGGGGAGAGGACGGGGTCAGCCAGCAGCAAGGCCGGTCACAGTCCTCATCTCCTCCGCCTTAGCTCACCCCTGCCCATGCAGCGAGACGGCACTGAATGAGATGAGACAGCTGAAAAATAATCCCTTTCTTTTCTTTTTTTGGGTCTGTTTTGGGGTCATTTCTCAGTTGGATTTGTTCCCCACTCTGGTTCACAATGCTTCCCCTGCAGCGGGGCACAAATGATGGAGGACATAAGAAGAACAAACTCCTCAAACTGTCCCTGAGGACACAGGAGGTCCGTGCCAGGCGGTGCCGGGAGGGCCGGGGGCAGTGGCTGGTGGCCACCGCCGTCACCCCCCACAGTTCCCACGCACCATCAGACTGCATGGGAGCTCCGCAGAGGGGCCGGGGAGGGCCGGGAGCGCTCCGGGCTGCGGGCACGGCCCCGCGAGCGTTGGCACCCCGGGGTATGGCGTGCAGGTTTGTTTAGCCGCCGGTCTGGAGACGGGAGGAAATGTATGTGTACGCGAGTTGTCAATGGCAGTGTCTTTCCCCCGATCGCCCTCGGCTCGTGCCAGTTGCCGTCTCGCCATCTCAGAGCGATGCTGATGGTGTATTTTGTTCATTTAAATCCTGTTATATTTTATGGGCTGAAGTGATCCGTGTGAGGTTTAATTTTCCATCAGCTTTTGCAGCGCCAAAGGCTCAGTGGAGGTTTGGGGGAGCGCAGTCAGCATTAGCCCTTCCTGCCCAGAACCCTCTCTGCCTGAAATCAGTCCAGCGAGCTAAGCCCAGGGCTGCGCAACCATTGACCTCCAAAAGTCAAACGACAAAAAGTCATTTTGTTAGTTGAATGAAGAGTTCTGTTCAACTGGGGACAAAGTGGTTGGGTCTGTTACCCAGACCAAGGGGTGTCTCCACCCAAGGAGGTTTGGGACCCGGGACGCCTTCACCCGGTGCTGCCGACAGTCCTGCCCTGGGAGGGCGGCCGGACCGGGCACCCTGGAAACCCCCTCCCACCTGTGAAGGTGTGTGATTTCTGGCATGTTTCCAATGTTTGTATTTTTTTTTTCAGAGAATTCAAGGAGGGGGTCAGGTGTGAAAAATGGGTCTGCCTTGGAAAAGGGAAGTGTTACTGGAATGGTGATGTAAAAGGAGTCAGCAGAAACATAACCATAAACGAGACACTAGGATTAAACCCAAATCTTTCTTTTTTTTTTTTTTTTCCTTTATCCCTGAGGATTGGCACTACATGGCAAAGCAGCTGCTGTGCCTGTGGGAAGCCAGGAGCCGGCTCTCCTGTAGCTGAAGGGAGAGGAAGCACCACCAAGAAAACAGCAGTGCCGGTGGAGAAGTAGTTCAGTTTTTAGACTCTCCTCCCACCTCACTGATATCCAGCATTCCCACTAAATCAGGGACGTGCAAAGAAAGACAATTTTGAGATGGGGGCAGCATTCCCAGTGGGATGCCTGTGTGTGGGAGAGCCATTCCCAGAGGTTCTCCCCCGGCGCGGGGCTGCCCCGGCTCTGGCGGCGTTGGGGGGGGGTGGAGGAGCGCGTGGGGTTTTGGCTCTGACACAGCAGCTCTGTATCTGATGGCTGCTCCATCTCACCACCGCGGGATGCCAGTTTACAGGGAAACAGAGAGAGTACAGGTACACAACACAGAGACGAAGCCGGGATTCCTGATTTTAAGCTTTGATGTGTGTTTATTTCCAAAGAATCTTGATTCAAATACAAAACATGGGCAGAGGAGATTTCTTTAATTGTAGTGGGTCTGCTCCTTCCTGGTGTTGCTGGTACCAGGAGAGATTTTATCTTTTCATGCAGGCTTTCTTATAGACACATAACTCTATGTATTTCTTAAGCCCAGTAAATTTGCAGGCTTTGGGGCAGCATCATTCGAGGTGAGGGGACAGCACAGCACTCAAAACACCCCTCAGCCACCTTGTGCCCCGTGTCCCTCTCCAGGGAATGCAGCACCATTATTTTTTTTCTTTTCAAACAAACTCTGTGGGCCGGACAGGTGCTTTCCATTGCAAATTGGGCAAAACTGGTTCATTTTGACAGACTCTGTTGACTTCAGCAGACAGGTAACTTCAGATAAGAGCTGTTTTTCAGTGGTGTTTTCCTGCCCGTCCCTCCCCGCTGCCCGTCAGACACGCGAGGGTCAGGCCTCTGTCTCTTTTTGCTTATCCCTTCCACCACTTTCACCACCGCAGCACCGGGCTGTCGGGCACGACCGCGTCCCCCCACGCCGGGCAATGCCCATCCGCCCGCGCAGGACCCGCTCTCCCCCGGGGCTGACTTGCGCTGCGTTTCACGTCGGTGCCGCAAACTTCCCACGGCAGAGGCTGAGCCTACGCGGAGTGCCTGAGCCCTTCTTTAAGAAATGAGCTGGGAATAAGTGGATGTGCCATTGTCCTCACTGAAGCACTCCGCAGCCGGTCCGCGGAGGTCACCAGGCTGCTGTGCGTGGGGAGCTGCGCCACCTCCGTCCCTGCTCTGCCATCAGGATTTCCTCTGTCTCCCTCTGCTGCTTTGTTTCCCCGCATCTCACTAGTCCTTGCCAGGGTCGGGATGTCTATCAGCTTCCAGAGATAATGACTCGGTTGTTGCTTTCTGTGTTCCTCTGTGGGATCGCGTGTGTTTGGTCAGGTGCTGTGTATTCGGTGCTGCACATCTGCTCTGCGTCAGCGGGCAGCTGCTCCCCCCGACCTTTCTCGTGGCTCACATCCATACCTCGGTGCTGTGCTTTCAGCAGCCCGTCCTCGGGGCTGCAGAAGCTGCGAGCTATGGAAAACACAATCCAGGGCATTCGATCGCCTTTGTCTTCAGGAGGGGGGTCTGCCTCTGACAGACCAGGAGCTATTTTTGCTCTCAGAAGACATTGGAAGACATCGCTGAGAGAGTTACCACTCTTGCATGTGCCATCTGGAGAATGTGACACCGCTGCCCGTAGCAGATAAGAGCGTTTTCGCTTTCTTCTCCTCTTTGCTTTTCCCTTTCATCTCGGCCGTTGCAATTCCGCAGTTTGCCTGCTGTGATCAAAGGCGGCCCAGGTGGCGAACACATCTGCCTCCAGCTCCTGCGCGCGGGAACCGGCTCTGCAGAACTGCCGTGGACCGTGCTCCCTCGCTGCTTCGGCCCAGACACGGCCGTCATCCCCGCTCCTCGTTTCCCGCATCCCGCTGCCCTCTCCCAGCAAACGCACCATAAAGGCTGAGCAATCCCAAACCCAGCGGCAGTCAGACGGTAGCGCCCCATCTTGCGAACTGGGGGTGTGGGGCCAGGCGCGTCGCTGGCTGAGCTCCTCAGAGCTCCTCTGCGCTCCTCAAGGGC
>NW_009647245.1:296791-298317 GCF_000708025.1 Charadrius vociferus | reverse complement strand
GGGGGGTGGGGGGCCAGGCGCGTCGCTGGCTGAGCTCCTCAGAGCCCCTCTGCGCTCCTCAAGCGCTGACCTGCCGGCTCCCTGCTCGCCACCGCTCCACGTCTCACCGCCAGCGCCAGTGCTCGCACCGACCGAGGGCGCAGAGGGAAGGGATCCCGGGAGGTTGGTGCTGGGTGCGCTTTGAAACCGAGCGGCTGGCCCCGTCATGCAGCCGCAGGAGCGCGGTTCTCCGTGCGGACGCAGACAGAGACCACCCCTCGCCTGGGACCGCGCGGTTCCCGGCCCTCCCCGTTCTCGTGGTTGGAAACGCAGCTGCACCGAGCCCCGGTCGGGTTGGCCTCCTTTGTTTTTGTGCCAGCGTTGCTTTTAAACAAATAACCGCTTTCTCCTCCACCTCCTCCCCTGCTCTCTTTACGGGCAGCAGCCTCGGGGAGCTCTGGCTTGGTCCCACCTCCTCCTGCAAGTCTCCTGACAGGACGTTGCGAGAAGCATTCTCCCACGTGCTCCGTTTCTCCTACACCGGCCCCCGCGACCCCCCGCTCCCTCCTTCGTCTCCCCGACGCTGACAGCGCTTCCAAACTTTGGACCGTGCTCTTTCTCATTAGCACCCCGCTGCCTTTTGTGGACGGGGTGGGAAGAGAAACACGGGATGAGGTGGTCCCCGGGGCTGGCTTGGTCCCAGGCCAGCGCTCTGCTCTCCAGCCTGAGCCCCTCAGCCGCATCCCGGGTGTCCTCGTCCTTGTCTGTCCCGGCTCCAATGGGTCATTCCCTGAGCGGTGCCAAACCAGATGCTGTGCTCAGCTCCGCGTGGGTTAAACCTGCAATGTTTCCACTCGGCTTCTCCACGATGGCTTTGGCCTCTCCTGTGGAGACACAAAGCTTTTCGCACTCAGGGGCTCAGGCTAAAATGTTCTTCTCTGCCTGAACTGACACTCCTCGGGTTAACGCCCGTGGGGAGGTGGAAGTCTTCAGGGACCTGTTTGGATCAGAGGGGATTTTCTGGGTTTGTTACCTTTGTCCCAGAAGACGACACTATTCTCCAAGCGTTTGGAGCCCCTGGTACGAAGCTTTGCAATGTTGATTTTCCAGATCGACATGCCACAGGCAGAGACCCCATCGCTCCCCTCCGTTTCCCCGTGGGATGACAGCAGAAAGTGCAACGAAGGGGAGCGGGAGGATGCTGAGCTCTCCCGCGGGGCACTGACTGTGCAGAGAGACGCGCCGGGAGCCGGTGCCGGACCCCCCGGGTGCCTCCCGTGGAGATGGACACCCCCCTGCGGAGCCTCCCCTCGCAGGCGGTGGGAAACGCTCCTCCTTCTCCCGCATCCGTCCCCTGCAGCGAGCATCCCCGCTCGGCTGGGTCCCGCGCCGGTTCCCAGAACGACGTGCCGGCCCCGCTCCATGTTTAGTCACAGCGGTGGGCGCTCTCCTCGGGCACACACGGCTGAGGTCGTTCAGCTCTGGTCCGCATTACCTCCCCTTTCCTCCTCCCAAATATTCTCATTTTTCTTCCCTCCCCTGGGGCT
>NW_009647245.1:288049-296740 GCF_000708025.1 Charadrius vociferus | reverse complement strand
AATGAGGACTTTTCCCCCGGTGCAATTAACAATTAGATCTTTTTCCAATTAGCAGCAGAAAGAGGCAACGCAGCCTTGGTCTGGCTTGAGTCAGAATCACAGGATCTCCTAGGTTGGAAAAGCCCTGTAAGATCATCCAGTCCAATCATTAACCTAACACTGACAACCCACCACTAAACCATGTCCCTCAGCACTATATCTACATGACCCTTAAATACCTCCAGGGATGGGAACTCCACCACTGCCCTGGGTAACGTGTTCGAGTGACTGATGACCCTTTCAGTAAAGAAATTCTTCCGAATATCCAATCTAAACTTCCCCTGGCGCAACTTGAAGCTATTTCCTCTTGTTCTATCCCCTGTTACTTGACAGAACAGGTCAACTCCCACCTCTCTGCACCCTCTTTTCAGGGAGCTGTAGAGAGCAGAAGATCTCCCCTCAGCCTCCTCTTCTCCAGGCTGAACACCCCCAGGGCCCTCAGCCGCTCTGCACCAGACGTGTGCTCCGGACCCCTCACCGGCGCCGTTGCCCTTCTCTGGACACGCTCCGGCCCCTCAATGTCCTTCTCGTCATGAGTCTTCGCTGAAGCTGAAGGCAGCTGAAGGCTTCACCCGCCGCACTGACAGCGGGGAGCAGGCGGTGTCGGGGAACCCCCCCTTCTCTTCATGCACCCACCGCTGGCCCAAGCGGTCCCTCTCCATCCCGCGTCTGCTGGGGAAGGACGGCCACCGGCGGCCACGGGTGAGTGCTGTGTTCACACCTCCCGGCCACGCTTCTTACGGCTCTCCTCCCCAGACTCACCAGTCCAGTCCCTTTAGCAACGGGCATGAATTCACAGATTACATCAATTAAAAATCCACTTAGTTTTATTTTTTAGCTTGTAGAGAAAGAACAACAACAGCGCCAGAAAAGTATTTAATTATACCTCATGATTGCAAATTTTATATCCCCAAATTGGAGTGTACTGCACTTAATTCAATTAGACATTATAAAACTCCCTTTATCCCCTTCAGATGTTAATAAACTCAAGAACTTACAACTTACTTTATTTGCAGCTCTTGCAACACCAAACTGCTGTTATTTATATGTTTCTAGGCTCTTTCTAAACATAACAGATTTTTATTACTTTCTGGCCATGTGCCCAGAATGGGTAAAGTTTAGGGGGGAAAAAAAATTGAAAACTGGAACTTCTCTTTTTGTTTTTCTCTCCTCCGCCCCTTTCCCTGAGTGACTACATAAGCTGTGAAAAAAAACTGTGTGGGGTTAATTGCTGAAGAGGTCGTCTGAAGCACCACCAGAGGCTCCTCTCGGCTGCCAGCGCGCAGCGTGGAGCAGCGCTGCAGTGTCCTGCAGAGATTCAGGGTCAGACGCTCCCCCTCGCCCCAGACCGTGTGTGGTTCGTGATCTTGGAGGCTCTTTCCGAAAGCGGGTTTTCTCTGCCCTGTGTGGGAGCTGCGCTGCGGGGTGGCTGCTCGGGTCATGACAGGGAACAGAACGAGCGATGCTGATGGAGTCTCAGAATCACGGAAGGGTTTGGGTCAGAAGGGACCGTAGAGATCACCTCGTGCCACCCCCCTGCCCTGGGCAGGGACACCTCCCACCAGACCAGGTTGCTCCAAGCCCTGTCCGACCCGGCCTTGACCCTGGTTTCTATCTCATGTGATGGAGACACTGGCAGAGGAAGCACCGAAACTGGTGGGGTGAGAGACAAGGGGCCAGAGGAGCTCTTTTACTGCTGCTGGTGGGTGGCACAGATGGGTGAAGACTGGACCGAAACCTCCATAACTCGATGCTTTTCCCATTGTTTCAAAAGAGAGGAGCTTTGGGGTGAAATGGTCATGGGGACCCCACATCTCTGCAGGCAGACGAGCTCAGGGTGGGTATTTACAGCCGTGCCTGAGTGTCACAGACCCGGCAGCGGTGTACAGCTCTGCAGTGTAGGACCCCGTGCTGCTCCCATGTGGGAAAGGTTTTACCCAGCACAGGCTGATGCTTCCTGGGGAGCACGTGCGGCACCGGCACCCCGAAACGCTTAACTGCTGAGGCTCCATCCATCACGCAGGACGTACAGCCTGAGGGCGCAGGGCTTTTCCTCCCTCCATCTCCAGCTTCTTGGCCCTAATTTAACACGCTGCGCCAGGAGAGCTGGAAAGCAGACTGTTATCCACGGGCCATTTAGCACTGAACCTCCTCCGGGAGGCTCAGCCGCCGCTGGGGTTAGCGTTGAAGGTGTTGCTGGCTCCAGCACATGTCACAGGGACGTGGGGATGCCACTGAGCAGCCGCCTGCTGGAAACGACTCTTCTCGTTAGCAGCTCCGCGGTGGAGAGCCATGAGCACCGTCGCCTGCAGCCCCGCGCTCCAGCCCGCCTCCACTGCGCATCCCATCCGCGGGGTCCCTCCTGCACTGGGGGTCCCTCTCGCCCGACACGGGGCTGAAGGGGCTCACAGCTTCACAGCTCTGCTCCCTGGAGTCAGGGAAGGTGGGGGGGAATGTCTGGCTCTAAAACCTCTTTCTGTGCTATTTGCGATTACTCTTGGACAACCGTAAGAGGGGGTTTGGAGGTTGTGCTGGGCGTCCCATCTTCCTGCGTGGTTCATGGGAGCACCGAGACACGGCTCGGGCAGTTGGGGCATCAAGCAGAGGTCCCAGACCCTGTTCCAGGGGCCAAGTGTCCCTCCGAGCCCCAACACCGTGAAGGCGTCAGGGAGAGCGGCGTCCGTGGCGCGGGCAGAGCGGATTCGTGCCGAGGAGCACCGGCGTGATGTGCAGCAATTTTGACGTGGTGTCCATAAAGGCGTTTGATTGTTCTTAATCTCGGCTGTTTTCCGGTTATTAGCGCACGTGTCTGAGCTGCAGCAGGGCTTGTGCTCAGCTCCCTTAATTAACAAGAGGGGAATTTTCTCAGCTAGTTAAATTCTGGCTGTAATGAGCAGCTTCACGCTGGTGCTAATGGCACCTCGCTCGCCCCGTGGAGTGACGGCAGCTCCCAGCGAGGCAGGGCTGGCGCATCCTGAAGGACGCTGCAGGTTTCCCTGAGCTTTCCCCATGGTTTCCCCTCTCCTTCCCCTCCTGCCCCACCTCCACCGCTCCCTGGGGTCGGGGTGCCGCAGGGGCTGCCCACGCCAGGCACCCACCGCCCTCCCTCCCCAGGGACGGTGTGCCGGGAGAGGCGATGGGGCCGGGGGAGAAGGCACAGGAAAGGCGGCACGAACAGGGGATGAGGGGGCATGGGGCTGAACTGAAAAATAGAAATTAACTGGGCTGCCATGACTGAAACGAAAAAAAACCCAAAAAACAACAAACTAAAAAAAAAAAGCGCCTTTGGTTTTCTCCATGAAAGTCTCACTTGCAGCTGAACAACAGGTCTCGTTTGTCCTGAGGACCATTTCACCTTAGAATCATAGAATTGGCCAGGTTGGAAGGGACCTTTAAGATCATCAAGTCCAACCATTAACCCAACACTGCCAAACCCACCACTAACCCACGTCCCTCAGCGCCACATTGGCCCGTCTTTTAAATACCCCCAGGGCTGGTGACTCCACCACTTCCCGGGCAGCCTGTGCCAGTGCTTGATGACCCTTTCAGTGAATAATTTTTTCTTAATATCCATCCTAAACCTCCCCTGGCACAAACCGAGGCCAGTTCCTCTTGTCCTAAAGCACCTTCAGGTGCTGGAAGCCGAGGAGACAGGGGCTGTGCTCACAGGGGCCAGGACAGGGCTTCCCCGCAAACCCCTTGGATGTCCCCACAGATTTTTGCTCCATTGTAAACCTTACACGACTCCACGCCTCCCGGGCCAGGCCACCCTCCCTCCAAGCCTCGTCCCCTCCGACACCACATCCCTCACGTCCGCAGCCAGTGCCGGAGCCCGGGGCGCGCTGCGGTGCTCTCCTCGGGGTTACGGAGAGGAGCCCTGCAAACCCGCTGCTTTGAGTTCTCCGGGGCTCTCACAAGCACCTGGAAACAAAACACTTGGGAAGTGTCAAAACAAGCCATTTGCCAATTAAGAAGCTCTTGCCGCTGGGCTGAAGTGCTTTGTCAGCCTCCTCCCAGCTGAGGCTGCTCAGCAACTTGGGCGGCTCGTGACAGACCCTCCAAAACAGCAGTCTGCTCTAAACACAGCTTCTTCTCGGCTTTCCACGCTGTGCCAAACTGCGGTGCACCGCTGGGAGACCCGGTCAGTGCCTACAAATCCCACTGAGCCTCTTGCTGATGTGTGACTGTCCCTCGGCCCCAGGGGATATGGGATGACGCTGGTGCCGGTTGCTGGTGACCAGCGAGCATCTCCTGCAAGCGCCTGCGTGGGCGAAAGGGCACCTGGTGCCCTGCAGTGGCTGGCAGCAGGCTCGGGAAGATGCGGGTGGACATCCCTAAGCGTGTGGGGACCGTGGTGGGTGGGAGGTCCACTCTGCAGCAGGAACGGGGGCAGAGGGGTGTTTGCTGTCTGTGTCTGGGGCGGCCGGACCACGTCCTGGGGGTGCGAGGCCGTGCAGGCAGACAGCCTCGGGGTGCTTGTTGTGCACCCCGGCGCTCGGTGCGGTGCCTGCAAGGAGGGACCCCCGTGTGCTCGTCCCCTCGGGCAGGGCGGCAGGACACCCCATGTCCAGGCAGACGCGTAGGCGGTGGGGTCCGAAGCTGCAGCAGAGGACAAGGGCAGGGACAGCGAACGCTGCAAGGGTTTGGTGAGGGATGGTGTGAAGGAGACACAAATCCTATAATGGGTCTAGAAGTCTCCGGCACCTTGGAGGAGTCTCCCGGTCCTACATGAGGAAGAACATGTCCCTTCCCCTGGGGGAAAGGAGCATCATTTCCATGGTGGGGGCTGGCCCCGGTCCCCTTTGGGGGAGCATGTCCTGGGCTTGGCCAGGCGTCCGTACCCGCTGAGATGTCGGGAGCGCTCTCCGCACCCCAGTGCCCTTTCGGCACAAAGCTTAAACTCAAAGCAGAACACAGAGCCTTGAAAAAGTGATAAATCTTGTTTGTCAGACCCCAGCGTGGGGCCTGCCCTCTGCTATGCTCCGCTGCCCGACCCAGCTCTGCGAAGCCCCCGGCCAGACAAGAAACGAGGGGGGATGTCACCAGCGTTCACCCACACTCCACTCACATCTGCCGCTGTTTTGGTATTAGGCTTCCCACCCGCAGCAATCTCTGCCGTCGCAGGGAAGTCTGTTGCCCAGCCGGAGCCGTCAAAGCCGGGCAGCAGGCGGCGTGGGGCGGGCAGAGACGCGGCGCGGAGGGAGGAGGACGTGCCCCCCGCCGGCGCAGTGCTCAGCCCCTCACCGGGGCCCTCTCCCTCCTGAGTTCAGGGACAATTCCGGCTCTAAATGTCACAGAGCCACAGCGAGAGCTCCGGGTGATGTGCCTCCCTCTAATCTTTTCCCGGGGTGACTCCGGGCTGCGTGAATTCTTGTACAAAAATAATCAGTTGAGTCAATTACTGCCCCCAGTCCCCGCTGCAGGCCCTCACCACATGGCCCCAGCCGACCATGCCTCCACGCTAGCGCTGCTCTGGCCTTACCTTCTCCAGCCCCCCAGGGCCCATGGGGACACCAGCCATGACCCAACATGTTGCGTGTGCCTCCAGCGCTCCGTCACCCCAAAGAGGCAGCAGTGCCACCGGCGCTGAGGCCGGACTGCCTCTACCCCTCCGCTCTGCTTACCCCTTTCATGGCAATGGGATGATGGGGGCTGGACGCTGGATGCAATTTATTCAGCTCTGCTGCAGCTTTTGCCGCATCCAGCTTGCCCGCAGACAGGTCTGGCTGGGTTGGGGCAAAGGGAGCTGTGAGGAACCCGCAATTCAGCCATGCTTTCCACAGCCCAGGTTCAAGGGCGAGCTGGCCTGTTTCTCCCTGTCCCACTCAGAAATCTCAGGTGGGGTTTTGCTCCTCTCAGCTGCCCCAGGGGAAGGCAATCGCAGCCCTCACTGCAAGCAGAGATGGTGCATTTCAAAGCCTGAGAGTTCCCAGCTTGGTCCGTGTTGCCCATAGTCAACCTGCGCAGCCCGGGGCGGCCGGCACCGGGAGGTACGAGGCGGCCTCGGAGGAGGCATTGCAGCCAGGCAAAGCTGCAAGACCAACAGAAATGACCCAGCCCTACCAACGCGTTAGCTGAAGCGCGATTGCAGTTTAGCAAACGAGATTGCTAAAGCAAATGTTTTGTTCACACTGTCTGGAGATGTTGGCTCGGTGGCCAGATCCCACAAGGATTTTTTTCCCAGGGCTGGGATGAGATCCTAAATGACCTTAGGGTGATCTCTGCAGTGACTCAGAGGAGGCTTGGCCAAGTCCAGACAGCCATGCCCAGTTAAGCTGTTGCTTTCACAGTCCCTGAGGTCTAGTCGGGATTCTTGCTTTTACTTATGGGAAATCAGGGGAATCTAGGCTGGGAACCAACTGGTAGAGCCTTTGGAAGGCTCCCTGCCATTTTCCCTCTGACTCATGACACCCAGCTAAGTCCAGTGCTCCGGTAAACACACACAGGCAGAAGCTCTGGGTGCAGGAGACTGCCAAGAGGCTTGCATGGCTGGTCCCTTCTGTCACTCCCGAGGAATCATAGAATCATAGCATGGTTTGGGTTGGAAGGGACCTTGAAGATCATCTCATTCCACCCCCCTGCCCTGGGCAGGGCCACCTCCCCCCAGCCCAGGTTGCTCCAAGCCCCGTCCAACCTGGCCTTGAACACCTCCAGGGATGGGGCAGCCACAGCTTCTCGGGGCAACCTGCCCCAGGGGATCACCGCCCGCACAGGGAAACATTTCTTCCTCAGATCGCATCTAAATCTACATTCTTCCAGTTTGAAGCCATTCCCCCTCATCCTATCACTCCATGCCCTTGGAAAAAGTCCCTCCCCAGCTCTCCTGTAGCCCCTTTAGGGACTGGAAGGCTGGAATAAGGGGTCCCTGGAGCCTTTTCTTCTCCAGGCTGAACAACCCCAACTCTCCCAGACCGTCCCCACTGGAATGAGGAGTGCTTTGTCCCCAGGAGGTACAGGGAAGGCAAGGACTCTTGGAGATCATGTCCCTAGCTGAGATTTTTGGTCCCTGGTTCTGCCTAGTCCCCAAACCCACAACCCACGCCTGTCATGTATGGTGAAGCAGCAGCAGCAGCTGGTTTGGTCGGTGCTCCAGAGGCAAACTGCGGCACGCGTCCTGGGATTGCCGTGGCCATGAGCCGGTGTCGGGGCTGGCAACGTGATGAGGATCTGCTGTGTGCCAAAGCGGTGCCCCCGTGGGCAGAGACAGCCACGAAGCCCAGTTCCGACAGTCAGTGTCTGCCAGAGAGGAGCAGGCGACTGGAACGGAAAGGGTTTTGCAACGGAACGACAGAGGAGGGGACGACGAGCTGGACACACGTTATTGTTTCAGACGCATTTTTGATGACGCTTTGACTCCAAACTGTTTCAACTTCAGGATGAAAAATATCAAGCTCATAGTGCAGAACAGAGCTGCTTGGAGACTTTGGGGCTGGAGGGAAATTATGTGAAAGTCACAGAATTATTCTGTATGCATGTTCTTTTTTTTTTTTCTCTCTTTTCCCAATTCCCCTGGGGCTTTTCAACTTATAAATCTGTGCACTTGTGTGGCAGCTACATTGACTGGCTCTGTCATGTCAATAACCCATGTCAGGCAGCAACCCGGAGAGCTCACTGACATTGGAGAACACAGCAGCTCATCCCAGTCCCAGGCCCTCTTGGCATCCACTCTTGGGGATGTCTCCTAAATAAAAGCTGACTTGAGCACACGGGACGGGAGCAGTGGGGACTGCTGAAGAGGGGAAAGAAGGTTCATCGTCAGAGCAAGGTGAAGACCCAGGACAGGAACAGCAGCATTTGCTGCAGACTGAAATACTTTGGCAGAGCTCAGAGAGGAGCATTGGACAAACTAGGCAGAAGTCAGCAAATATGAACCAAGATGACGAGCAGGGCTGATCTGAGCCAGGGCTTGGACAGCCACATCTCGTACTGGCTTGGGTTGAGAGAAGTGAAAATAGGACCATAGCAGTGATGGGCACCATGTGGCAGAGAACGCTCAGCACAGGTGCTGAAAAGCAGAAGTTGTTCTTCCCTTACCTGCTGGAACCCCGTCTGCGTTTCAGCGGTCCTTGTCAGACAGACAGTCCAGGTAGCAACACTGAACTGGGCTCTCCCAAGCTGTCAACAGGTTGGTTCCCTTAGCTGCAAGTGCTCATGGAGCCCAAATAATCCCAAAGCAACTGATGAAAGACCAGCTAAGCATCAAACCAAAGACTCGCCTTTCCGTTGCTGCAGGGTTCAACAAGTGGGAGACTTTCAGCCGTCCGTTCCTGCGGCTCTCAGCTGTGCCTACGGCAGAACCCGATGTCCCGGTGGTGCGTGCAAAGAGACTGCCGGCCACGCTGAGACCAGGGTGGAGAAATGGCACCTCCACCTTCTCCCTTGTGTCCCCTTCCTGAGCGCTGGGTGCAGGTCCTCTCCTGTCTGAAGGTCCATGTCCATTACACATGCACATTCCTAATGCTCCTGGATGTGGTGGGGTGGACTATCCCAGATGTACCACCTGGGCTGGCAGGGACAGGGACTCACCCCAGCACGCCCCCTCAGCAAACCCCGGTGCCCGGCGCGGAGCACACTGCTGTGGGTACCCCCATCGCGCTGCCACTGAGCAGGAGAGGTTTCAACGTGCCGCTCCGCCATCCAAGGGGGAAAGCG
>NW_009647245.1:274654-287886 GCF_000708025.1 Charadrius vociferus | reverse complement strand
AAGAGCAAGCCCCCCAGGGCTGGGGGCCAGCGGAGCGAGAAGGCAATTAGAGCAGCCCCAGCGCTGGCCCACCCACGTGGCTGGCTGAGGACAGAGCCTCCCAGGCTGCCGTGTGGAAGGGGTTTGCCACCCGAGCCCTCTCCCCACCTCGTCTGCCATGGATTTGCCCCACGGATGTGGGCTGCAGACCCTCCCCCAAGGACCAGCCTGGGGAGAGAGGCTGTTTTCATTTGTACTGAAGCAGCACATGGGTGGCCACCACGTGCCACCGGTCCCCAGCACACAAACGCTCACGGATCTCCTCCTCACCCAAGCGTATTCCCAGCTGAGACAATCCGGGGACCTTTCCTATTCGTGACACCCTCTGCCAGCAAACCGGTGATGTCAGCCGCCAAAATTAATGTCACCTTGGAAATGCACAGCCTGAGTGCTCCTCTTGCAGCTCCCCACCTGCCGTCACCCACCCACACGAGAGCGCAGTGCGACCGGGGCGGCACAGCTGCCGACTTCTGTCTGTCTCAGGGATATTTGGAAAAATTTCTTCATTGAAAGGGTTGTCGAGCACTGTCACAGGCTGCCCAGGGCAGTGGTGGAGTCACCACCCCTGGAGGTATTTAAAAGCTGGGCAGACGTAGTGCTGAGGGATATGGGTTAGTGGTAGTTTTGGCAGTGTTCAGTTAATGGTTGGACTCAATGATCTTAAAGGTCTTTTCCAACCTAAACGATTCTATGGTTCTATCCTACGAGTCCATCACTCCTATGATATTTCCCTTTGCATGCCAAGATACCCACAATTCTCCTGCACATTTCACCTCGGTTGGCTGAAGCATCATTTCCAGGGCTCGCACAACTCAGGAGCCAGAGGAATCCCACGGACGTGTTAGACCAGCCTGCCTGTCGTTTCCCAACAGGACACGTGAGCCCTAAGCTGTCTCCCCGGTCTCTTTCAGTCTCGATAGGAGTGAACAGTTGAGATGTGCACATGAGCGTGCTGTGGAAAGTGAACCTCTTAAGCAGGAGGCATCTGTGGCATCTTCGTGCTGGTGTTTGAAAGAGGGAATTCTGTGATTCTGTGAAGTTTCTCTAAACTCTGATTCTGGTTCAATAAGAGGATTAGAGCTGAACAAGCTTGTCTGGGCCGGTGATTCATTCGTTGAATTCAGGCAGCAATTCTGTTTGCAGATTGTCAGCGAAGAGGCTTTGGTTTTGAGAAATTTCTTCGTTACTCTCAATTATTCAGAGAACATCTTGCTACGTCAGCGCTTCTGCTGATGGGCAGTTTGCAGATCGTCTGCTGTGCTGGTGGCCTTGCTGCCATTCGCATTGAGGGGTCTCAGGTCGCCGCGTGACATGGTCTCTGCACCACGACTGCTGTCTAAAACGTCAGCAGCAGCTAGAGGCGAATCAACAGGATTTCATACTGGCTGCAGAGCTTTCCTTCGGGGTTTTCTCACATGAAGAAGGTGTGACCAAGTGGGCAACGTGTGTGACAAACGGCTGAGGAGCTGAGCGCCTGCCATTGCCCCAGATGACAAGCTATGATGGCTTTCTGAAGTGGGAAAACTTGCTTTTACGAATATTTTCACACCTTGTGAAGGAGATTAGTGAGCAAGCTGGGAAAGCAGGGTAGGTCTACCTGGGAGGGTTCCCCCCCGCCACCAGCTCCACTGCTTAGTGCAATAAAAGCTGCCAGCTACAGACTCAGCGTGCGTGGATTAAGGGGTTTTTAAGAAAACAGAAGAAAATATGCAACGTGATCATGGCCATTCCCAAGCCACATGTCAGTAGCGTGACTTTGAATCACAACTGTCTCTACCATTCTAGGTGACCCCAGGGACAGCTTCGGAGGTGGCACCGTAGCACCCACCTCTGTCTCCCTCCTCGGTGTCCATCTCTGCACCATATGATGTCCCGTCATCATTTTTACTTTGCTTTGCAGAGATTCTGCTAAGAAATACCCTACAGAAATACCCAAGGGTTACTCACAGTGCTGGGAGAGTGGCTCACGGGCACTAATTTTAACATGGCCGGGCCAAGCCACCTGCCCCACACAGGGCTCAACCCTGCCCCACCTGCCCCACACATCTCTCCTGATGGTCAGAACCTTCTTTTGAAGACTGATCGCTATTTATAGTTTTTGACACAGACACAAGAACATTTGGAAACGCTTTTCAATGAAAGTAAAACCCAACATTTTCTTTTAATTTCTCCGTGCAAAATGAAAGCCGGCTCACTGCTCTATTTTTAGCTTCCCCATAACAAGCCACATGAGCAGGCGAGAGGAACAGCATGTTGATGAGGAAGGTTATCGCACTCCCAACCTCCCATCGTTCCTGCAAACAAGCTGTGCTCGGAGCGGTCTACCAGCAGCCCATGCTGGTCTCTCCCCCCTCTAGCAAAGGAGCAGTGCAACGCCCCAACGGGCACCAGCGAGCGGTGGGCTGAGGAAAGCTGTCTCGGTCTCCTCCTTGCTATGAGCAAGAAGTTCAAGTCTGCCAAAGAGGTTGGGGGTGGACTGAGCTCTGTTGGTTCCTCAATAGCATCATCCTGTTGGGGCAGCGCAGCCCAGCCACGGCAGAGCGCCCACCGTACCGGGGGACTGGTGGATGTGGTTGGTCTCGCCGCTGTCTTGCTTTTGCCTTTGAGGTCTGAGCCCAGGTGTGCTGGGCGAAATTCCCATTGCGAGAAGGAAGAGGAGCCCCTGTTTGGGAAGGAAATGCTCCACAGTTTTGGCCCAGTGAATCATCCTGTAAGGAGATGACAAGACCCGGAGCATGGCTCGATGGCAGGGAAGGGCAGCGCTTCAAGCTCCCTGAACTACGCTGCAGAAGGCATAAGCTTGACCTAGATACATGAAATAACGTGGTCCCTGGCAAAGCACTGCGGCAAGAGTCAGAATTTCACATTCATTAAAAACCCAACTCATTCGCTGTCCACAGATACAAACAGGCTGGAATTAGACATGCACGGGGATGAAACGGCTTCGGCACAAGCTGAATCCAGACTACGGAGCGCCACAGCAGCGTGCCGGGGCCATGACAGCCGCCAGGAGAGCAGTGTGCTCTGCCTGCCCTGCGCCACGCCGGGGCACGCAGCCGTGCCGGCACCCGCCTGCCCCTGCCCGCCCTCCCGGGTCGTCCCTTGGTGCAGACCGGTCCGCAGCTTGCTCTCCAGGAGCCGGAGGCGTTGCTGTCAGGAATCCCCCTTGTCCCCATCGCGTGCCAGTCCGGGCAGACCGTGTGGTCAAACGGGGTTGTGTCACACCAGGCTGCACCAGCAGCGGTGCCACAGCACCGGCAAGGACGTGTTAAATCCCGCGGTCAGCCAGGAGCAACAGTGACACGGGGACCCTCTTCTGGCAGTACCTGCTCACCGTGGCTGCTCTGGCCCTGGCAGCAGCCTGCCCTTGCCCTGCCTGCTGGGATGGATGCTCTTGTGCCCTGCCACGTGGCCAGGGGACACCTTACTCCACAGTCAGTGGCCCACAGGTCTCTGCAGGGTGGCCCACGCTGTGTGGGAGGACGGAAGGCACTGGCGGTCGCCGGGGGACTCCTCGCCCGGGGTTACCGGTGAGCACCATCGCTTGTGCACCGCTCGCAGCGTGGCGTGAGGCTGTGCCGGCTGCAGTCACCGCTCCGGGGCCCATCTCTGTTTTTCCCTCCAGTGCGTTTACAACAGGGTGAGCTGAAACAAGTCTGCTCGGGTGTTTTCCTCATGCCCCAGAGCAGGTAATGCGGACCAAGGAGCACGGAGGTCTCTGATCCTCACGCCACGTGCAGAACATGCCAGGACTGGCAGAAGCCGTCTGGCAGACGCTCGTTAGCAGTAACAGCGCCTGCGTTGGTACTCCGGGTTCTCATTAAAGCTTGGGCACTGCCTCACGTCCCCACCCAGCAGTGTGGGAAGCGTAATTGCTCTCTGGGCAGTGAGGAGCGAGCACGCGGGGCGCTGGACACGGGCACCCTGAGCCGGGGAAGGGGAGCGGGAACCCAGGGCAACATGAATTCGGGAAGCGCGAGGAATTGGTGAAAGACTCCCCATCCCCACCCGCAGCCCGAGGGCATGTTGGAACAGTGCTGGCCCAGTACGGCACAGCAGCCTGATCCCCACCATAGTCATGGCTTGGGGCAACGGCTGGGGACCGACCCCTCTCTGCCCACGGGCACTGCCGCTCGAGGGGCTCTGCGCCCTGTCCTCTGCTGGCTCTGGTGCAGAGGGGCTGCAGCGCCTTCCCCCGCAGCACCCATCCTCTCTGCCGTCACGGGATGCTCCGCAGGAGGCTTCCCAACGGGGCTGCAGCACGGCTTTACAGCACTGAGGTTTTCCGCCTGCTGTTCTCCAAAGCCAGTGCGCAAACAGCCGGGCTGGGGGCTGCCTGTGCCCTGCCCCGCTCCGCAACCGCAACCTGTAGAGGGGAGAAGCCCCCGGACCCCGTGCCGGGGAACTGTTGCCCGAAGGTGGGGGAGGAACCCCATTTCCATCATTCAGAGTGGGGATGTGACATCTCTTGCGTGCTCCCTCCGCCCTTGCCCGCCTCACGCAGCGAGAGCTCAGCCATCTGTGGTCACCCTGAGCAGGAACAGACACGTGTACAGGTCTAATTCAGAGCCCACAAAAGGCAGCGGGAGTCTTTCCTCCGGCACAAGGGGGCTTTAGCTCAGGGCTGCATCACTCCCACTCCCCTCCCTTGACTTGGTCCCACCGCTGCTCCTCCTGTGCTCTTCCTCTCCAGCCAGCAGCCCCGTGAGCTCCCGCACACCAAAGAAAGTCAGTTTAGCACCGGACTCCACGCGGCTTCCAGGTCCTGAGGCCTTTTACCACTTCCATCGGTGTCCTCAGCATCTGCCTAAACGTTGGGGGGATAAAATGTGGCATGTGCTTCAGCGGCTTTGAGTGCCGGGACCTCTCTCGAGCTCTTCCTCCTCCATCACGTTCGCGACATGGCCTGTGGTCCCAGGCGGGGAAGCGGCAGCTGCCAGGTGTCTGCTTGTGACATTAATCACAGCGGGAATGGCAGGTAATCTGCGAGAGAGACAAAGGGGTTTTATAGCCCCGTTAGCCAATTTCATGCAGAAGTGTTGAAAGCCTCTTCTAAACCACGGCTTTCAACGATTATGATCTCCATATATTTAGATTTCCAGCACCTGGAGCTGACAAGCTCTGTCTCGGATCCGTCACTCACGTCGTGCTAATGCTATTCAGGACGGCGGCGCCGCTCTCGGGGGTCTTCCCGCGCTACCCGCTGTCAGCACAGCGGGTGGGGGAGCGGGGGCTCACGGGGCGTCAGACCAGGACGGATGGAGCGGCGCTGAACGGGGACGGCTTTCCTCCTCCGCAGGAACCTTCCGGGAAACATTTTTGTCTCCCAAAGCAGGGTGAGAAGTTTCATAACCTCACCATCACTGATTGCGCCTGAACCACTTACATTTTGCCTGTCTGACAAATTCCACATTGATTTAGAGCTGTTTACACCCTTTCAGCCCAGTCACCTCTCTGGGCTGCCGCGTGGAGTCCAGGATGGGGGATGATCATGGGAGCAGCCTTGACAGAGCTGCAGAGGGACCAGCACCAGCCAGCCCCATCCAGGGAGGGAGCGGTGACGGGGGCAGAGGTGAACACAGCTGCGTACGGAGCACGTAGGAGGGCAATAAGCGAGAAGGCAGGGGCTCGGGGCAAGGTGCCCCGACATGTCAGTGGATTTTGCAGAGCACTGGCTTCTGGGCATGGAAATGGGTGAGCAGCATCCTGTGCAGACATGTGCCATCTCCACTCCTCGCTCCGCGCAGTGCCGCAGCTCTGCCAGGGGGTGAGACCACCGCCAAGCCTCTGCTTTTAGCACCCGCTCCCAAAATGAGGAGCAGATGCTGGTGTCTCCCCTTCATTCTTGCCACACTCTCTTCTTGCTTCTTCTCCTCCTTCCCCCAGGCCCGGCTCTGCTGCCACGGGCTGAGCTTGGCTTGGTCCTGCCTCTGGTGGGCTGAAGAAGCAGTCCCTGATCTCCGTGGGGATGATCCCCCAGGCATCAGCCCTGTGGTCCCTCGCAGAGGGATGCTCCAAGCGTGTGGCAGCAGTGGGGACAGACCTCCCAGATGTCTCCCCTCCTCACCACACACCCAAATAAGGCCTCTTCTAACAACAGCCCAACCAGGCAGAGCTGCTCCAAAACCTCCCAGCATGGGTGACACAAGTACCGGCAGCACCAAGCCCAGCGGTGTCTGGTTAGGAACAGACTCAGCGCAGGGTGAAGGGGACCACTCAGTGCTGCTCATGTTCCAGTCCCAACCCCGGCTGATGCAGCAGAGTGATGTGGGAGAAGGTATCTGGGTGAGTTATGGAGAGACACGTGGCATCAGGGCACAAATATGACCCGCCTCCTCCATCGCTCTGGTGACAGTGGCAGTGGACCTGTTGTCGTCGTGCCCCCAAGCCTCCGAGGACAGCCCAGGACAGTATGTCGGGGAGCAGAAAGTGCTGCTGGGCCAGGAGCCACCCCAGCACAGGCAATACCTTCACCAGCCGGGACACGGTCCTTAACCCCTGGGGAACTCCCTCTTCCAGAGCAAGGTCCCTCGGCAGCCCCAGAGGAGGCAAGGTGACGAACCAGGTCCCGGGTTTATCCAAGAGCAGCAGGAGATGGAGCCAGATACAGAAGTCAAGACACCGCTAACAACATGGGCCCAAAGTCCATCCAGGAGACAGGATGGAGTCAAAGCTACAACACACATCCAAGAAGCCCGTTCAGAAGACAGTCTAGGTCTGAGGTCCACTGAGGAAATTGAGCCCTGGGGCCGGGGCGGTGGGACTGCTGCCTCCTCCTGCCTCTCACAGCACGGCCCCGTCCCCCGCGCTGGGCAGAGCACCCCGAGTAAGCACATATCCCTGAACCCACTGCGGGGAGCAAACGCATCGCTTGGCCAAACACACCAGCTGAGAACTAATGAAAATATGTATGTCCAATTCAGCTAATCCTAATGCCGATGTGCTTTTTGCAAATGGCAGCGCCAGTCGCTCCACATCCCGAGAGCCCTGCTCACTCCCGTACCTTGTATGACTGTAAGCGTTGGGAACTGTGCCGTGCAGCACACACAGCCCCGTGCAGAGCGCGGGAGCGTGCCGGCGAGCAGTGCGGTGAGCTTACCCAGCAAACATGGCCAGTGATGTTGTGATGGACCACAGTCACATGGAGCGTTCGGCACCTTGTAGACGGGCTGCGGGCTCGCTCAAAGCAGATGCTGCAAATTTTTTGCAGACTTCGGCAAGGTCTGAGTTGGGAACGCAACCGCCCCAGGTAAGGGGGCTGCAGCTGGAGACAGCCGTGCCGGGGGTGCAGAGCACAAACCTGTCATATCTGAGTTGGGGGCGGGGGAGGGCGGGGGGGGAATGAATTGTCTCCACTGGAAATGTTCTGGTGCCCGCCTGTCTAAAAGAGGAGTAAACAAGGGCTGGAGTTAGTGCTTGTGAGGAGTGGTTTGGGAATCCAAGTACAGGGAGAGTAGGTGCTAACGTGAGTCGTAAAGGAGAAATATCCCCGGCCATTAACAAGGGCTGGAGAAATGCTGCTGCCTCACACTTTCATCTCCATGGATGAGGAGTTTTACAAGGTACGTAAACATTATTATCGTTGTTTTACAGCAGGAGAATTGAAGTGTTTGGAAGAGACATGGTCTGCTAAAAGTCACCAAGTAGCATCCAAACCTCCTGCCACCAGACAGAGGGGGTGTCTGCTGCACACCCTGCCGTGATGGCCTCTCCCTGCGGCATCGCTCTTGTTCACACGGGTGCCCCACCTGCCCCACGCGTCCTCGAGCAGCATCTCCAGCTCCAGAGTGCTTTAACCAATGGTGAGGGCCGGTCTTGTGGCTAAAGCACATGTTGCCTGAGTGCTGGTCCCACTTCTGCCCCAGGCTCCTCAAGCTCCCCTTCTCTGCTGTGACACGGGACAGCGGGAGTGCAGCCACTTCCCGGCACGGGGAAGAGCAGCAGGACGGAAAAGCAGTGAGATGGCACCAGACCGAGTCACTCGGCTCACTTCGCATCGGATTTTGCCTATGATGAAAAATACAGGGAATATATTCTACTCTCCTGCACCTGCAGCCAGATGGACGGAAACAGCGTGGGACCCTCCTGTGCCTGCTTCTTCACACACTCATCTACTCCTGAGCCCCTGCGCCTGCTGGAATGTTACGGGTAAAGAGCTCATTGGGTTTGACTATTGCCAACAGAGCTGTCTCCTCCAAGGATTCGCTCTTCTCTGGGAAGGGAAGCCCGTATCTCATACAGCCTGGAGCGTGGTACTCACTACAGAGTGGGCTGGAGGAAAGCAGTGCAGTTATCCCCAATAAACCCCCCGGGGGACACTTTTCTTTAAGAAGAAGACAGATTCACTATTTGAACCTTTTCTACAGGGACAAAAGTTAAACAGAAGGGACGTTTCTTCAGCAGAATGGTCATGGAGTGGGGGATATAACCCTAATAACCCCTTGCCATGTTGCTCTCCTTTTCCAAATGACAGAACCCAACTACAAGTACCAGAAGCGCTGGAGGACCCTCCATCCCTCCCAGCGCTGCACTGGTTGCTCCATGTCCGTGCTCAGCAATGTGCTTGAGTTACGGCCACCTCCTGCCCTGCCGTGCAGGAATCCACCCCTGGTACTTGCCACCACGTGTGCTCCTCCTGAGACCGTGCAGCCCCCTAAGAAATAGGTCTCCAGCAGCACATCGGCATTTCTGAGACCTTCAACTGGGCCCTGGGAGGGAGGGAAGATACAGCACAGCTTTACAAAGTGATGCCCAGTGCCAAGAAAGGCAAGAAGTATTATTATTTAATCTCTCTCGTACTTCAAACTTAAAAGAGTTTGCATGAGGGCAAGAAATAAAATTAAATATTCATGTAATTACAGAAAGGCCAGTTAACCTGAGGCGCACACACAACACGAAGGGAAGGCAGTTCGTGGAGGAAAATCATGGAAGCAGCGACAATGTTAGCCGGGGTCAAATCAGTTCCCAAGCTCCAGGGTTTCTGTCTGACTGGAGGTCAAGGCAACGATTTCTTCCAGAAAAAAAGGAACTGGGAAGCAGTTGGCAGTGACAACTCCATGTCCATCACTTTGGGGTCACCTCGGAGCCTGCGGCCTGGGAGAGTTCAGTGGGAGTCAGGAGCCTCAAATGGGTTATTTTAGAAATCAAAATCAGCATGCACAAAACCTGTTTGTCCAGGCTTCTGGGGGCCGGCATCTCCCCCGTGTCTCAGATCCATCAGGACACAGCCAGCGCCTGTCCCATCGCAGGAGATGCTCGGTCCCTCTTGCAGCCCCGCTCCTGCCTGCTGTGCCTGAGCAACGCTCCGGCGCGTCCCTTCAGAGCCGGGGAATCGGGCTCCATCCCGCACTGCGCAAACTTCACAGTAGAAACAAAACCTTCCCGCCTTGGAGCTGTTGCTCCACAGCTGATCCCAAGCCATGGACCACCAGTCCCAAAAGTGGCCTGAGAGCGCTAGCCTGAGGCAATCGTAATGCCCTGGTGTTTTTCTCATGGCTTGGCCAGCGGTCCCCTCAGACAGAAGAGGAGCTGATGGTTGCCTGGAGAGATGTGGCCAAAGGGACCCATGGCCCGCTGGCCCTGGGGCCGGCACGCATCGCGGTGGGTGGCTGTTGCAGGGACGTGGTGGTGCACAGCCCCCGCATGCTCCCGCTGCCGCCCCGAGGAGCAGGGGCGGCTCTGGGATTGGTAGCTCTCCGTGCATCCCAGGGATTTAGCACGGCTTTACTCCCGGTATTGCATGCTTTTTTTTCCTTAAAACCCAGTCTGGGCAGAACGCATGAAAAGCGCTTGGCATTTCTCGCACGCAGGCACCTGATCGCCCAGGATTAGTGCTGGCTGGGCTGTTCCGGGGACACGGACCGCGCGCCAGAGCTGCAGACAAAAAGCTCTTCAAATTAACTTTTCAAACTGAAAATCCTCCAATTTGCAGAGCCAGAACGGTGATGGTAATTTCTTTAAGGATGAGTACCCGTTCGGAGGGGGCGGACTCCCCCGGGTCCACGGTACAAAGCATTTCTGAGAGTGTTTCACTCCGGGCATTCGTGTCTAATGAATTCACCCGCCACGCACACCCCCAGGACACCAACTTTCCCTGATCCGGATCTGTTTTTTCTTCTTCTCTGCAATGACTCTTCCCCTAATTAGGAAACCGTAAATACGATTCTAAAAAAAATGAGGTTAGGCTGTATGTGTAACGCAGGGAGGAATTTGTACAGACAGATAAGCTTTAAAGCTGAGGTGCGGGAAGGGGATCTTTGCAGGAATCTCAGCCCAGGAAGGTTTCCGTTCTCTCCAAAAGAGAAGGGAGAAAAATAGAGAGACAGGGAAAGAATAAACGACACGTGTCTTTTAAAGCCGCTAATGGAAGATTCCCCGAGGCGACCAATCGAGCTGGCAATCCTCCTGTTTCATTTCTTGACAGGTTCCTATCTTTGACGGAGTTGTCAGCTCAGGCATCTCTGTATTTCGGCGCTCGAGGGCCGCCAGCCACCGGCAGGAGGGGACAGCGGGACACAGCCAGGACCCCACCGAGACCCAGCGCAGCCCGAGCCCGGAGACCACGCGTTCCTCCTCACTCTTCCACGCTCATCTTCCCAGCTGGTCTCTGAGACGGGTAAACATTTTCTCTTTTTAATGGTGTTAACTCTGACTTACATCATGGTTTGTGGTTAGCGATGGGTTCGACCAGACTGAGATTTGCCAGCTGTAGTGCTCCGTGCAAAGCAGCCGAGGCAGGCTGGGGGCAGCTGTGGCCTGGTTTCAGCGTGCGATGTTTAGGCTGGTGGGGTCATCCTGGCGCGCATGAGTTCACGTGAAGGCATCAGCCGTGTCCCTGCCCATGCAATGGTTTTTCAGGCACAGCCAGCATGGGGGATGCACGATGAGCACTGACAGCTATTCAAATTGCGAGTGGGCTTATTTTATGCCCCTGTCACATTCCCTTGGAGGACTACGTTGGCCTAAAAATGTGTTTTGGTCAAAAGGCAACTGCAAACCTTTCCGCAAAACTTGCAGAGCGTCAGTCTAGAGCCTCTTGCATCTTGGGACGTTGGTACAGGGACCGACCCAAGAGTCTCATGTTGCATCCATGAGTCCCAGCAGAGCAGCCTACGGTGCCGAAAAGAGGCGTGCGGGTGGGAAAGCGCTGGGTGTGCACCCCATCAGGTTCATTAGCACTCATGGTCCATCGCCCAAGAGCCTGCGTGGTCGCGTTGCCCTCTAGTGTCTGGTTGGATGGAAGGAGGTTCGCATCGCGCCCGGCGCTCTCTGCTCCGGGACGCTTTGTTTAAGCACTGGGAATAAGGAGTGAAAACTTGTGTTTACTCATTTTGGGAGCTGCCAACCAGGCCCAGGCAGCTGGGGAAGACGCATGTGTGCATGCGCGTGGGTGCTGTCCTCTGCGGGCTGTTGGTTCATGTCTAAAACCAGAAAACTGGATGGAAAGCTGAAAGCGAAATGCCCCAACCCTGTGAAACATGTCTGGAAGAGTGTTTCCCCCTCCAAGGCAGCAGCCACTTGGAAATGGGGATGCTCAATAAGAAATGGAAGAGGCATCAAAAAAACCAAACAAACCCCAAAAAGGAGGCGGGGAAGTTTCTTTGCTGCAGCGAGTCTGCCCCATACCCTCGCGAAGCCGGGGACCCCGCGCAGGGCGGCTGATGGCAGAAAGGCGCAGACCCGCTGTGCCTTGCCGGGCACAGAGGTGGCCCCCGGGTGGGAGCTGCCCCAAGGCTACGGCCGGGCTAGGGCGAAGGCCAAGGCTAAGGCTAAGGCTAGCGCCAGGGCTGGGCTAGGGCTAAGGCTCTCCTAAGGGAGAGCATCTCCCTGGGAGCCCTCCCATGCTCTGCCACGGCAGAGCGCCCAGGGACGCCCGCTGCTGCAGGCAGTGCTCCCAGCAGGCGCCGGCACGCCGGGCTGCGGCCGCCCGAGAGGGAGCTGGGCCGGGCTCCACCGCGGGAGATGCCTGCAGTCTGCCAGGAACCCGAGGGCTGCACACAATTGGCATGGAAGGAGCAGATGATTATTAACGACTGGGGCTCGTATTTCACCCTGGAGGAGCCCAAAGCATCTCATGGGTGGGGTGTTCAAGCACCTTTGGTGTCGGTCTAGCTTTGCTCGCTTTTAAGTTGGTAGTAAAACTCCCACAGATGGTATTGGGACAGACTTGGGGCAGCTGTGCTGCTCTGGATGCACGGGTTCCTCTCCGGCGCGGGGAGATGCGCGGGGCTTCTCTACCGTCTGGGGGGCAGGAGGAGCCGCCAGGGAGCCAGCTCCCTTGTGTCCCAGCAGGGGAGAGCCAGGACAAGTGTCTCCCGGGCAGCCGCCTGCTCAGGCACCACGCGGGAAGGATGCCACCTTCCCACATATTTCTGGGCACGGGTAGTTACAATGAGCAATTAGCATCAGCTCTTCTTCACTGTGGTTTTGAAAAGTACCCGACAAAATAGACACCTTCCACCCCGCACAGGGTCAGTGCGTTAGTGACACGCAGGTACGATGTGATCGCAAGAGCGACGAGTGGCAGCATCCAGAGGAGCTGCCTTCAGGGACTTCACCCGGGAGCTGTGGGAAGCGCTCTTCCCTTCTGGTCTCCGTTTTTGGGTGGTTAAGCTGCTTGCTCTGAGCTGTCAAGCACACGGGTCCCTGTCGCCCGCAGGTGATCTTGCGGCATCACTCCTAGTTCCTGTGCATGTGGGGTCTCCTCAGGGGGTTTCACAGCTGCCCTCCAGAGTGTTCAGGTGTGGAGGATTTTGGCCAAAGCGTTTTAACTGCTCAAGGCAAGTCATCCGAAACGGGCCACAGCTCCTTGCTGGGCACCTGCACAAGTGAGAGGAAATTGTGACACACCAGAGCCATTGACGTGGTCACGTGCGCTGCCTTCGGGAAAAGTGGCTGTAGAGCATCCGCTGCCCGGAGGGGAGGAGGAGGAGGAGAGCAGCGTGATGAGCCCTCACGGAGACACAGACACTGAAGTCGGCTCCTACACTGGGACGTGTGGTTTGCTCTTAATTTCCTTGTATTAATCAGAGGTGAATGTGCCCTTCAGGAGGCTGCATCCAGCACTCCACTCAGCTGGAGGCAAAGCAGAGCCATGGTTGTTTATGGTGTACAGCTGCTCAGGGGCTCTCTGAACCACACATCTCCCCCCCCCCCCCCCCCGCACCCGACCAAGGCGGTGGGGGGGAAGGGGG
>NW_009647245.1:261719-274455 GCF_000708025.1 Charadrius vociferus | reverse complement strand
GGAGGCAAAGCAGAGCCATGGTTGTTTATGGTGTACAGCGGCTCAGGGGCTCTCTGAACCCCACCCCCCCCCCCCCCCCGCCCCGAAACAGAGCAAGGTGTTGAGGGGGAAGGTGATGCACAGGGCTCACCGCAGCGGGACCAGACCGTGCTGGGGATCGGAGGTGCCTGGGGTGGCTGTGGTCAGCCATGGGCATGGTCTCCAGGGAGTGAAACTCCATGTGGGCTGGAGGGTGAGGCCAGTTTCTGGGACTGGGAGGT
Organism: Charadrius vociferus; assembly: GCF_000708025.1. NCBI lineage: Eukaryota > Metazoa > Chordata > Aves > Charadriiformes > Charadriidae > Charadrius > Charadrius vociferus. The sequence continues at coordinate 274,195 of NW_009647245.1, read as the reverse complement.
GCTGGAGCTCAGCCCAACTCGCCCCACACAGAGCCAGGCTATCCCCACGGCTCCCCCCTTCCCCCTCGGTCCCCCTAAAACAACCTTTGGTCTGGGATACGTGGGACGTCGAACTCCCCCACTGGGTGCAGGAAAGAAAGATAAGGCGGCGCTTCAAAGCCAGCCCACAACCCCTTTGATTCTGCAGATACAGGGCATGAGAAAGTCCCTCTTCTGCTCTGGTGCCGGGAGGGAGCGGGCGGCGAAGCCCAGATAGCACAGCCGAGTCCGGGCAGAGGGACCTCCCTGGCACGCACTGTGCTGCCTGGGGCTGCCTGGGCTCTCTGCCCCCATGAGGACCGCCAGCGAGCCAATGTGGGGGACACAAAGCGGCAGCAAAGCTTCTGCCGCGAGCGCTGGCGGGGAAGGGGACGCTGAGGTTTGATTGCCATATGCCTGTGATCTCCTAAAAGCCCGGTTAGTTCTCGGGGCCTCAGTTTTCCTGGTGAGATCCTGCTCCCACCATGCCTGTGCGCAGCTAAATATGCTCCTTGTGGTGATCATAGGGTCAAAACGGAGCCGTAAAGGGCAACCACTGCTCCTGCGACCATTGCCAAAAGGATCTGCTGCTCCCCGTGCCCTGGGCAGTACCAGCATTGTGCCATTCTGCTGCCCCTAAAAATTTGGGAGCATCACCTGCACGCCCCAATGGCACGATCACCGCCAGCGTCTCCCCATCCTCGGGGACCGCGCAGGCGCAGGGCTGGCGGCAGGGCCGGGCAGAGAGCCACGGCTGACGGTGGTGCTGCCACGGGGTCAGCTGCGACTTGAGAGGAGAAAAGCTTTTGCTAAGTCCTTACGCGCTGCCATTTATGTGCTGCATCTGGCCACTGCAAAGCAAAACACCCTGGAAAAGGCACCAGCCGGAGACAGGAGAATCGTCACATTGATGCACAGGGACCCCATCACCTCACACACCTGGAAAACACAGAACAAAGTCCTTGCAGCTGCATTGCTATAGCTGGCGGTGGGCAAAACATGAGCAAAAATAGCTACTACGGTTTATCCACATTTATGTCCAAATTCACCTTCTCTGCCTCCGCTTTCCCAATAACGCACTGTTGACAATGCAGCAGAGTTTAAGGATGCATTGCAGACTTTCCCGGGAAAACACACTTTAAAATCCTAATTGTGAGCCTTGTACTCATCTGACCTACTCAACACCACATGATCCATGTAGCAAATCATCTGGATACCGAGTAATTATAGCCTAGTGCTAATAAATGAGCAACAAACTCATAATTATCTGCAGAAGTTGTTTGATGAATGATTTTAAAATACCGCCATGAATCTAGCTAAATTTGGAAGGACTCAAAAGCTGTCCACAGCCAGGGGAATGAGTCAGTGGGAAAGATGAGCTCTGGTCCTTTCATCACTACATGACAGCAGTGTGAAGTTATTGCCGACTTCCATGCTGGGGGGGCGGGGTGGGTGGGTTGCACCCCATTAGGCCTCCAGAAAGTTTCGGTTCCTGATTCCCACAGAGCAGTGCCCACTGCCGAATCCCAGTGTGAACGCTGACAGTGGATCTGGTACGCCTGGAGGAAACGTTGCTTGCCATTGTAGAGAGAGAAGAAAAGAAAAAAATCAATAAACAACCGGGGCTACGCTTCTGCTCCTCTTTAGGCTCCCAGATGGACTGGGCATCCTTCCGGCTTTGGACAAGACACGTCTTTGGGGCCGATTTGTGGAGGGGGAATAGAGTTTGGGGCCCCACTTGTCAGCGATACGCAGTGGTGCCGCTCGTGTCGGTGACTGCCTGAGAGCTGGAAACGCCCGCACTAACCCTTCTGGCGTGGCCGAGGTGCCGTCTCCACGAGACGACTCTCACCTTTAATGGGCGCGGGGGAGAGAGCCTCTGCTCCAAAGGCAGGGGAGGACAGAGCCGGCGAGGACAGAGCCGGCGGAGGGGCTGCCCGTGGATGCTCTCGCATGCGGGTGATTCAGGCGGCAGCAATGCGCTCCAGTTGGAGCAGGCTCGGCGTGCGCAGCTGCCGCATGACGTGCTCTGCCGGTTCCCAGACCCGGCTGCCGCCGCGGCGCAGGGGCAGCAGCGCTGCCTCTCTGCAGGAAGGGCTTGGCATCGCCCGATCCCACCCGGAGATAGCAGGAGCGTGGGGTAGGAGCCAAAGAGGGGCTGATCTCAGGGCAGGTAGTAACCAGGGCTGCGGAGCCCTTCTCCGAGCGCGCCCACGCACGTCCCCGCTGCCTTCGGAGCGGGGTCGCCGGTGATGCAAATCCCACCAGCGACCCGGAGGCAGGCGGTGGAGGCCAACTTCGGCCAGTCCTTCTCTGCGGACTGCAACATGCACGCACCTTGCAAAAGTCCCTCGTGCAGGACGGGGCTGGAGCGGTTCCTCGGTGCCATCCCCACTGTCCTCAGCACGGGGCTGGGGACCCTGCTGGGACACAGCTCCTCCAGAGGTGACCCCTCTGCTCTGCCCCCACCGCAGTCCCATCCCTACGTTGGCACGTGGGGCTGGGGATGAAACCTGGGGATGAAGCGCATGTGCTCCTCAGCTCAGCTTCAGCCACTGTTGTCCTTCTGCCTCCCAGCCCACGGTCTGTGCTTAGGCACAGCACACAGTCCCTCAGGACCCCTCTGGATTGCGCTGCTGCTCCCCTCCCCTCCCCTCCGCTCCCATCCCATCCCATCCCATCGGAGCGCGGGGTGATACTCTGCAAAGGCAACAGACAGCCCTGGGGCTCCCTCGCCCGCTGCAGCCCACCGAGCATCACCCTGAGGACCCAGGCAGGTCCCCACCGCCCGCCTCCGCAGAACGCCCCTGGAAGGTGCTGAGCTCTGCGCCCTGCTGAGCCCTGACACCCTTCTGACAGCGGCATCCTGCCCGGGGCAGCAGCACACCGCGCTGTCAGCAGGCTCTCCCTTCCTCCCGAGTGCGTGAAAATATTTTTTTCAAGCCTGTAAACCTTTGCGTGTGGATGTGAAGCTGAAACGACCCACCCAAGGTACTGCATCGTCTGCAAGGGACGGGTCCAGGTGCTTCCACGGGAGCTGCCTGCTGTGGGAAGCTGTTATGCAGTGCAGTTAGGGAACACTCTTCCCAATAAGAAAATAAACAGAAAATAAATATTCCCCCCTCCCCTCCCCCCGTTAAGCCATATGCTCCCCAAATGGTAAGTCTTGGCTGGCTGATAGGTATTTAGAAGTGCTCTTTTATTGACAAAGTGGAAGAAAATATCAGAAGCAGAAGGGTTCTCTAAAGGTTCTTGTAGACCGTGATTTGTGACTGTTTATTCTCGGCAGCGAAGCAGAATCCATTAAGATGGATGTGCCTGCTAAGGAGAACATTTCCCTTCTCCCTGTGAGGTGCAATTACAATAATGAGCTGCACAAGAGCGAGACCAACTTTTCGAACAGCCGGGCATGTGAGCAGCAGAGCACCTCCACAGCCCCCGGGATATGACCGGCGTGGGAGCACGGCCGCGGAAACGTCCCCGTTCCACCAAATCCGCACCACCACCCTCCGTCCTCCGGTGGCCTGCGGTCGGCCGGGCTCAGGGCTCGCGTCCGGGCAGGCAGGGCTCTGCGGGCAGCGTCACGGGCGCCGTGCGGCCGTCCTCCCCATCACACACCCGGCAATGCCACGCTGGACCGTGCCTGGAAGAGCTGAGCACCGCAGCAGCGCTGCACTCCCGCTGCTGCCAGCGGCTGCCCGGATTCGGGTCATTTTTCTCTTTAAAAACTTACACCCACGTTCTCTTTGCGTTCATTTGAGAGCTGAGGGGAAGGATAGGAACTTGCCCGACTTTGGAAGTAGATGGTGAGGTATGAAAATACTCCCATAGCTCCAGGAACCGGGGCTTTCAAAAAAATAAAAAAATATACATGAGGCAGCCCCCTGCTCTGGCGGAATTCGGCGCTGGCTGGCGACCGAGATCCCTGGATAGCCACACGTGGGTTCAGTCTAGCAGGAGCCTCTCGGGAAAACAAGGAGATAAACCACCGCAATAGTAATACTTCAGAGCTCTTAGATGTGAAGTTTTTACCTTTTATCTCCATCCAAGTTAAAAATATTTTTGTTTTGCCGTGTCAGCTGCAGGGACCATCGGCCCTTCCCAGGCTGCGAGGGCCTGGGGTGGCCTGGGTGCTCCATGGCACAGATCGGCTCTGCTTTGGGTCCCGTTTAACTGGGAGAGGAGCGCGATCTGGCTGGCGTTCAGATCTCTGATGATGGAGATTCCACCCCATCCCTCAGTAAATTGTTTGAATAGCTAATCACCCTCATAATGAGCAGCGTGCGTTGTATTTCTCATCTGAATTTCTGGGTGAAACTTCCAGCTCTGGTCTCCTGTTAGACCTGTATTAGATGAAAGAATCTTCTCCCACCCAGTGCCAGCTCCCCACGCAGGTTTTCATGGGCTGGACTGAAGTCACCCATAACCTCTGCTTCTGTGAGTGACTGACATTTTGGAGTCTGGTGATTGCTTTTAAGCCTCTCTGCATAGTTTCAGCTCTTGTCCGGGGTGTTCCTTTGCTCCTTTGCCGCAGCACCGAGGTCCACCACCAGAACACCAGCACCAGAGGAAGGTCCCGGCGCTGCCTCCCCGTTCCTCTCCCCACGCCCAGGGTGGCAGCAGCCTTTCGGCTTGGCATGGCGCGAGAGCTCAGGTTCAGCACGTCAATGCCAAACTGAGCTGTGGGATTAATGTGTCCTCTGAGGTTTCTCCAAAAGCTGAAGCATATTCCTAAAGTGTCTGTGGAATGAGCATTTCTTATGGCACATGACGCAGAGGAGGATGCACGGAGCCTTACACTGTCATAAGGACCCAGGGGGGATTTCAGCAGCGTGGGCATCCTCCACGTATCCTCCTCCTCCATAACCCCCACCTCTGGTCCTACCAGCCCAACCACAAAAGGCAATGGAGACACTGCGAGTAAGGGAATTGCGCTGCATCTGGCACTGGGCTGAAAAGCCAACAGTCAGCAATAACGTGTGAATTATCGAAGCGATCTAGCTACAAGAGAAATGCTATGAGAACAGGCATGGAACAAAAGCGAGGGAAGGGAGACAGAAATGGAGGGGAAACAATACCCATCTTCAGCGAGAGGAGGAGAGACCGACGCAGAGCTACGCAGGGTTTGCTGAGGGGTCCCCCTCTGTCCTGGCATCGGACCTGGAGATGAAGGGTTTCCTGACCACACGGGTTATGCTCAGCATTACTCGAGAGGATGCTTTGCCCTCGGAGACAGACCCCGGAGAACCCAGAAGGAAATCCGGACTGGGCCAGAGCTGGTTTTAATCCCCCGCCGCACCACACTGACCGTGCACCTGGGGATGTTACCAACCACCCTTGAAGTGCTGCTTAAAAAGAAGGGTGGACAAAGTCCGCTTTATAAGCACGGTGGTTGTCATTAATTATTTCATTTCTCGACTTACTCGTTATCTTATATCACCTGATTTACCTTTAAATATGACCTCTCTAGAGTATCCCGGCAGAGCCTTGTCCCCATCATCTGAAAAGTCTCTGGTATTGCAAGATGTCTGGAGAAGCAGCCCCTAGTGAGTCCCTCAGCTCCTCCAAATTTCTTGCATTCAATTAACTCAAACTTGCCATCTAAACAAGAGCTTTTAAAAACACTCAGCGGATGGCTGCGTGCTGTCACACCGGTGTTGGCGCTTACTCCAACGTCCACCAAAGGAGAGGGAGTGGAGAGTCAGTACATGTGTACACCCGTGCTCAGCTCCGTATCCCCCCTCCTCCTCCTCCAGACTTCAATTTCCCATTAAGACTGAGCATTACTTTAATTTAAAAAGTCAGCACATAGCTGCTCCCTTCCCCGTGCCGTGCGAAGGGAGGAGCGCAGGCGGTGCTCCCCGTTGGACCTGCTGGGTCGGGGTGCCTGCGAGACGGGGCGTTCCCTGCCGCTGCGGGGGGAGCCGGGAGCCGGGGAGGCCCCACGCACGCTCGGATGGGGACACGGGGGCTGACACCCTGCGGCACGGTGGCAGCGCTGGTCACCGGGAGGGTCCCCTCCTGCCGGGCTCTCATCAGGTCATCTCTTCCCCATCCGTGACCCCGAGCGCATGGGGAGCGCACAAAGGCGCAGGGCGAGGGCTGAGGAGTTCAGCGCAGGACGGTCGCGCTGCTCCACCAGCACCGAATCGATGTGGTACTGCAAGAGTTTGCAGACAAATCCTCCGGCATCATTCAATGAAACTGCACAGATTAACTCTCTGGTTAACGCATTCCCTCTGGAGCAATACCGGCTTCTCCCGTGCTCCTGCTTTGCTCTTCCTTCACCTCGTTCCGGCCTCATTATCTTCCCTGCGGTAGCTGTGCAGGCACAGTCACCCCATGGCCATCGGCGGAGGGACCGTCGCCTCCCCACACGCTCGCCCGCCGTCGGGTGGGCGCAGTCCCAGCTGCATCCATCATTCCCCGCTTCACCCTGTGCCACAGACTCCGCTGTTGTGCCTCTGTTTCTTTCAGCATCACTGCCTCTCCCATTTGCCTCTTGCTGAATAGCAGCGTATCACATTATTTTTGAGATGAGCTTTTCTCGTTCTGATTTGCATTTTGTTATTTTCTGCCGTGCGTCTGCCCAAATCCCATCTGATGAGCTTGCCGCGGTGGGATCGGCGTGCCAGTTCCGCTCTCTCCGGGCTCTTTAAAAGCTGCTGGCCGGTTTCCGGGCTGGAGAGGGACCAACCTCCCATTTCAAGCCTGTGTCCAGCTCTCCTCCGGGTCTCCGCCACGTGAGACACGGGCTGCGTCTCTCCCTGCGACTCGCCGCCATTCGGGGGGCCCTGCCTGCTCCCGCTCCCCCAGACCCACATCTGCGCTCCCCCACAGAGCTCTGCCCGTCTTGTACACCCTCTGGGGAGGAAGCCGTGGGAAGTCAGCCCGTGGTGACCCCCCCGCAGCCATTTCTGAGTCCACACTGCCTTTTGCAACAGCCTCTAATTTCACATCCTAATTTAGTAAACGACCTCAACGCGCCTTTTGCTCCCTCCTCTACCTCCCTAGCAGAGACAGTGCTGTTTAGGAACAGGGCTGATTTTCTCCTGCGGGCAGCGGGCTCGGGACAGCCCTGGCACACCACGCACCGAGATGGGCTCAGCTGAAAGGGGGATTTTGCCCCGGCAAAGCTCAGCCCCGGCGCTCCGACCCCCTGCCTAGCGCTCGCTCGCTCCTGCCCAAAGGGGTTCCTTTGAACTCCAACAGAAGATCTGCTGTGATTTGTTTCTCCTTAAATTCCCTCAAGCTTAGTGTTCGTTTGCTCTGCTCACCTTCCATCGGGTTAGGTGTGAACAAGGAGCAGACAGCGCTGAGTGCTCTGGGCAGACCAGGGTGGACCCTCCGGGAGGATTTACACCAGTGTTGGGGGGGGAATAGAAGGTGGGGGAGCACTTCTCTGCTTTTTGGAAGGGTGGGAGGTCTTCAAGGGCCTTGGAGAGCCAACAATGAGGAAATTTCGAGTGCTCTGGAATGAGTCTATTGCTTTTATTCTTCTTATAAGCCTGACCTAGGTCTCGCTAGATGCAGGTTTGCTTTGTTTAATTCCTAAGTCAGCCGAACGCCGGGGCGCAGAAGCTGGCGGGGGATACGCGTTGCCTGTTGATAGGTGAGGCTGAGAGAGAGTGAGCGGTGCAAGGTGACTCCGGGCTGCTGCGGGTGCGCGTGTGCCCGGTGAACTGGGAAGTGTGGGAACGTGTCCCGCAGCGCGGTCGGGTCGGGGTAGGGCTTGTGACGCCGGGGCTGACTGGAGGGAGCAGGGGAGGCTGGTTTGGCTGCTGCGAGCCAGTTTCTCTTTCGCAAGGCAGAGAGGTTACCCTGAAGCACCCTGAAGAGAGCGTAAGGTGCTGCGGGAGCGCCGTGACGGCAGCCCCGCTGTGCGGGCACGGAGCTGGGCAGCGTGGGTGCAGCGTCACCTCGCTTCGCCCTTGTGCCTGCGCTGGGACCTGCGTGTGTCGGGGGGACACGGGGGGCTTTCTCATGTGGTGCTTCGGCTGCGTGCCGGAGGAAAGAGAAACCTCGGTAAAAATCCTTAGAAACCTTGGGAGGCAACGTCCCCTGGCATGCTCTGTAAAGCAGCTCCAGCAGCCTGGAACCAAGGTGGCGGGGAACCCTTTGGGCAGTGCTGACCCGCTCCTCGTGTTATCCGTGCCCTCCATCGAGCGTACTGACAGGTTCTGCACTGTTTGACCTGGGGAGTAACTCTGGTACTCTCCTTGTTTCATTTCCTACCGAATTGCTTGGTTTGGGAATCAAACTAGCCTCCTTGGGTGCAAGGCTGGCTGGGTTGGGGCACCCTTCCCGTGCGGGTGGCTGGTGCAGATTTGGTGCAGGCCACCAACGCCGGCACTGCACATGGGATGGACCAGCAAAGTTCATAGTGGGTGGAAGGCTCTCACCCTCTTTGTGCACAGGAAGAGGTCTGCTGAGGACCGGTGTGGAGGGGGCTGAGGTTAATCCCTTAAACCAGCTGTGACTTGGGTGGCTCTAGACCTGTCCCAGCGTGCTGGAGAACCTCGTTGGGGTTGCATGAGGAGATCCATCCGTCTGCTGGGCAGCTGCAGAGGGGCACGTGGCCTGGGAACCGCTCGTCTCCCGTTGTCGTTAGTCCCTGCCCCTCCATCGCCACTGCAGCTGGCAGTCACCGTTGCACTGTTGCGGGTGCTTTAGGATGCTGATGGAGTGACTGCACAACTTCTGCCCCGGCCGTGAGTTCTTACAGCGGTTCGTGTGACAGCGAGAGGGCTCTTCTCACCCAGCTCGCTCCTCTACCAGCTTCCTTGGTGCCAGGGCCAGATTGGGGCTGTTTTACCGCCGTCTCTAAAAGCAAGTTCTCAGGGCTGCAAGGATTGGCTCGCGCATACTGGGAAGCGAAGCTTTCCACCTTACAGGAATTCCCCTCATGCATATGTATGGCGAGGTACTCTTTAACTACATGATTCTTGGCAGTTTTTTCCCCAGGACCCTGTACCCTTTGGTCGGGGTTTTCATGCAACAATTCTATGTTCGCTCTCCAAAATGCGGCTCTAGCCAGGTTTTCCTTGTGCTCCGGTGAAATGCTGTGCCGAATGCAAAATTACAGATGTCTTCATGTGTGCTTCCCCTGGAGCTGATAACTTGTCCGTGTGCTCCGCAAGCACAATGAATGTTTTCCCAACCTGAATACCTGCAAGCTGGGCCCCGTGCCCCGGAGGGACTAAGGAAAAGCACAGACAGCATGTGATCCCGCTGCGTGCCTGACCGGAGGTACTCGGGGTCCTTTTTCTGCCCCCGAAGCGCTTGGCGAGACAGGGCTTTATGTGTGTAGTAGGTCTGCCGATGGCCCCGGTCACACCGTGCTCACCAGGCTCCGTACCGCCACGGGAACTCAGAGAATGAGCAGTGCCATGGTCGCTTCCAGCTCTGCAGAGGCTGCGGAGGTAATGATCGAGATGAACTAGGTGATCTTTGTGGTCCCTTCCAACCTAAACCATTCCATAACCTCCAGTTCTCCAGGCTCCGCTGGACCGTCCATGCCCAGTCCGTGCTCTATCAGTCACACTGGTTTTCTCTGCCTGGGAAGAAATCCAATCTCCCTTTTTTCCCCCCTTTTCCAAAAACGGGAATTTTGCCATTTCACCGAAAAACAAGAGAGGTCCCCGCAGAGAGCGGCACCATTCACTGACCCCGCTAAGCCCCCTCCCTCGGCACTGTCCGTCCTCTGCCCCGGGAGCCCCGCGGAGTTGGGAAAGGATAACGAAAGGCATTTGCGATGCGCAGGCAGAGGGGGCTGAGCGGGGACTGCCCTTTCAGGTGCCTAACATCGGAGTCGGAGGCCTCCCCTGCATTTTTCCTGTGCCGTTTTCTTGGCTTAAAACCCAGCCAGAACAGGGAAAATCACATTGTCACGTGAAGGCGTTCTGTGCCCCGTGTGGATAATCAGCACATCCATCCCACGGATGCACCGCGCCGATGCCTCCGGCTGCGGCAGCAGAGGCTCTTCCAGCCCTGCATGTGGCTGTTGCCCTCTCTTTGCCCACCCCCAGAGAGCCGGGGGGCTGTGGGGTGCGATGGTCGGGCGGGGGGCTCCTGGGCACCGGTCTGGGAAGGGAAAATAGCGGGCACTGGTGCTGCTTTCTGTGTTCTCTGCTCCCCTGCAAAGCTTCAGTGGAGCCTCTGTGACGCTGAACCCATTTGGCTGAGGGGGAGTCTCACCGTGGGGTCACCGTGGGGGAAGCAGTGACCGTACAGCCGGACTCTCTGGGTGAGCGAAGGCTTGAGGAAACAAGAAACACGGACCAGAGAACTTGTGCTTTATTTTGGTGGTGGGGGTCCCGGCTGCTGGAGTGGCTCACGGGGCATACGGGGGAGTCCGCCCCTGCGCCTTTGAAGTCCATCCGAAGCCTCTTCCCCGGGGACGTGTTGCTCCAGGTCCCTAGGGGAGCGCAGAGAGGGCAGCGTTTTGGTTCGTTGTGCCCCTGGCAAGGCAGGGGAGACCCGGCTGGGGCGCGTTGTGCAATGCACCCGCCCAGCTCAGTCTGGGAACGGGGACAGACTGGGGCTTGTCCTGGCACGGGGAGGGTTTGGAGACACCCCCCTGCCCAGGAGCTGCAAAAACAAGGAGCCGCTCTCGCAGGTGTTGTGGCGGGGAGTTTCTCGCTTCCCTCCAGCTCCCGGTCTCGTGTCTCGCCTCTCCCGCGACGGGTGACGGGTGCCGCGTCTCTGCGCCTCCTCCCACACCACCACTGCTCCCCGCAGCGCAGAAGCACAGAGGGGGACTGCTCCTGCTCTCCCGCTGCGGGATCCAGCCAGGCCGGGCACCTTCCTCTCAGAGACCTCCTCTTCCTCAGGAGGAGAGAGGAAGGCTCTCCCCAGAGTGGGTTCCTCATGGGCAAGGGTTGGGTTCGCCAATGCTTGTGTTCGCCTTGAGCAAAACGGCTCTACCTGCGGCTCGCTGCGACGGCAGGACTGCGGCACAGGGGAACGCACACAGGCGGATGAAATATGGAGATGTTCAGAAGAGGGCTTGAAGCCTGGCTAGGTAGACCTCTCCTAGCAAAGCCTGGCTGCTGACCCAGGTGGGAATTTCCCTTCTGAAGGGAGGCAGAAGGATGGGGTTGCTCACCAACGAGGGGGTGCAAAATCCTGTCCTTTGACCCCCCCCCCGGTAAAGAGCCGGGCTGGACTGAGAAAGCATTCAGGGCGGGTTTGCGTGTGGAGACGAGATGCGCCATGCCCTTGAGAGAATGGCTTCGCCTCTTTGGAACTCAGCCCTAGAGCCCTGCGGCCACCGCGGCTTCTGCGGGGGATGTTGGGCAACGAAGCCTTAGCGCAGCGTGCGACACCGCCACGGATTCCTCGCAGACAAAGAGGCGTTGGGCCAGAAGAGCTTGTTCTGGGGCAGGCGAGGCCGCTGTTTTACTCGTGGTGGGAGAGAGCTGGGGTTGGGCTCAGGCTCTGAAATTCCCGGCCTCAACATGAGGTGGTGCAAAGCATCCACGTCCCATCACCGCTCCCTGTGCAGCAGCCAGGAGGAAGAGGCGAATGCCTTTGGGGAAGAATCCGAGATAAAGGAGGTGCTAATGAGAGCTAGAAGAATGAAGTCATCAAAATATAAAAAGAAAACGAGGAGAGATTCTTCTAGGGGAATTGGTCCGTCTCTGCTCAGCTCTGCAGCTGCCCGCCTGCGCCGCAGCAGCAGCAGGAAGAGGGATGCAGGACTTGAAAGGGTTTTTTTTCTCCCCTATGCTTTCCGCTGTAAGAACAGATTTTGGAGGGGGAATCCTGCTTTATTTATTATTTATTCAACAGGCATCCCAGGCACGCGGCACAACCCGAGCGTCTCCATTCCCCGCTGGTGGAAGGCGGATGCTTGCGCGTACCCGCCTTGGGCAGGACAAGCATCGCTCCTGGGTCGCAGCGACCTGCGCGCGGCTGTGCGTCACGGAAACCACCGCGGCCCCTATGCAAAATGCACAGGTCCTCCTGGAAGGGCTGTTGAGCACTTGCCACTCCAGAATGACTTCGTGGGCAGAGGGAGACGATCTCCCCACCCCTAATGAAGGTGACTCACCCCGGAGTGGTTAGCACATTAGCATAAAGAGCTCTACCCTCCTGCTGCCCTGCTTGCTCAATTAAAGTGCCATTTGAACCTGATCCCGTCTCTGTTTTGAACACACGCACATACACAGCACTGCTGCAGTTGTAAATATTTGCCCAAGGTCACCGCTGACACCTCCCACGTTTAATGCAGAGGCCCAACTAACCTCAGCGCCCATCGAGCTGTCAGCAGGGCTGTCATCTGCTGCGGATCTCTCGGGAAAACTGTTTGGGGGACCTAAAAAATATATACTTCTGTCCCTGAGCTGCGGTCTGGCGTGTCCCAGCCCACCTGGGCCCCAGCATCGGGTCTGCTCTGCAGCTGGAGCCACAGCCACACGCACCCATAGCTGCTCCGCGGCCGCCGAGCGGGAGCC
>NW_009647245.1:260416-261230 GCF_000708025.1 Charadrius vociferus | reverse complement strand
GTCCCCTGCCCGCCCAGCCGAAGGAGGATCGGGCCCCGCCGGGCTCTCATCTGGCTGTTTGTCCTCTTCTCGCTCGGTCTGCACAGATGCAAACGACAAGGACGGGTCGCAGCAGAGCTATGACTTGGCCCCAGCCGTGCGGGCTGCGTTCTCGCTGCCAGAAAAGCAGAGATAGGATTTAACGCAGAGTAAGTGGCGCATATTAACGATCCCGCTGTCAGGTCCTCCTAGGGAAAAGGATTTGTATTTCCTCTGCGCGGTGAACGAGGTGAGAACAAGGCTGTCTGCGGCCGCGGCGTTGACCTCCGCTGCTGGGTAGAGCACAGCTGCCGCGTTGCGCTGGAACGTCACAGCGTGACAGCTACCATGTGCCGCCCGTCCGGCTGTGACCGTACCGCGCGTTTGTGTCCGGGCGTGCAGCGGCGACGGCATCGCGGTGCGGTGAGGGCAGGCAACGAAACGGTGGCGGTCCCTGCGCACCGAAACCCTCCTCCAGCGCCCGCAGAGATCTCTCCCGACATCCCCCTGAGGAGCACCGGGAGCCCGGGTGTGTTTTCCCTCATGTTTATTTTAGAGAGGCAGCTCGTTTAACACTCTGGGCAGCCTTCAAATATAAATAACCTGTACAGCACGTATCCGTGTTACCGAGGAACGAACTGCAGCGCTGGGTTCCCCCTCCCTTGCTGCCCTTTGATGTTACTGCCGTGGATGCGTATGTATGTATATGTGCCCTTCATACATAACCATGTCACCTCACCCAACGCCGCGCCGCTGTAGGAGAACACCAGGACACCCCCACCCCACCCCCGCCGCC
>NW_009647245.1:260004-260318 GCF_000708025.1 Charadrius vociferus | reverse complement strand
CGGAGCCGCTCCGGGCGGGAACGCGCAACTCCTACAGCGCCCTCCGTCAGAGCATATACAGCGCCCCCCGTAGGGACATATGCATCGCCCCCCATAGGGGCATATACATCGCCCCCCGTAGGGACATATACATCGCCCCCATAAAGCCAGAACACACCGTGCCGATGCCCCCCCGCTGGAAAGGGGGGACACTCCGCGCCCCCCCGCCCCGGAGGGAGGGGGGTGACAGCCCACGGCCCCCCCGGTGGGAGAGGAGGGGACACCCCGCGGTCCCTCCCGGTGTGTGTGGGGGGGTGGTGACACCCCGCGGCCTC
>NW_009647245.1:257233-258386 GCF_000708025.1 Charadrius vociferus | reverse complement strand
GCCCCCTGCAGACAGAGCCCTCCGGCTTCGGCAGGTGCCGCGGGCTCTGCGCTGTGGTTGGAGCTGCTGCCTTTCATCTGCTGGGAGCACACTCGAAACTCCCTGCTTGCCTTTTGCCCCTAATGAAGGGGTAAGAAAACGAGCCACGGACCAGCAAGCTGGCGGTGGCCATCTCCCCTCCCTGGGCAGCGGCGCTGGAACGCTCTCGCACCCAAGGGGGTATTCCTTGAGGATGCTCCTGGGAAGAGACGAGCGAGTGGGGTAGGAATAGGGGGAGGAAGGCGGAACGTCAGCGCCGGCAGCAGTTGCAGGGATTGGGGCGGGTGGTGGTGTTGATACAGAGCCCGGGGTGTGCTGACCGCCGCGCGAGCCGTCGCAGGCGGTCTGTGCCCTGCGGAGCCGTTTGCGGTGAGGGGTGAAAGTGGTGCGTGCGTACAGCCGGGGTCCTGCCGGGTGTGCCGCCTGTTTTGTAAACGTCGCTTTGGAAGAAGAAACGAAGCTGTGGCGGGTGATGAATTCCCTCCCTTGCGGAGCACGCTGCGCTCGGGGGGCCTCCGTGGCACCGGCACGGCTCGGGGTGATGCGCTAAGCGGTTCTGTGTTGTTGCGTGTGTGTGTGTATATATATACATACACACACACGTGTTTGTAAGCAGGGTGGGATCATCCTTGAGACCACGTGAGATTGATAAATGACTCATTTTTAAAATCAGGGTTCTCTTGTCCCTTATTGTCTCTTCCGGGGGATGGGGCGGCGTGTTCCCAAACTCGCGCTGGGGTTTCCCGTCCTGACCCCCCTGGGCTCCGGCTCCGCGCGGGTTTCTGTGCAGTCCGGGGTTGGGGCCACTGAAGTGCGGGGGGGTTAAGCCCGTTGTCTCTCAGGTCGGCTTCTGGGGGTCACCACATCTCGGGGTCCGGGTGCCGGAGGGACCGTGGCTCTCGGCTGTCCCTTCAGAGACACTGCGCCCGCGCTCTCTCCGCAGGCTGCACAGCCGGTTCTTTAAATGAAGCTAATGAGCAGCGTGATTAATTTGTACCTCTGGAGGGAGTTACTGCTTCTGATAACATACCCACCTTCGCTCGCTTGCGATCTCACACAGTGGTGCTGGCGCTCCCCGCGTCGGGGCGAGCTGGAGGGTGTTTCGGGGGGGTTG
>NW_009647245.1:251141-256212 GCF_000708025.1 Charadrius vociferus | reverse complement strand
CTCGGCGTCCTCCCCGAGCAAACCCACGGGACGTGATGCGGGCGCCGGAGGGGCAGGGGACGTCCCCCTGCCACCCCTTGCCCTGCTCCTCTCTTGCCTTTGGGGTCCTCCTCGCAGCGGGGCTCGAGCTGTCGTCCCTCTCCTGGCCCCTTTTCCCTCCCCCAGTGATGTCCCCTTCTTCTGCGCAGGGCTGTTCCTGGGGGACGTGGGCTGTCCCAGTGTCCCCCGGTGTGACACCAGTGGGACACTGCGCGGTGGCGGGTGCCATCGCTTCGCCCCATCGCCCGCGTGCTCCGCGGTGCCGGGACTGCCTCGGCCGCTCCAGGCACGGTTTGGGCTGTGCTGAACCTGGGGGGGTCTTCCAAATTGAGGTGTCAATGCCTCGCGGGATTCGCAGGGTGTTTCCCGTGAAACCGCAGTTCATGGTGGGGAACTGGTGGCCGGGCTGTGCCGGAGCGGAGCAGCCGGCCCGGTAGCCGCCCGGTAGCCACTGTGCCTGACGTGCAGCTGCCTGCTCTTCCCCGGCTGGGGGGTGGCAGATGGTTTTGTTTCCTTTTGGGCATTTCCCACGGGATTTCCGCAGTTGGAAAGGAAGAGGGTGTGGATGGGATCCGCTTCGAATGCGGCCGTCGGCCGCAGTGCCCTGTGGGTGCGTGGGGACACTTGCTCCCTCCCGTGAGGGTTGAAAATGATGCCGGATTGTTTGCTCTTAGAATTTAACAGTAGAGAGAGTAAATAGAAAGGGCGTTTGCTGTGTGGGATTGTTGTTGTTTGGGTTTGTTTGGGGTTTGGTGTTTGTTGGTGGTTGTGTTTGTTTTTTGGTGTTCGTGTTTTTGTTTGGTGGGGTTTTTTTGTTGGTTTTTTTTTTTTTTTTACAGCTGTTGCAGAGTTGGATGCTGCAACATCTCAGGCTCAAAACGGTATATTTTCTCTCTCTTTCTCTCTCTCTCTCTTTGGCCTCTCTACTTGAGAGGGAAAAGGTAAACCCAGTAGCCTGTTAAAGGGAAAAGGAAAACCCAGTAGCATGTGAAAAGCCAACATGAGACACAGTGGGAAGGCCGCTGCGTCAGCGAGAAACGCAGGGCAAATCCAAGAGATGCTTTTTGGGGGCCGTGCAAGAAGGCATTCGGCAGGTCTGCGTGTGCCAGCGCGGCGCGCGAGCGACCCGGGGCACGGCAGGAGTCCCAGCACTTTGCCTGCTTTCCGTGACGTGGCTTGGCATCCCGAAACGAACGGGTCTCGGTGCCTCCGCCGAATATTATTACTGTTGTTTATAACTGGAATTCATGTCTAAGAGGGAAAGGAATTGCCGGGTCTGTTTGTTTACTCCTCGTCTTGCAGACGCAGGAGCTAGACCACAGTGGGGTAATGGCCTAGAAATTAAATTTCATTTTAATACGCAAAACCAATTTTGAGTTGGTTGACCGAAGGGGAAAAACTTAACCTCAGAGAGCGGGCAGAGGCCTCGCTGAATTCCAGCAGGATTCCAGCACGGCGTAACCAACGTGAGCTGGCGGGGGGTGCGTATGGGAGCGAGGGGAAGGTGCGTACGCGTGCGCCCCCCCGAAACACAGCCGTGCAGCATCCTCCGGCGGCGAGTCAGGGATGACGTGCAGTAAATGAGCTGCTGCTTTCTCAGAGAGGCACGGAGCGGGTTAAATGTGTTTCATGGACAGTCGTCGGAAGAACCTCGCTAAATCTGGTTGTGTAACTGGGCTGATTAAAATTAGGCAGGGTGAGGCCATCTGATGATGCTCGAGCACCCGGAGCAGGGGTGGGCTGGGGCGGCGGCGCTGGTGTCTGGCACCCTGGCACGAGGCCGGGGGTCCTGGGAGGGAGGGAGGGAGGGATCGGGGGGCTGCTTGGAGCTGCAGCACGACCCGGCTTAACACTGGGCTTTCTGCTGGGTGCTGGCACGGGCTGCCGCCCGCTGCCGGGTGCTGATGCCGAGCGCCCCCGTGACGGTGGCACTGGTGGCTGCTGTGCTCTTGGTGGTCCCACGTGTCCCCTCCGGGGCTTTGTTTTGCCCAGCCGGGGGCTCCGGCGGGTGTGGGACCTGCTCTCTCCGCTGTCTCTCCCGCGGCAGATCCTTTGGGAGAGAGGGAGCGGGGCAAGCCAGGGCGGCAGGGGTCTGCAGCCCCCGTGCAGGGTGGAAAGGACAGGCACAGGAGCTTCGCGTCCCTCCCGTGAGTGCTCCGAGCCCCGGCGCTGCCCCTGCAGGGAGGCAGATGTGGGTCTGGGCTTCGGCTGTCCCGCACCGGGGGATGTATCCTGCTCAGAGCTGCCCTTGAGCCAGTGCCAGGGTGATGGCTGCCCTCGTGCTGTGGCTTCGGGTGAGCACCTCTTCTTACTTCTTGCATTCAGCTGAAATCTCATGCAAGAAAACACTTTCTTTTTGTTTGTTTTTCTTTTTCTCCCCACTGTGAGATTGGTGAAGCGCCGCCAGAGGCTGCCCAAAGAGGCTGTGGACTCTCCATCCATGGAGGTACTCAAACCAATGGGCCGTGGTCCTGGGCAGCCCGCTCCAGGTGACCCCCACTCGCGCAGGGACGGTCTCCACTCAGGGAGGTCCCCACCGACCTCAGCATTTCTGTGACTTCCCCGGTTTCTCCCCTGAGAGTCCCTGGGAGCGCGGTGCCCCGTGGTCCCCGGGGAGGAGCGATGCAGTGGATCCAGCGCTCTCCTTGTGACACAGATGTTTGGGAGAGCTGGTGGCCGTGCGCTGTCACCTCGTCGGGTTTTGTGGCAGGAGACCTCCGGCAGCCGTCAGTCAGTGTGGTGTGACTGGAGGTGGTGTCGCTCCTTGGAGTGATGCGCAGGGGAGGGCCTATTGCCGAGCTGTGAAAAGGGACTTTAGTATTGGAGAGCGCTGTCTGGAGGGGATGGGCATCAAAGGCAGAGTGAGGTGCCGGCGGGTGAGCTCCCGGCCAAGGAGGGACAGTCGATTGCCCTCCATTGTGGGGACAGCTTTGCTGGGAGCCCCCCGTGAGCCCAGCACGGGCGAGTGGCTGCTCGGCAGCGATGGGGTTGGAGGCACGATCATTGAAGAACAGAGAGGAAGGGCAAGATGATGCCCCAGGTCCAGAGGTCATCCAAACCACCGGGTTTGTGTCTGAGGAGGGAAGAGATGGAAGGAAATACTGTACTGCATCAGGGCTGGGATGTTGCTGAGAGGGGGGCCCTGGGGGATGTGGGTGGCCCTGTGGGTGACGCGCTGGATGGACATCGGACACTCCTCTTTACAAAAACAGTTTGAAAAACCCTTCCAGGCAGTTACGGGTGAGCTGAGCAAGGAAAGCATCTTGTGTTTAGGAATTATTTTAATCTTTTAGCCCAGTGCCCGTAACGGCAGCGGCGGTGTCCGGAGGAGTCGTTGTGCATGGTCAGTGTAGCTCTGCTGACTGCTCAGCTCCCCCAGAATGGCTGGGGAATTCGGATGAGAAGCAAGGCATGAATTTTCGATGGTGTGCGTGATGAATTGCTGGAAAAAGAAAGGTGGTGAAGCTCCAGGAATGTGCTCTGTTAGCATCCAAGGGTGTCCGGACGACGGGGGGAGTGCCAAGGCAAACCTGAGCCGGGGGCGAGATGCTGTGGCCTCTGTTGTGGGGGTGATCAGGCTGTTCGCAGGGCCTTTTGCCCTTGAAACTGCTGGTCTCAAGGTCACCCAAGGGTTTCTGCCACCTGGGAACAAGCCCTGCGAGGATGTGGTGGCCCCCGCTCAGCACTGACGTGCCCGCGGGGATGGCGCTGCGGTGTCCCCAGGGCACCGGACCTGCCGGCGCTGGGCACTGTTCCTGTGGGCCGTCTCTGCCTCCAGCCGCGGAGATGCCGCTTGTGCAAAGCCGCGCACGGCTGCCGTGCCCCGTCCTGCCGAGCATCACCCCGCGGTTCCGCCCGACGCGGGGCAGGAGAGCGGCGCTGCCTTTCCCCGGGTCCTCCTGTCTGCGTGGGGCGGTGGCGCACTCCGGCCACGGTGGTGGGGTGCGCTGGGTGCAGGACAATCCAGAAACCCTGATTTGTTGCAGAAATATATTGGCTCAGGCCACGTAAAGGCATTTTGTTCATGTGAAAGCATCCCATGTGTTCTTAAAGCCGGCGTTCCTCCGGAGCAGCCTGCCCGCGCGCCCGGCTGGTGCGATGAGGCAGTGCTCGTCCTGCCGAGGGCTTCTCCCGTGGTCGCTTCGCTTTGGCACTCGCGTTGTCTTCTCGTCGCAGCGAGCGGCTGCCCCAGAGCTGAACAGTTTGTAGCGGGGCGGGAGCACGGAGCAAGGACCCACACCGCCTCGGAGCCTCCGCTTGCAGGATCCCGAGCTGCCGCGGAGCGCTGCCGAGCGAGCCAAACTCAACTGCATTTGTTTAGCAAATTCGCCCTGATTTCTTCTGGCTCGCGCTTTGCATCACGGTATGTTTGCGGCATGCTGGGACCTGGCCTCGGCGCTCTGCTCTGCCTGCCGCGCTTCTCTTCCCTCCCAGAAATGTGCTCTGATTTTTATTTCTTTTATTTTTATTTTTTTTTCCTTTTTGCTTGGAGTTTTTCCCTGGCTGCGGGTGGCTCCATCTCTTTCTCCCTGGTGCTGCAAGCGTTTGTACTCCTGTAGGAAGGAGGAAGGTGGGCTGTGTCTTGCAGCAGGGTGGAAGGTGCCGAGCTGCACGACTCGGGGCCTCTTCTGCGAGGAGCAACCCTGCCCATGATCATCTGCGTGCTCGGCGCGTTCCTTCTCCCTCATGGCGCGTGGGTGGGAGATGTCCTCCAGGGTCTCGGCTGGCCCCACGACCATGCCTGAAATTCTCCTCAGCCCCTGATTTTCTTTGTGTCACCTCTCGGGTTTGCTTTCCTCCTGGGAAATCTCCGTTTCTTTCTCGGCGGGGGCTGACCTCTCCCAGGGACCGGCTCCGCTGCTTTGTCCTCTCTGCGATTTTTGTTCTTCTCAGCCCCTGACTTGATGCATCCTGGCTTCCCCGTTCTCCCTCGAAACCGGAGTCATTCCCTCCACCTCCTGAAGGATCCACTCGCCGCCCCCGTTCCATACTGGGACACCCGTCCCATCTCCCTGCCCGTCGCTGCTCCCCC
>NW_009647245.1:246711-251122 GCF_000708025.1 Charadrius vociferus | reverse complement strand
CCCCCGACACCCACAGACCTTCCGACTGATGCTCTGCGCCCATTCCGCACTCGCACCGGGGAGTTTCTTCCTTACACCCTGCTGGAGGTGCTCTCTCCTGTTCCTTGCTTGCAGGACAGGCTTATTTCAGCTCTTCTTGTGTCTCTTCCTGGGCTGTGGAGGTGCCGAGCTCTGCTGCTCGGGGGGCGGTTGGTGAATCTTCCCGCACACCCTCGCTGGTGCACTGCTGGGCACGGCCGCCCCCCGAGCGCAGCGCGGGGACGATGCTGTGGCTTCAGCTTTCGGTATCGCAGGCGCCTGCCCGGGCTCGGAGCGTTTGGGCTGCCCGCACGCCAGCGGTGAGAGTCTGCGTATGGTGCGAAACGTAATTTCTGGGAAGAATATTGCACTGGTCTCCGACTTTGTTATGCCATGAAAGCCCAGCTTCTGGTTGTCCTCAGAAGATGCTTTTTTGGGTACCGGCTGCTGTTGCCTTCCTGGCCCCCTGTCTGCCTGTGTGACAGGTTTGCGTTTTTCTGGCTTGAAATATTTCGGCCTTTTTTCATCCCTTTATATCTGACCCCTGAAGTCCTTTAGCAGCGCTTCATCCCATGAATAACCATGGCCCTGCTGTGGGGGGTGGCGGGGGTCATTCGTGGCAGGGTGACGTGTGTCACGGCAAGATGCCACAGGGCTGGCGTCCCCTCAGAGCACAGGGTGCCGATGCCCTCTGCCGCGCTGGGGCTGCCGCGGGCAAGGACCCCGCTCCCACCCCGGCCCTGGTGTCTCCGCTGCGTGGGGGGGACAGCGGGCAGGAGAGGGGGCTCGGGCTCCTCCACAGTGCTGCCGAGAAGGACCATGGGCTGGGCGTGCCAGGCCAAGTTGATTTATATATATATAAAATTTATTTTTTTTTACACTGTTTCACTCCCGCCAATACTTCCTTATGGCCACTGGTGCGGTCCCTGTGTCAGCTGCGAAGTGCTGTGCTCCCTTCGGCATCCTCGGGATGTGGGTGCATTTGTTATTCTTCACCAGCCGTGAGCTTCGCCGTCCGTCTGCGGAGATGCAGAGTGCTTCCCGTGGAGAATCGGGGCAGTGATCCCGATCCCGCTCTGGGAGGCGAAGGCGCCTCTGCCCTTACAACCCCCTCTCCAGCGACCCTCTTGCAGGATCTGGATGTATTACAAATGTGAAATACGGAGCATTTCCTTTTTCTTTCAGCTCTTTAAAAGAACACTTCAGTGTTATGTAGCAGGTATTGTCTCTGCTGTGCCTCTTGTCACTAAAAGCCTCCCCCGGCACCCGCAGGGAGGGAGGGAGCAGCATGGAAGGAGGAAATCACCTTTGTAGTTGCCTGCTTGCTCTCGTGGATTGCGCCTACAGGCAGCCGAGAGGGATGGCAGGGAGGTCTGCAGCCCCTGCGCACTGTGCAATTACCCCGGTTGCCCCTTGGAGCCGGGGGGAGCGCTGCAGGTGATGCAGCGTGGCCGTGCCGTACCTGCTGGGGAGCGCGGGCTGCTGCGCCGGGGACCGGGCGTGATGGAGGGCACCGGTGCAGTCCTAATCCTCTGGGAAATAAGGTGGGATTGTGTCGTTATTCAGCGTGCTCTGGGATGCAGCCTGCGGTGGGATCGGGGGTTATGCCCTGGTCTTCCCCCGCAATGTGGTCTGTTGGGTGAGTAGTAGCCGCTTGTTTCTGACCCGCCGTGTCAGCTCAGGACCTGCCTTGCTTGCCTGGTGTTTAATCCCCATCCTGAGCCATGGGATGCAGCGGATGGTGTCCTGCAGCGGTGTAGCCTCACTGGTGTCCTGCTGATGGCCTGGCTTTGATCAGAAAACCTCTCCTCGGTGTCAGGGGCGGGAGGCCAGGGCTGCTTCCGGAGGATGCTGAGCGTTCATTGCTGGTGGAGCACCCTGTGATGTGCCACGAAGCGTGAGGGACCACTGCTGTGGGTGTTCGGTGGCATCCCGAGGGTGGGACGTGGGGGCAGGTGGTGGCTCTGCCGTACCGGTCCCCTCTGCGTGCTGGAGCCGGGATGTTGCCGTGTAGCGTTTGGCACTGCTGAATGCCCGGGGTTTTTGGAGCAGGACCGAGGGGTGCGCCCGAGCTGGTCGTGCCGTGCCCACGCACCCCCCGGTCCCGGAGCCGTCCCTGCTGCCTGGGCTGGATCCGGCCTGGATGTGGGACACACATCTTTCCAAGCATGCGGAGTTTAGCACTTGCAGGTGGGTGCGTGTCCCGCAGCAGCGATAGCAGCAAGACGGTGGGAACATCCAGCTCCTACAAAGCTAGCACCGCTTGCTCCCCGGTGGGCAGTGGTTTGGGCGGTGCGGGAGGTGGGGACCTGCCCGGGGGTCTGTGCCCCGCGGCGGGGTGCGTGCCGTGCCCGCTGCCCGAGACCCAGGAGCAGCGGTTTTTGGGCAGGGGCGGCTGTTGGGCTCCCTGAGCCAGCAGCGGTGCAGACAACAGTGAGACTATTTTGCAGTTGTAGGTGGAATACAGTTGGGGAAAAGCTGAGCCAGGTGAATTGGAGCTTTTTTCTTTTTTCTCTCTCTCTCTCTTTTTTTTTTTTTTTTCCCTGAGATGAAGGGTAAAATTGCTTATGTGCAGAAGTGATTGAGGGCTGGAGAGCCCTCTCCAAAGGGATGCTAATGGATGTGAGTCACCTCGGAGTGCAGGAGCATTTCGCCTTGAAAGACTTCAAATGACCTGTTTAATGCGCTGGAGAAACGTCCAGGGAGCGCTGAGGTCCCCATCATTCTGCGGGGCTGGAGGGGGACTGGGAAATGTGGTGCTCGTACAGAGCACTCCCAAGGGGCCGGTGTAGGAAAACGGTTTAAAAAACTGCTGTGATTTGAAAGCAAGCCTTGGTTTGTGGCTCTCTGAAATGAAGAGGTGGTAAATGATGGAGCAGAGCATCTCCGACGTCGTCTGGCTGCGCTGCGGAGGGAGCAGTGGGGGCTGAGCTGGGTCGCACCGTCCCCGCGAGAGCCCGGTGGCGATGGGGCAGATTTTGCCTCGATTTGCCCGTGGAGGGTCCCGTATGGCGTTGTTGGCTGTGCCGTGCTGGAAGCCAAGCCGTGCACGGGCGCAAACTCTGTCCCCAAACCTTCTGTGCTGGGACCCCCGGCGTGGGGTGCCCCAGCCCCACTGTGAGCCCGGCTGGTGCCCGCAGCCGCTTACGCTGGGAAAAACGCCTCTCCGAAACATGGCCTCCTTTTTCTGGGGGAAGCCCGAAACGGCGAATTCCCGGTCTGATCCCTCAGCTACCATGGCATGTTGCTCCCCGCTGGCTATTGAACAGCGTGTGTCTTCCAGCCCAGTCACACCAGTATGGGCGCCTCTTCCTGAATGTGGCGAGGGGGGGAGGGTGTGAAAGTCCAAAATATCTGCTACCTGCATTGTTTCTGCATTGGGGATTAATGCTAATTATTCCCCCATTGTCTTCAGTTCCTGCAGGAAGCCTTGTTTATCTTACCCGCTTCGCCAGGAATGCAGCCCCGAGGAGCCCGGGCAGATATATTTAAACTTGTGCGGAGCAGCACAATGGCCTTTGAATTTCCCGACTCAGTGGCATCCGTCGGCAGCGCGGCCTCGGCGCTTTTGGGGTTTGGAGGCTGGAGCGGGCGCTTGGCCGGGGCGTCGCGGCGATGCTCTGGGCCGCCTCGCGCAGCCTCCGCGTGTGCCGGGATCTCTGCGGGGGGTCGGGTCGGAGCAGCCTTTTCCCGCTGCGGCACACGTGCTCCTCGGAGCTGCTCTCCGGGGACGCACCGTGGCCCTCTGTGGGCTGAGGCGGTGACGGGAGCATTGGTCCGGGCGGCAGCTCGTGGCCCGTTTGAAGCCGTGCCTGGCTTGCATGGCTACATTCCCGTGGGGGCTGCCCGACGTGGCGCGGGTTGGGGGATGCCAGGGACAGGGCTGGCACGCTCGGGCTCTGCGCCTTCGCTGGGATGGGGCCGTGCTGGGCAGGTGGAACCCCTTCTTTGAGGATCTGTCTTCGTTCTGTCCCCCAATAAACATCCCTTCGGTAGCAGCCTTGACATTTGCACAGCACGAGGGTCCCTGGAGAGCACCGGTGATGGGCCGGCTCCTCGCCGTGCCACGCTCGCGTTGCGGCAGCACCGGTACCTTTCCAGGTTTGGGTCCGTCTCTTCTCCCGGCTCTGTCCTGCAGCGGACGTTGCCATGAGCTTAATTTCTCAGCACCTCTTCAAACCCCCCTCTCCCGTGGGTGAGCAGCACCCGTGTCCTGTGTGACACTTGGTGGCCCAGTAGGGGACACACCGGAGTGGGGCTAACGCTGGCATGGCGCACAGGGTACAGTCCCTGGAAGATGCTGAGCCCCCGTATGGTGCCGGGGCTGTGGACACGTGGGCGAGCTGCTGCCTCTCCAGCCTCCAGAGAGACCGGGGGGTGTCACCCGGCGGCC
>NW_009647245.1:245345-245567 GCF_000708025.1 Charadrius vociferus | reverse complement strand
AGCGCCGGGGAGCTGCGGCGTTCCATGGGAATCCAAAGCGACTGTGCTGCGCTCCGCGGAGCCGCCGACTCGGAGGGGACCGGCGAGATGCCCTGCGCCTTTGTGCCTCCTGCCAACCCCCCGGCCAGCGAAGGAGGTGGCAGGGGAAGGTTTCCACGCCGCGTCGGTGGGAGCGGCCCCGTAAGGCTGCCGGAGGGTGATGTGCGCCGGCGCTGCGTGGGC
>NW_009647245.1:240959-245303 GCF_000708025.1 Charadrius vociferus | reverse complement strand
CACGGCTGTGAGAGCTGGAGAAGAAATTGCTGGAAGTCTCTCCCTGATCTGCCTCGCATGCCGTAAACTCCGAATGGTGGATCCCGTGGGAGCCGGCGGGCGCGTGCTGTGCTGAGGTCCCGGGGGAGCGCGTGGGGAGCTGCCACCTCCCCGAGCAGCGCAGAGCGCAGTGCCTCCTGCGAGCTGCTGAGCCGGGCGCCGTTTGCAGGAAAGAGGTAAAATCTTCCCTTCCACCAGTGTGTAACTGCAGAAAAAACAGACACGCTGTGTTTGGTGCTTGCCTCTCTGATGTTTTGGATGTGAATGAGGTCTCTCCCTGGTGGAGACCTCGTGGGCTTTGGCCAGAGCATCCCTGCCCCATGCGGGTAGCCTAAGATGAGCCCCTCGGAGCTGCTTCTGCTCCCCGCTGAGCTCCTCCGCACTGAGAGCGGTGCTGGGCTCTGCCGAAGGCTTTGCTCCATCCGTGGATGCTGGTGGGTCGGGGGTGCTTTCGGGATCTCCAGGAAATCCAAGCAAGGTGCTGCAAAGTGGGCACCGACTGCGGTGGGTGGGCAGCACAGCTTGGCGATGGCCGGTGTTCACCACCACAGCCGTCGTGCTTTGTCCTGCGCTGCCGTCCTGCCAGGGTGGACAAATGCGGCATTAGCAGCTGATGCTTTAACTCTAGGCCAAAAAAGCCACCCCCCTCTTGTCACGAGCCCACCCCACGTGGTGCTTTTGGGCAGGCGGGAGCATGGCTCGGCGTTGCCCACCGGGCAGATCAGAGGCGGCTGCAGATGGGAAGTTTTCATGGCATTGCCAGAACAAATAGCGTAATCAGCTGATTTCTGCACAGCTGTAGAGGTATTATCAGCCACCAAAACCAACGGAAACGCTCGGCTGCGGCGCAGGCAGGAGGGGAAGGACGGTGGGGCGCGCTGGGGCAGTGCCGGCCGGGGCCAAGGCGGCTCTGCGCGGAGGAGCTGCAGAAATCCCGGGGGGTGGTGGAGGCTCCTGGAGCCGCTTGATGAGCGGAGCGATGTTATCGGGGAGAAACGAAGGAGAAGGGGGATGGAAAATGCAGTGCCCTGAAGCAGAGCGGCTGGAGGGTGGCCAAGAACGGTGGCGGTGGGATGTGCTGGACCAGTGATGCCGCCGGCGTGCCCAGTGTTGGACGGTGCCTGCCTCCCCGCTACTAAGGCTCGTGCAGAGCTCAAACATTGGGAATAATCCTCTTTTTAGGATGGGGGGGAAACCCAACCAAAACTAGCTGTGGAAGCTGGAGGGCAGAGGTGTTGAAGGGGCGCCCCACGGCGGTGCCGGGCATTGAGCACCGGAGTCGTCTGGGAGAAGTTCAGGCGAAAGAGGGTGTTGAGGTGAAGCGAAACGGTTTCATCCCGTCAGTCAAGACGCCGTCGGCAGCGACGGAGATGAAATTCCTCGGGGGAATAAGGTACCGTGCGAAGGGGGAAATTAAGGAGCAGCACCCCCCAGCGCCCGGTGGGCTGCGGCCCAGGCGGCTCCTCCAGAGGAATGCAGCGACGCGGCGGGCGGGGCGGCAGCGGAAAGTAATCTCTCATTAACGGCAACGGCTGGATGGGCGCGCAGCCTCCTCTGCTCTGTCCTTAATTTAAAGAGGTACGAGAAGAACTCTGGGAATTACAGAGCAGCCAGCTTGATTTTAGCACCAGGCAAATTGGCTGAGAAAATAATTAAAGCTCATGTGGAAACGCCTGCGATTCAGTGGGATAGATTAAGGACAACGACGTACGGCTTTTATACAGGAAATCCACTTTAATCAGGGGTGGGGTGGGGTGTGGTGTTTTGGGTTTTTTTTTTTTCTTCTTTTTTCAGTGTTGTGATAAGGTGATTGGGGAGAGCAGTTGGGAGATGAATTATCTGGATTTTCAGAGAGCCTCGGACTAATTTGCTGAGTTATTAAGGAAACCGTTAAGGCAGGAGCTGTGGGAGGAAAGGCCAAACTCTCTTCGATGTTTTCAGATTTGCTGGGAGGAAAGAGCAGGGAGGAGGCGCGTGCTGCAGCGCCGGCCTGGCCGAAGGATGCTCTTCGCGGGCTGCGGCTGTGAGCTTAAAAATTAGTGTTAAATATGCACAGCAGCTCCGCACGCACCAGCTTATCAAGGTTGCAAGTCAAGCACAGAAAAATTAGGTGATGCTAGGTCTAAATTGGCTGGATGAGCCTGATTGCCTCCTCTCTCTCCCTCGAGTGGCTTCGTTAGGTAGGAAGCTGTTGCTAATTACACAGTTGGGGGCTATTTTTCCTCGTAGGACCCCCGTCTCTCTTGGGACAGACGTGTCCCAAGGGCGAATTCGGGGCCATTCGTGGGAAGGGGTGATGTTTGCAGGAGTGTGGGGGGACTAGGGGGACCCCCTCTCCCCGTGACACCGGGAGCGGGTCCCGGCTGCGGTGGGGGCTGTGCTGGGCCACCGCGGCTCTGCGGGGACAGGACGTGGCTGCTGATGGGGCTTTTCATTTTTCCCTGAGCAGCGATCCAATTTCGAGCTAATTTTCCCGAGGACAACAACAAGCGCATAGACAACTGCTGCCCAGATTTTATATCCTGCTGTCGTGGAGCCAATTAAGGAAAGGGTTGCCATATTTTAGGGTTTTTTTGTTGGTTTTTTTTTTGTTTATTTTTTTTAACATACGGGTGGAGCAACATAGCTTTTTTTTAAGCCTCATTCTTGGAAGTGGCTGAGCAATTTGGGCTGAAGTTTTTCTGTGGGGGGGAAATAAAATGAAAAAGGAGGAGGGGGAAAAAAAAAGTGAGTGGGGAGGAAGAAAAAACGTTTAAAATATATCACACTTGGTGTGGGAAACACCAGCCTGAAGAGCTGGCGTGTGCCTGAGCGCAGGTCGGGGAGCAGAGGCGGTTTGCAGCGTGGGGCGCTGGGAGGATGGGGAAGCCCTGCCCGCCGCCGGGGCTGGGGGGACCCGCGGCAGCTTCGGGTGGACGTAGCAGAGACTGGTAAAAGCGAGGGCTGGGGGGGGGGAGGGTGTGCTGGAGGGCAGAACGCGACCTGCAGGTGTACGGCGTTGGGTTTAAAAGCCTCTGTAGCCGTTTCGGAGTGTGGGTGCTGCTGTGCCCGGCCAGGCAGAGGTGATGCTGAGCGGGCACGGGGCGCGATGGCCTGTCACCGGCACGGGGTAGCGCAGGCAAACGCTGGGTGGGAGTGGGTTTTCCGGCCTGATAAACCGTCCGCAGGTACACGATAATAATACGCTGATGCCTGGAGAGCGTTGAGAATTGCCTCCGAAATAAATCAAAGCTGTACGTTGCAGGGCTTGGGAGGGGCTGCTGGCTGGGGTGGGAGGACCCACTTGGAGATGTGGCTGTGGCCAAGACACGAAAACAAATTGCAGCCGTTGGTTTTGGGTGCGGATACAGTGCGTTGTATTGATTTTCGGTACCCGAACTTCACGGCACAGGGCTCATGTGGCGTGGATGTGTGAGCAGGAGCTTTATTGCACCGGGAACCACACGCGGAAGGAGCAGGGGGGATTTTTGGCTGCCTAGAGATGGCCAGAGGGATCAAGGGGAATTTCGGGCTGACCATGGCCTTAGGTGATATACACGGGGATGTCCCCTCCCAGGTATACATGGGGTGATGTGAGCAACGTCTCCTCCTGCCGTTTCCCTCTCTTTTCCCTTCTTTCCGTGGTGGCAAACCTCTGCGTTGCTCCCGATGAACCTTTGAGCACGGGGTACCAAGGAATGCTCTTTGGCTTTCATCTTGTAAAAACAATAATTTGCGAGAGGCAGTAGGGGAACCTCTGTATCAAACGGCCTTTGGCATAATTTGCTGCGGGTGTCCTGTGCACCCCCGGGGCTCACCATGCTCAGGCTGCTCTGAGTCAGCACGTGGGTTTTGGAGCCCATCAGAAAGCTCTGGTCGCTCTGTGTCGTGGTGGAGCTGGAGGATGGCTTTGCCACCGGCTCCGCAGCATCACTTTGCTCACCCCGGTGCTTGCTGCCTTCTGCCTTCCCTTCCGGCGCTGCCCTTCTTTCTTTGGCAGTCATTCATTTAATTTTCATTATTCTTTTTTAATTTTTTTCTCCCTTTCCCTTGGGTTTTGAACAGAACTCAGATTAACACAGCTCATTCTGTTCCTCTGCGTCAGCCACAACTCGTCATGGGGGTCGTTTTCATCCCTGAGGCGCTGGGGCTCGGCCGACGCGTCGGTACGTGAGGGTGCCCGGCGGCACAGCCTCTGCCGACCGGGCCGGAGGATCGCGGAGGTTTACGCCAAGCGCTGCTGCGGAGGTTTGTCCCTTTGGGAGGAGGGCTGGGGCGCACGTGCCATTCCCTGCGGTGGGGCTGGCACGGGGGCTCCGGGTGGTG
>NW_009647245.1:239702-240894 GCF_000708025.1 Charadrius vociferus | reverse complement strand
GCGCAGACAGGGTTGCCTGGAGCAGCATGGGGGGGATGTGTGACACCCGTGGGGATGTGTGTCACCTGCGGGTCTGCACTCACCCACGGCGCGGGGACAGGTCACGGCCATGCAGGCGGATGCTGTGCCCACCCTCGCGCGCCGCGCAGCCTGACCGTCGGCGTCGTGGGTGCCCTCCTAACGCCGCCCCTCGCTGCCGTCGTGCCGAGCGAAGGCAGCCCGCGCACGCTGGAGGGACGCTGTGTGCCTCCCGGTGTTACGCAATGGGAGAAATCCCACCCAGGCATCTCCACGGCAAAGATCTTTGGGTTGATGTTGCTGCTGCTTTGTTAAACCGCTGCTTCTCGTCGCCGCAGCCGTGCCCAGCCGCCGGGAGTTTCCCCAGGGGTGGCAGGAGACTGGCTGACCCGTGGGCACGAGTGACACGGGGCTGTTTGTAAACCGTCTTAGTCTTTTATAACTTCTAAATTTAGGGAGTTAATGACTCTAAACAAAGCAGATTTTAATCTAATCAGCTATTCCTCGTGCCACGTCAGTCCTGGACATCAAAGCGAACATCAAAGCGAGAGGCATGAAAGGCTCCGGAGGCAGCGCCAACTGTTCGCCCAGGTGCGTCTCTGAGCGAGCGTCTCCCCGCCGCTGCTCCGGCCGGGGTCTGGAGGCTCTGCTGGGTTATCTCAGATCTGAAGGATGTTGTCCCAGCGAGGAAAACAAGATTAACATAAGAATGGCCCTCGGGAACAAAGCAAAAGGGCCCTTTAAACTTTCTGCATCTTTTCCCCAGATGGCATGGCGGCAGGCGGGAGCTCGGTCCGTGGGAGATTGGCCCGGCGATGAGCGGCACTCGCACTGCTCTGCAGAGCTGTTGGGAGCATCTCCCACTAATCCTTATTTTTAAGTTGTTTTCCTGGTGTCGGTCAGACTCTGGAACAAATCCGGTTCTTGTCCTTTGTTTTTCTTTCTCTGTGTCTTCCGGCCAGCGAGAACCCGTGGGTGGGTGCGGGGGGAGAGGTGCTGTGCTCCCCGCGCTGGGGCTGTACGTGCTGCCGGGAGCGTCGGGCTCTTACGGCGAGGCAGCCGCTCTACCTGGAGCCTCCCGGCAAAGCAGGGGCCCAACACTGCCTCACAGGTGTTGTAAGGTTTTTTTTAAAGCCTAAGTGCCCAGAAGGCAGGGCAAGGGGGGGGCCGGGGC
>NW_009647245.1:230378-238982 GCF_000708025.1 Charadrius vociferus | reverse complement strand
AGCCGGTGCCGACCCGCGGCGGTGGCACGCTCATCCGGAGCAGAGAGCGGCTCTTGGGGTGCCTTCCCGCACCGGCTCCCCGCCGGGCTCATTAGCTGATTGCTGGTTTCCTCCGGCGCAGAGCAGAGCTGGGGGCAGCGGGGGCTGCTGCGAAGCCCACCCCGTCCCCCTCCTCACTAATTAGTCCCCATCACCACGGCATGGGAAGTGTGTCGTTTCTCTTCCAAGCGCCTGACGGGCTGTTATCCCCTTCCCCTTTTTGTTTCAGGGACGCACCAGGAGCCGGCGCGAGGCCTGGGGTGGGCTCCCCCCGGTGCCTGCGGTGGGTGCGCCGGGGCTCTGGTTCAGAGCACGCCAGGATGCCGGCAGAGGCCGAACAGCGCCCGCGGTGCCGCTCGGTGCTCTGCAAAACCGGAGCTTGGAAGCGGTGCGACGGCGGCGTCGGTGGGTTGCAGGGAGCCCCTTTCCAGCCTCCCGCGGGGGAGGCGATCTGGAAACCACCGTCTCGTTCGCGCCCAGCCGGGGTTGGTCGGGGCATCCCGGGCGCTGCGGGAGAGCGGCGGAGGACAGCCCAGGGACGGGCGTTCGCAGGCGGTGGTGTCGCTGCTCCTCCTGTCCCGCTCCGCACGGGCGACGGCCGGGAGGAACACCGAGCGGGGGGACGGTAGGCGAGAGCTCCGGACGCGCTTTGCTCAGAGTTTCCAGGACGTGATTCACCTTTTCCCCTTCGCCGAAAGGCGACGGGACTGTGTAGCTGCTAGAGGGGATATTTGGAGGTTTGTCTTTGTGCGGCAGAGCCTGTACGTGTTAGAAACCAGCACGGCCCCCCGCGCCTGTCTGGGGCAGCACTCGCTAAAAGAAGCACGAAATCATGTGGTTTCTGCTGTTTTTGTCTTCAGCTGCGGTGTCCGAGCCCTGTGCCCTGGCTGGGCAGGGAGGTGCTGGAGAGGACCTGGCTGCTGCCCCTCCTCCCTCCTCTCCTCTCGGTCGAGCCGGTGGCTCGGCTCTGGTGGACGATGGTGAGATGCTCCAGCCACGCCGGTGTGCGTGCCGCAGCCGGGCTGGGCTGTAGGAACAGCGTCGGGGTGCACAGAGTGTCGGGGTGATGTGTCCGACCACCCCGGGCGCCTGTTCCTGGTGGAGTGGAGCTGCCCAGGAGAGCCACCGTCTCACCTCTCTGCTCTCCTCTCTCCCAGGTACCAGACCACCTTCCCTGGCTTTTGATGCTGAATCAGGATCGTTTTAACTAAAGATGGAAACACTGGAGTCAGAATTGACCTGCCCAATCTGCCTGGAGTTATTTGAAGACCCTCTCTTGCTGCCGTGCGCCCACAGCCTCTGCTTCAGCTGCGCCCACCGTGTCCTGGTGTCCAGCTGCTCCTCCAGTGAGTCCATCGAGCCCATCACCGCCTTCCAGTGCCCCACGTGCCGCTATGTCATCTCCCTCAACCACCGGGGCCTGGAGGGCCTCAAGAGGAATGTGACCCTGCAGAACATCATCGACCGCTTCCAGAAGGCGTCCCTGAGCGGCCCCAACTCCCCCAGCGAGAGCCGCCGCGAGAGGACGTACCGCAACAGCCCTACCATGTCCGTGGCCGGCGAGAGGATCGCCTGCCAGTTCTGCGAGCAGGATCCCCCGCGGGACGCGGTCAAGACGTGCA
Source organism: Charadrius vociferus (assembly GCF_000708025.1). Taxonomy (NCBI): domain Eukaryota; kingdom Metazoa; phylum Chordata; class Aves; order Charadriiformes; family Charadriidae; genus Charadrius; species Charadrius vociferus. The sequence goes on along the minus strand of NW_009647245.1, from coordinate 237,321 downwards.
TCACCTGTGAGGTGTCCTATTGCGACCGCTGCCTGCGGGCCACCCACCCCAACAAGAAGCCCTTCACCAGCCACCGTCTGGTGGAGCCCGTGCCCGACGCGCACTTCCGAGGACTGACGTGCCTGGAGCACGAGAACGAGAAGGTGAACATGTACTGTGTTGCTGACGACCAGCTCATCTGTGCCTTATGTAAACTGGTGGGCCGCCACCGGGACCACCAAGTGGCATCCCTCAGCGATCGCTTTGAAAAGCTGAAGGTAAGCACCCGGCGCGGGCGCAGGGGCTGGCGTTTGCCCAGGGACGGTCGTCGGAGCAGAAGCTGGTTCCAGATGCCCCAAGGGGCATCTCTTATTTAAGCCAAACAGCTCCTGGAAGATCTGCGGGCTGCAGGATGGAGCTTGTGGGCTCCTCCAGCACCCCGGTACCAGGAGCCTGAGCTGGGTCTCGCTCGCTTGTATCACACTCTGATGATGGTGATCCCCTGGGGCAGGTTGCCCCGAGAAGCTGTGGCTGCCCCATCCCTGGAGGTGTTCAAGGACAGGTTGGACGGGGCTTGGAGCAACCTGGGCTGGGGGGAGGTGTCCCTGCCCAGGGCAGGGGGTTGTGCTAGAGGGTCTCTGAAGTTCCCTCCCAACCAAACCCTTCTGTGTCTCTGTAAGGCAGTGGTGGAGCTCCCCTCTGCTTCCCGAGCGCCCCAGGCTCCTCTGTTCTTCACTCTCCCGTGGGGCCTCAGCGCTTCGGCTCTTTGCAGATGCCATCCGTGGCGTCACTGGCCTGAGCGGTGCTCTGTGTCTCCCAGAGGGACTGTGCCAAGGCAGGGACCTTCTCCACCTTGTGTAGAAGGTGGCTGGAGGCTGACCAGGATATGGAGGCTTCTGAAGATCCCCTCGTGGTCCTGTTCCTGGGGTCTCCCTTCCCCCTGCCTCCTGCTTTTTTTTCCTCCCGAGGTGGGGACCCTCTTCTCTACGACTGCCCCTGTTCGCTGTCCTCACTTCCCCCAAGCTGAAGCGGCAGAGATGGGCAGTCACCCTCCGCCCCCCTTCACTCGTAGCACGTATTGATCCGAACTGAATTGCGGTTCTGCTGCTCCTCCGGCAGGAGAGAGCGAACGTCCCGGGGATCCCCCGGAGCACTTCGAAGCTTAATTTTTATGCAGTGGCTGTGGTTGTACTGGATGTTGTGTGAACCCGTATGGAGGATATTTGACCTATTTAAAGTTAGAAATCCCTCTCCGTCCCCTGTGCCTTCCGCCTGAGTCTGCAAAATGGGTTTAATTCCTTTTTTCAATAATAAAAAAAAAAGATCTAGCTGGTCCCATTAGAGGTGACAGCGGTGAGGCTGTAACCGTGGCAGCAGTCATGTTCCATTATAGCCCTTCTCATGTGTTTCCAGCAGCTTCTGCCTTGGTCCTTTCTCCTTTAATGTTCTGGGCTTGTTCTGACCCAGAAGTGCTTTTCTTGGCTCTTTGTCTTGTTAATATTTTGCACAAAATCGATTTGTCTGCTCTTGTTTTTTTTGAGGGCAGAAGGAATACTTCTATCACTCTAGCAAAAATACAGATGACTTTTTGACTTTTTTTATGTGCAGGCCAGATTATTTTTTCCTCTTTTTTTTTGGTTGTTGGGGTTTTTTTTGGTTTTGGGGTTTTTTTTTAACAAGCTGATGCCTGGAAAGAAATCTTCCTAGGTGTCCAGTTCCATTTCCTGGGCTGGTTTCCCACCTGCCCTTCTCCAAAACCCTCCCAGACCCGCTGTGACTTGCCCAGTGATGTGACCCAAACATCTGCAGCGCAGGAAGAACGTGCCGTCGGATGTCCCGACTGCATTTCTGTCTCCCCGGCGCCCTGCGGGAGGTGCTGCCCGTCGGTGCCGGTGCCCACGGAGCGCCTGGGCTGCCCGGTGGCCACTGTTTGCCGGGCGCAGAGCGGGATGTGCCCGTCTCGCCTGCGCATCGCCCCTCACCTAAGCTCCCCCCGGTGCGCGGAGCGGTGCCAGCAGCCCGGTCCTTGGGCCAGGACATTCTTTTTCCATGAGGAAACGTCTCAATTAGCAAATTGGAAACCTTAGAAAGGCATGACCGTGTATGTTTGCACGCAATAAAACCCAGGGATAGAAATTAAAACCCTTTTAATATTTCCCCCCTGAGCCGGCCGGTGTCAGCTAGCCAGGCAAATTCATCCGAAAAACTCTCGACAACCTGAATCGCTGCTTCAACCAGACACATTTTGCAGGTTGCCAGAACACCATTTATTTTATTTTATTTTTCCTTTTTTTCTTTTAAATAACAGTCTAAAGGGATTTTGGAGGAGGAGGGCAGCTCTCCTCTGCTGGAAGCATTCTTTCTGCGCTGTTTGTCCTGCCCGGCCGTGGTGGGAGCGGGACGGGGAGCCGGGGCGAGGGGCTGCGTCTCCCCGCGGTGGGATATGCGCCTTTCCTGCAGGCACAGCCCCCCGCGCGCGGGGACCTCGCCTCGGTCTCCACAATCCCTGCCGTCACTCGGGCTTTTTTTGGATGGCGTTTTTCCCAATGCTCTCCCTCCACTGCAAGACCTGCAGGCGATCGATGCGGAGCTTTACCGGCAGAGTCAATATCTGCAGTAGTATTTGCGTCGTCTCCCCGGGACAGCCTCCCTCTGTCCGGCCGACCACAGCGCGCGCTCTGGCAGTACGTGAAATCTTTGCAACTATCTCAAATGCTTGAAATCGTTAAAAACGCACTGGGATGGGAGCGCTGGCGGGATGCTGCCGATGGAGCTGGCTGCCCGCCCCGTGCCCCCCGGCAGGGCTCTGCCCCTCCTCTCCCTCCGTCGGTCGCTCTGAGCCCCCGCGGTACGCTTGGGCATCGAGCACTGAGCGAGCGCTCTTAATCTCCGGCTTTGATCCCGTACCTAGAGCGAGCTGGAAACGCCTTTCAAGTTGGGGGTTTTTTGATGGAAAATTGGGTTTTGAACCGAGCAATTTCATTTTGTCAAAAGGGCTGTGCTTCCCGCAAAAGCCTATGGTGGGAGATTTTTTTTTCTTCCCCCTCTTCAGAAGAGCTGGATGCCTGACGACCGCACTGCAGGGTCTGACCCCGGACGGCTCCTGGTCCCCCCTTCCCCTCCCAGATTGTTTGACATCAGAGGTCTCCCGTGCGAGCCTGCAGCGAGGCTCTGCCAGGGTCTGTCCATACCCTGTTGTACACCTCAGGGCGTTTTAGGAACCATCTTTAATCCCTTTAACGCATATTACAGCTCTTTATTTTATGCATCTTCAACTCCGCTTGTTTATATCAGAAGGAAGCCGGCAAGCGCGAGCAGTTTTCCTGAGCTGCGGTGAATCGTGACCGTGCCGGGCTGAGGTTCTGGACCTGCCCCGTGGCCGCTCACGCAACGCCCGTTGCTTTGGGGTGAAGGAGTCCTGGCTCTGGTCACGCCGCTCTTTGCCCGCGCAGAATTCCGCACACGGTTCTTTCCAGCCCGTCAGTTGTCTCCGTCTGCCGTGCGCTGCGCCGCGGACACCTCCAACAGCCGAGGCAGGAGCGCCGCACGCCCCAGGGCTGCTGCGGGACAAACCGCCGTCCGCCCCGATGGGTTTCCTGCAGCGAAAGCATCCACGCGTGTCTGAGACGGAGAGAGAGGGGCTCCCGGCTCCCCTCGTGGTGGTGGGGCGGCAGCCGGGGTCGGGCGGTGTCGGAGGGGACGGTGCGGGATGCGATGCCGGGCAGGACGGGGTGGAGGTCGAAGTGCTGCTGTGGGGTGGGAGCGCATCCCGCAGCTTTCCAAGGCTGGGATGGGTGAGCGGCGTCCTGCTGCCCTGGGAGGGCTCCACGTCCAGGGTTGTCAGCTGCGGAGGCCACAGGGGAAGGGGAAATACAGCTCTTTGGGTTGGAAAGGGCTTCGGAAGGGGGTGGCGGTTTCCCAGCCCTGGGCTTAAGCTCTCGGAGAGCTGCGGATGCAGGAGCTGCGCTGCGGCGTGGGGGTGTCCTGGCGGGGGTGAGGATGGGGTGATGTGAGAGGGACCCAGAGGGAGGGCGAGTGAGAGCCATGGTGATTTTCAGGGGTTGGATTTCCCCCTGTGTTTTCTGCTCGGTTCGAGGTTTCGGTGTTTGCTCGGAGCGAGCGCTCTGAGCGGGTGCTGCTGCAGCGTGACCTGCGGCGCCAAGACCTGTGCTGAAATATTCATGCACAATCCTGTGCCGACACACACTTCTCTTCCACCAGCAGAAGTGCTTACCTTGTGCTGCCACCTCCTATTCACGTCCAGCTGTGATGGGCAGAGAAAGAAGTGCTCCCTCCTCCCTCGCCAGGCAGGGTGGCACGGGCGTTAGCCGTGGGGAGAGGCTGTGGGCAGTCATAGAATCATAGATTGGTTTGGGTTGGAAGGGACATTGAAGACCATCCCGTGCCACCCCCTGCCCTGGGCAGGGCCACCTCCCACCAGCCCAGGTTGCTCCAAGCCCCGTCCAACCTGGCCTTGAACACCTCCAGGGATGGGGCAGCCACAGCTTCTCGGGGCAACCTGCCCCAGGGGATCACCGCCCTCACAGCAAAGAATACCTTCCTCATATCTCATCTAAATCTGCCCTCTTTCAGTGTGAAATCACTCCACCTCATCCCACTGCTCCCCTCCCTGATGCAGTGTCCCTCCCCAGCTCTCCTGGAGCCCCTTTAGGCACTGGAAGGGGCTCTAAGCTCTCCCCAGGGCCTTCTCTTCTCCAGGCTGAACACCCCAGGTCGCTCTGCTTCAGCTCGCCGGCACAGCCAGAGCCTTGGGAGGGGACCCGTGCTGGGCTCTTTGGGCAGAGTCTTGGCACGTCGCTGGTTGAGGATTTGTTTGGTGGCATAATTACATCTGTGCTGAGCAGGGGCTCCAGCAGCCGCTCGGCTTCGGGTTGGCACCCGTCCAGCTGGAGGAGAACCTGGTGGTGCCTTCAGAAAGTGGACCGAAGTCAACATTGCACATTTGGAGTCATCTTCGTGTCTCTTGTCCTCTTGCAGCTCACTGTAAAGGTCACTGGCTGCCCAAAAGCCCCCTGGCATGAGCTCTGGGGGTCCTGGGGGGCCGCCTGAGTGCGTCTTTGTGGTGTGTGCTGCTCGGCCTCCCGCTGCCGGTCCTGTGGTGCGGAGGCATCGCCGGCAGCGCGGTCTGGGCTCGCTCGTTGGCGGCGTTGGCTTCCGCTTCCCCACCCCGATGCCATGACCTTGGCTATGAGTACTCAAAGTGCATTGGGGTTTTGGTGATTGTTGTCCCTCTCTGCGTGTTCAGGAAGGGGGGAGATGTTGAACGCGATCGGTGGCAAAGAAGTCCGTCGGCTTGGCTTGCTGGCTGAAAATCGACATTAAAGATCAAATTAAAAATGTATGTAGATTAAGAGCAAAACTAATGGCCTGACCTAGATAAAGCGAGCGCCTAGGACAGCAGCGCATTATCTGCCGAGTGAAATCTCAGCCAATTATAAATTCAGATTGCTTGAAAGTCGTAATTACGGTCCTCTCTGGGGAGCGGTGCCCTGCCCCAAGTCGTGCCGTGCTGGCGGTGGCTGCTGCCGCGCTGGGGCCGGGCGCGAGGCGATGGTGCACCGCGACTGCCCGGGCGGGAGGGATGCAGCGGGAAAGGCAGGGACTGGAGGGCTCTGCCCGGCTCCTCCCGTCCACCGCTGCTGGTGGAAGGAGTTTGCAGGGAAAGGATTTTGTCTTAATTATTTGCTTCTCCATTGGCTCTGTCGTTCCCTTTGTGGGAACCGGACAAGGGGCGGCTCAGAGAAGGCTTTTCCTTTGCTGATGCTGAGGGTCCTGTTGATTGACAGGCTAGAAATACCAAAAAAAAAAAAAAAAAAGAATAAAACTATGTATTTTGTAACACTTTTATGTCTGGTCTCTGCTAAAGGAAGAGCAATAAGCCAGGTGGAAAGCCCATTGCCTGTTAGGCTTCAGAGGGGTGTGCTGCCTCCAGTGGGTTTATGTGAGTGGGACTCAAGATTGAAAAAAAAACCAACAAACCACCTCCCTGTGCGAGACAAATCGTATGCAGAAAGCTGATCGTTATTCCAAGGCTCTTAAGAGAGTGTTGGGGTACAAAACGAGGAGGGAAAAAAAAAAAAGCAAACCAACCAAACTTCCTCCGCGCTGCAATCTAGGACTTCTTCGCCTCGGGACTCGTGAACGTGTTCTCACTTGCGCTGTGTGAGTCACTGAGATTGCTGCTTAATTTATAATTTACTGTACTGCCATGGGGCTAAACTGAATTTCTATATGTATTTCCCCCCACACAAAGAAGAGTTAGCTGAGAGCGAGGGTTACCGTTGTGCCTGCTGCGACTCCTACCCCGACTGCGGGGGGCTGTTACCGGCAGACGTGTCGGCGGCTCTGCTGCGGGATGGAGGCGAGTCCGTCCCTGGGCGCTGTGCCGCGGAGCCGGGCGCCTGCCCCGTGGCCTGGTGGCGCTGGGGGCATCGACGGGCATTGTGGGGCAAGCGGAGCCCCCGCCGCCATCCCAGCCTGTGCTTCAGCCTTACCTGCCCGTTCTTTGGCTCTCAGTGCACCGCTCGGGGCATCTCCGCTCCCCGGCGAGCGCATCAGCGTGATCAGCAGCGCATCAGCTGCTCCCCGGCAGCTTGTTAGCATCAGCTGCTTTCTCCTACGGTGGGTAGGTGGTGGGGGGAAAAAACCACAGCGTGGTTTTCTTCTCTGGGGCTGAGTTTGTAACGTCGGGACTGGTTATAGGGGATCTCTCTGAGCAGGGGGACCTGTGGTCCCAAGCGGGGTCCCCAGCACATGGCGCTCGTTCCCATCGCCTTGTTTGCAGCGGCAGCCAAAGGCGTTGCAGAGCAGTGAGCACTTAACGGATGTGGGAGACGCACAGAAAACCATCTTGCCTTGTCCCTGATGCAGATAAAGGCTTTGACCCTCTGCTGGTTCCCGTACCGAGCAGATGGTCCTCCGGCAGCTTTGTGTGCCGTGCAGC
>NW_009647245.1:216719-230300 GCF_000708025.1 Charadrius vociferus | reverse complement strand
GGACGGTCCCCGCGCCCTGGCGTGCTGTCCCCGCGGAGGCGGAGGCTGCTCGGGCGCGGGGGAGCTCCGTGTGCCGGCAGTTGTATCTGCAGAAGTAAGGCTGCCAATAAAGGCTGAACGTAAAGCTTGGAGCTCTGGCCCTGCTTTTGGGTTTTTTGGCACGCCGGCGGGAAGCATCAGCAATGCGGGGCGGCAGGGACACCTGCACCTCGGTCTGTTCCCCCTCGAGCCGCTGCCATGGCCTCGCAGAGCTCACGGGAGGGTGACGGGCACATCTGGGGAGCACATCTGGGGCTGGTGACACCTCCCTGCCACCGCCTGCGCCGCCCTTACCCTTTTGCTCAGGTTTCACGGAAAACACCTATGTGGTGTGCCGGCGGGAGCGGGTGCAAGCACGGCATTGCTCCGGCCGTGGCATTTACCTACGGAGCAGGAGCGCGTGGCAATACGGCGTTTTCCTGGCTGCCGTGCCCTGCCATAGGAGAGGGACCAAAACGCGCCCCCGGGGTCTGAGGTGGCTCCCAATTTAAGTTTTCCATCGGCATGGAGGACGCACGGAGGTGTTGATAACTGTGTAACTACTGGTCATTTGTAGGTCACGGGGACCAGAAATCAGCCCTGAGTGTTGGGAACCTTTTTTTTCCCCAGAAATCTGCTTTTTGGGGAGGGTTTGGATTTATTCATTATTTCTTTTTAAATTAAGCTATTATGGATCTTGAGATAGCAGACCTGAGAAACTGTGTTGGTTAGATTAATCTCTCGCTTTTCTCCAAAACTGCGTTCACATCCGAGCTGGTTTCAATGTTCCTGTCTGAAGAGCAGCTGGAGCTGGAAAACGAAAGCGCAAAGCTGTGCAAAAATCCCTGGACGACGCTGAGTTTGGGGTGAGGCTGAAGGAATAATCCGCAGCTGTCATGTCCTGCGGGACAGCGGGCCAGAACTGAAGGCTGTGCGGGAAGCAAGATGGTAATCAGATGAAGTTGTTTTTAAATAACGGGTGTCACCTTCTTTTATTAAAGTCCCCCACAAATGCTGTAACTTCAGAAAGCGGCCGGTGGTCAGTCTGTTCACCTGCCGCGGCAGCCTCAGGTGGTGGGAAGTGGTGAAGGTGGCGGTTGAGGATATGAATGAATTTCACCCTTGTTGGGCTTGATAAAGCAAAATTCACGGCTCTTATCAGCCGTGTGAGCGCAGACGGTGGGGTGTGAGGGCTGAGGGGCGCGAGGCGGCGGGCGCGGGACGCTGCCGGGGAAGATGCCGGTGGGGCTGGTGGGCTCGGAGACTTGACTTGTTTGGGGAAGACAACAGGGGACATGCCAGTGCCATGCTGCCTGGCGGCACTCGGTCCAAATCCCTCTGTTAAGGGATGTGGCAGAAGGTGAGCAGCCGTGCGCGGGACAGCGAGGTCAGAGGAGCAGGGGGAGGTGTCCAGGCGCCCTCCGGCGCCCCGCTTTGGGAGACGTCTCCCCTGGGAAGCTGCCGGCTTTTGATGGGAGAGGGGCTGCCGAGAGCCTCAGACAGCGTCTTCCATGCACTGGCGTTCGGGATGGTCTTCAAAGGCTTCAGCTGATTTGAACGCCGCATCTCTGCGGTGCTGCAGCCAGCTGGTGCCCGTGCCTGCCGCAGCCTGCCAGCGTGGGGGCTCCTCCGGGCTTCGGCGCTGCAGCTGCAACGCATCAGATGTTCTCGCAAACGCAAAAGGAAGAGCAACAAAATAAGAGTCCCCGAACCTTTTGCCATCAATATCAGCAACAGGCTTGCAGTGAGCCCGTGTGGCCCATGCCTGAGGATGAGGCTGGAGGATGCTCAGACCGCGTTATTCCTTGTGGGGACAGCGCTAATGTTCCCGTGCTGTCCCTTGCTCTCCTTACGAGTAGTATTTGCAACGGTGGTCTGCTTTAATTTTAATTAGCCGCTGCCATCTGGGCTGCTGGCGAGATGCCGGTGTGGGCAGTGGTCAGAGGAGGGTGGGAAAGTGCCGCCATGGGATGCCGAGGGCTGTTCCGGGGGTCTGGGGGCTGCCGTGCCTCTGGGGCCGCTTCCCCAGTGCACAACGGTGTGTTTTGCACCGGTGGGGTCTGCGCTGTCTTGCGACGCTGCCGGGTACCGAGAGCTCGAGGATGCTCTTTTGAAGATGATATTTTTTTCATTACTCTGCAAATAAACAGGGCTGGAAACACCATGTTTCCACCCCGAGCAGCCCTGCGGCACTGTCATCGGGGGCTAACGAGGAACGAAAACACGTCCAAGTTACCGAAGGGGGACGGGGAATGTTTTTGGCAGAAGTTGTTGCACCAGTAAATTAGAAATGAAAAATTTATGAGCGTGTCAAATTGTACGACTGCAGCAGCTCCAGATCGTTAGGTATTAAAATCTTGCTTAACTTTATGCCTTATGATGATTGACTCTTACACGGTGATTAGTTGGGTGGGAGTAATTTGTGCAGAGGGGCTGCTCGTCCCCCTTGCCTGTGCTGGCAGCGCTGGGCAGGACGCGGAGGGAAATGCAGGCGCTGGGGGTACGTGGCTTCCCAATGGGAAGGACTTGTGGAGGAGCTGGGGTGCGTTGCAGGGGAAGGAGCTTTCGCCCTGCAGCGAGAACCCGGGGTGTGAGGCCCTTTGTGAATGTTTTCTTGCTCGCGTCCCGGACCTTGGGGCTTCAAGACTGCCAAGAAAATTAGTGATGAGCAGGAAACCTTCTCTGGTTCTCAATTCCTCACAGAGGGATCTATCCCTGGGCTTTGGGGGACACGGAGCTGTTGGAGCGGGACCAGAGGAGGCCCCGGAGATGCTGGGAGGGCTGGAGCCCCTCTGCTGGGAGGACAGGCTGGGAGAGTTGGGGGGGTTCAGCCTGGAGAAGAGAAGGCCAAAAAGGGGAGAGCTCAGAGCCCCTTCCAGTGCCTAAAGGGGCTCCAGGAGAGCTGGGGAGGGAATCCGGATCAGGGAGGGGAGCCGTGGGGTGAGGGAGAACAATTTTAACCTTAAAGAGGGGAGATTTAGATGAGATATTGGGAAGAAGTTCTTGCCTGTGCGGGTGGTGATCCCCTGGGGCAGGTTGCCCCGAGAAGCTGTGGCTGCCCCATCCCTGGAGGTGTTCAAGGCCAGGTTGGATGGGGCTTGGAGCAACCTGGGCTGGTGGGAGGTGGCCCTGCCCAGGTCAGGGCGGGGACTGGATGGTCTTCCAGTCCCCTTCCAACCCAACCAATCTATGGTTCTGTGTGTCCTGCCTGGGAGCTGGGCTTTTTGTGGTGGCCCAGGTCTGTGCTAGGACCTCATCCCTGCCTCTGACCTGGCCGTGTCCACCTCTCCATGCCCTCTTCTGGGTTACCTGGCCCCGCCACAAGAAGCAAGGTGGGTTGTAGAGGACCTTTGTGCCGAGGGTGGAGGTGGGCTGGTCCAGGGCATCCCATCAGACCATGCTCTGGTGGCCTCCACTCCGGGCTGGGCCTGGGAGATGCCGCCCTGTTGATTGTGTGGTGGGTTTTACCCCTCGAGCTGTTTTGCACAACTCCATCAGGTGGTGGCTGCTCTGGATCCGAAATACCCTGTTCAAACAATGCAAAAAATGAGGTCTTAAACATCTGCAAAGTCCAACTGTGGCTTTTACTGGGCTCTTCTGCAGCTGGTCTGGTGTCCGTCAAAGAGGCTTATGCGTGAGGTGACAGGTTTAGCCGTTGAGTTTTCAGCGCTATTTCTGGATAAGGGGAATAATCTCTGAGATCTAATACTTAATACTACTTTCCAGCGTAAACAAATCTATGCCCGTCCTTGAGCCACGGCCCTATAGTGTTTCAAGCCAATTTATGTTCCCATCAGACATAATCTTCGTTCCAGCCATCCCTTGTCACGTGATTTAACAGTTATTTTTTTTCCCCTCTGTCAACAGATTTGTTAACAATACAGATACTTTTATGTTACAGGTTTGGGGGGTTTTTATAGCATCTCTCTGGATGCCTCAAACCTGTGTTATCTTTTGCAGTTTCTGAATTTCCGTTTAATTCTGATTTTTCTCTTCATGTCGTCCCGCTGTTTCTCTGCAACATAAACTCTTTCAGGAAAAACTTGCCCCCTCGCGCCCGGTGTCCTTCCCGGAACAGGTACTTTGGTTTCCTGACACAACTGCAAGCTGTTATCTTTTTGAGGTTTCTGTTTGCTGATGTTTTTAAGGGTGTGAGCTGAACTTCAGCTCTTTCAGTTCTGCATGAATAGGGTTTTTAAAATAACAATAAATTAAAAAAATAAGTAAAGGGAATTAGAGCACCTGCAGATGCCGTGGGAAGTCTCCGGCGGTGGAGGATGCCCTGCGTGGGGGGGTGATGCTCCACCGGTTGCCCCATGGCCCGGCCCCCGGGGAGCTCGGTGCTCGGGCACCTTTTCTGCTTCTCCCGTTCCTCGGGTTCCTGTAGGATGGTTTGCTCCTTGCGGATCTGCACCTCGCCAAGGGCGGGACACTGTTTACGACTGATTATTCTCAGCTATTCTTCAGTGCTTCTGCTTCCAGCAACCTCACGCTACCTGTGCCTTGAGGGGTTTTTTTGCTTTATTTTTCTGAGCCTTTACTCTGAATTTTCCTCTTTGCTTTGTGGCTGCGGTGACCCCGTCCCTCGGTACGCCCTGCGCTCTGCCCCGCTCCCACGGCGTCTCCCGAGCTGTCGGCAGCGTGGTGCCCCGTGTCCCCGATAGCGGCACCGCCGGCTCGCCCAGGCGCCCCGCGTCCTTCCGTGGCCGCAGGTCTGTCACGGGGCGCTCGGCTGGGGTGGGAATTGGTCTTTTTGGACTTGGAGGTGTGTTTCCCTTGCGACACTCGTATCCCAAGGTGTTTTCCGCAGCGTCCGGCAGGGTCTGATTGTCGGTCTGGCGTTCTCCTCCCTTCGCTGTAGGTTATGAAGCAGCTCAGGGCTCGGGAATGCCCTCCCGGGCAGGTGACCCTCTGCACGGGCGGCCCCAGAAGGGGCTGAGTCTCCCCACTCCCCCCTCTGACGGCCGCGTTTCTGCAGAGCCCGTGGCTGCCTCATTTTCTCCTTTATTGGGATTTTTTCCTCTTTCTGTTGCCGGCACAGCGCGGAGACCTCAGCCGTGTGGGTGACAAGAGCTGCCTGAAACCGCCCCGCGGTGGGCACACCTCGGTGGGAAGGGGAGAGGGCTCGCGGGTGCTGGTGCTGGAAAGTGACACCTGGTGAACACACTCTTTTGGGGAAGAAAAAGTCCATTTTCTCTCAAAAAAACCCCACCCCAAAACAACACAAAAGTGCTTAGCCAGCAGTTTTGGAGAGCGTAGCCCTGCGTTCCTCCCGTGTGGGGAGGCCGGATGGCACGGCCGCCCAGGAGCATCGCTGCCGGGGTGGCACGGGGCTGGGTGTCCCCTGCCCAGTGCCAGCAGCTCCCGGGGGGCAGAGGGGCCACCAGCCCGGCTGGCCGGAGAGCCTCTGCAGCGCTGGCCCTCTCCCTCCCGCCTGGCACCCGGAGCCCTCTGCTCCCCGAAACCACCCGCAGCTTTGCCAGAAGAATCATATTCCTGCCCTGAGTAGCTGTTGTTTAATATTCAGGATATATTGCGTTATGGGCATAATGAATATTCAAGAGTGCGAATTAGCATAGCTCAGTTAATTATGCTCAGTGCGCAATCGGGAAGGCTCTGGCTCTCGTTAGGGCTGTGCTCAGCTATTCGCGGCGCGTACTCTCGCTTGGAAAGTGTGTCCCAGCAACGTTCAGTATCTTTAAGTAATTTGGAGAATTGGTTGCGTGCACTGGGGTGAGCGTCGTATGAATTTCTTAGCAGGCTCGAAGTCATGCTCTGAGGTGCTGAATATTGCTATTATTATCACATTAGACCCTTAAATAGGCTTACAGGTGTTATTAAGTGATTTTACCCTGATGGCTGACATGCTTTTTTAGAATACCTACTTTGAATATCCGATCAGTGTAGTTTGATGTGTCCTTTTATAGAAATTAATGTACAATAGCTGTGCATCTGCTGATAAAAATCCTTCTGTATTGGGAGTGAAAATGGATCTTGGGAACCTGAGGTGAGGGTCGGTGGGGGGGTTACCTGCGCTGTCCTTCCAGCTGGTCCCTGGGGTGTCCCGGCTCCTGCTTTGGGCTCTCTCCATCTCAGCGTGCCGGCACCAGGGTGACCCTCCATTGCTGGAAGGTGCACGTTACCCACTGCGGAGCCAAGCGGTCCCACGGGGCTGGCCGGCTCCGGCTCGTGATGGGTGCTGAGACCATCTGCTTGGCCTTCGGGGTCTTTTCCAACTCAAATGATTCTGTGAATGGCTGGTAGATCAGCCCACCTCGTTTTGATCATTATCTATGGACAGGTATGTCTGTGCTGAGGAAAGCAGAGGTGTGTCCCCAGAATCTCCTGAGCTGGCTTCCAGAGGAACAAGTTCTTGCACCTCTAGTATTTTTTCAGAGCTCCTGGCTGGGTGGTCCATAGGAGGCCACATCTGCAGCAGCTGGAGAGCCCTCTCCTTGCAGGATGTCATGACTCTATAACACGATGTGCAATGTAAGCGTATAGCTTCTGCACTACTGTTGTGTAGCGTATAGCATCTATGTCAGAAGATGGAAGCACCGCCGTAGGCCGTGCAGCCAGGCTGGGTGACGGGGCTGGGCTAGCACTGGGAGTGCATTCTTGCTTGCTAATTAAACTAATGAGGCGGTCAGTCCTCCTGACCTGCCTTTCTCTCGTGATGGGGCTCTGGCCATACGCAGCAGGATTAGGGCTGCCTCCGGGTGCTTGAAGTGTCTGTGTGAGCTGGGTGACGTGGGGGGCTGACGTGCCGGTTTTGGGGCATACATCGACGTCCTTGGCTTTGCTGCTTGGAGCGAAAGGAGTCTTAGATGTGATGAGCAGAGATACTTCTGATCAGCAAGGTGCAGATTAGGTGTCTCTGCTGCTCCTGCCTGTTGCCTTCCTGTTCTTTGGTTGGCTTGGGAGTGTATTTTGCTTTGATGGGAACCAGCCCAAAATGTGTTCTTGGGAGGGATATCTAGCACCGTCACCAGCGTGGTGGTCCCACTGGCCTTGTGCAAGCAGCGCTGTGCTCACCGTGCTCAGGGCAGGGCCTGGGCTGCCACCAGGAGAGTCCTGAGTAGCTGTGGGCAGGACGTGGTGGCCGGGAGCAGGCTGGGGTGCTCCTGGGGTGAAACTGAGGGGACAGTGAGGTGGATGGAGAACGGGCTGAATGGCAGAGCTCAGAGGGTTGTGATCAGTGGCACAGAGTGGTGACACAGCAGAAGGCTGTGCTGCCATTCAGCGAGACCGGGACAGGCTGCAGAGATGGGCGCAGAGGAACCTAATGAACTTCAACATGGGGAAGTGTAGGGTCCTGCACCTGGAGAGGAGTAGCCCCATGCACCAGTACAGGTCGGGGGCTGACCTGCTAGAGAGCAGCTCTTCAGAGAGGGACCTGGGAATCCTGGTGGACAACAAGTTGCCCACGAGCCAGCAATGTGGCCTGGTGGCCAAGAAGGCCAGTGGTCTCCTGGGGTGCATGAAAAAGAGTGTGGTCAGCAGGTCAAGGAAGGTCATCTTTAGCCTTCAAGGGAGGTGCCGGGGGGATGGGAACAGTCTGTTTCCAGTGGTGCCCAGTGACAGGACAAGAGGGAACGGGCACAAACGTGACCATAGGAAGTTCCATCTCCACCTGAGGAGGGCCTTCTCTGCTGTGAGGGCGGCAGAGCAGTGGCACAGGCTGCCCAGAGAGGTGGGGGAGTCTCCCCCTCTGGAGCCATCCCAAACCCGCCTGGACACCGTCCTGTGCCACTGCTGGAGGTGCCCCTGCTCTGGTGGGGGTGGCGCTGGGGGAGCTCCAGAGGGCCCTTCCCACCCCACCAGTCTGGGATGCTGTGAAATGCCTTTTTCACCTGTGAAAGCGATTGCACTGATGGCTGCATCCCTCCATCTCCTCCATCTCCTCCTGCAGCCCCGGCTGGCCGGAGGGAGTGGTGTGTGCAGCAGCTTTGGGAGACTGCGCTCCTCGGAGGGGGCTGCGGAGCCTCCCCCTGCCTGGCCCGGCCTCCCGGTGCCGACAGCCCTCCCTTCGGGGACGGAGAACACACGGCTCGGGGGAAGCACGCAGCTTGTTGGCCTCCTTGGCCAGATGGCCGTGGGACAAGGAGGGAGGCTCCGGGGTGTCCCCCGGCCGAGCACCCCACGCTGCGACTTCCAGGGCACATCTGGTTGCGAGGGGCCGGGATTTGGGCATTTCAGTGTTCAAAGTCAGCGTGATCCGCAGCTGAATCCCTGCGAGCCTGCCGAACCGCTTTCCGCTCCTACGGGCATCGCTGATTTATGGGATAAGCTCAGAAAATAATGTGCAAAAAGGCGTGTGTCGTGCGGGATGTGCCAAAGCAATAAATCCACATTCCTTCCTTGTTTCTCTAAAGGGCTTTTGGGAACAAAACATCCGGCATCCAAGAGAAAACGTGCATGGGTTGTCTTTCAGCCTGTGCTGTTTGGCTTTATTTATTTATTTGTGTGATGACGATGATTGGAAAGTAGAGGTCACGAGGCGAAAGAGCCCGATGGATACGCCCACCGCGGCTCCGCGCCCTGGCAGTCCTGACGCTTGCGGTGGAGGGATCCATAAAAATCCAGCCTATAATGTAAAACATCAAAAAAAAAGAGCCCCCTCTTTGGCCTCCCAAGGAAGGAATTACGTCCTGCCCGAAGCTCTCCCGGTACTGTGGCGAAGGAGACGTTTCCAAGGGCAGTGGTTCGGGGGTGACAGGCTCTGCAGCGTGGCGTCTAACAAAACCAGAAACTCTGTCTAAAGTGTGTTTGTAAAGGTTTATCTCAAAATAACTTACCCTGAGTACTTCCATACTGCTTAGAATGGTATTCTCCCCGGGTAACTGGTGTGGGGAAGCATTTTTTATTAACACTCGGTGGAGGTTTGTGGGTTTATTGGTGCAGAAGTTTAAAGCTGGATATTCTCTGATGGTGTCTGCAGGCGAAAAACGTGGCAAGGGTCTCAGGGAAGCCATAAGCCCTGTAGCGGTGGCCACAGAACGCTAAAGTTGTATGATACTCACAACTAGGTTAAAGCCACGAGAGTTCACATCCGAATCTCTTTTCTTCCACACCGGGCTCTGACAGCAGCGCCTTTGCTAGCAGAGACTCCCGACGCGGGACCCTCGGCAGGACGCCGAGCAGGCTGGAAAACGGAGCAGCGCGGAGAGACGGCCTGGCGGAGGAAGGAGCGTGGGCCGGGAGGTCCCGATTTTAGGGACTCTGTGTGCCACACGAGCGTACTGACTTGGTTTTGAACGTCCGAGGTGGGGACAAACACCAAAGGTGATTTGTGCATCTGAGGGGCAGAGGTGGGAGGTGGGAACGGCGCGATGGCTCTCGCCGCGTTCCCCTCCCGGAGGCTCTCGGGCAGTAGGTGTACGCCGTGAGGAGCTGCTCTCCCAGCCCGCTGTGAGACGGTGCTGCACCACCTCCCGCTGCGGCTTCTCGCACCCTTGGCCCGGTTGTCTGGGTCTTTGATGGCCCCTTGGCGAGCAGAGCTGCAGCCAGGAGCAGGGATGGCGGCTGGTCCCTGCCCGAGCGAGGACCAGGGGCCTGTGCTCCTGGAGATGACCATCTGGGAGCACAGCCTGGAGAAGCGTCTGTTCCCCTGAAGCCTCCTGTTGCCCTGATGAGCCTTTTGAGTTGGAGGGAGAAAATCTTTGCCAAAATGGATTAAATTCATTTCTTAAGGTCATCGGTGCGGATGCTGCCCTAGTCCCCCGTCCCTGGCCCTGAGCCCGCTCTCGTGGCCGCGTGGTCCTTCTCGCACAGGCTGTGCTCTGGCAGCTGTATTGGGCTGCAACACCCATACCAGCTCGTGGTAATTCAGCCTCCTGCTCCTTGCTTGCCTGTGGCAAGTTCTGAATTGCTCTGCCTCAGTTTCCCATCTTTAAAACAGTGCCATGTGAGATTGGCATGTGGGAGACAGAAGATGGCTGAGAGGAGCTCCTGCTGAAGGGCAAGGCTGTCTCCAGAGCTCACAGCTCAGCTGGTGAAGGGAAGAGCTATTGATTTTTCTTTACCCTGTTTCCGAATGGAGTTGTCAGTTTTCCGACTGAACGTTATGTGCTGTTAATGATTTGCTGTCTCAACTTTTGTTTTAAAGCCTTGCTGTTCACCTTGCTAGAGGTGAAGCGTGTAAGAGTCGGCACCCAGGAGGCATGCCGGAGAGCAGGATCCTTCCCACCTCTTTGGGTTGTTTGTTGTCAGCTCAAAAGAAAAAAAGAGCAATATTACGCAGGAAGACAAAGAGGGGCTTCGTTTGCTCATTGGCATGGACACCTTCGGGGTCGCTTTCTGTCTCGTCTCTGGAGAGCACCGGCCATTGCTGGAGGTGCTCCACATGCCCAAAGCACACGTAAGGATGTCCCCCCACCCTTGGCGATGCTCCATCTGCTCTTCCTTGAGAAAAGTTCAGTTAATTCATCATTCATTAAGTAGAGGGAGAGTCTTGCCTTCTTCTCCTCTTGATGCATCTTTTACTCCATCTCCCGTGGCTCCAGTCCAGGCTGTAAATCGAGGCTGGACCCGACCTGCCTGGAAGCAGCGAGGGTGGTTTGGGTGGGATGGGGTGGGTGCAGAGCTGCATCCCGGCAGCGTGGCCGAGTCTGGCTGCATGCCGGCAGCCTGCTCCAGGAGCGTCTCTGCTGGTCACTCTGGGGCTGCTCCTACCAGCCCTTGGCATCACTGCTGGAGAGCGAGCAGGGAGGATCTCGGAGAAAGCCAGCGCTTGCTTGGCAGGCGTTCGCAGTGCCTCTTTGGTCCTTCTGTGGAGTTCTGCACGCCTGTGGAAGCGGTGACTTTCCCTCTGCTGTCTCCAGAGGAGCTGATGCTCCTGCCGGGAGGAGGAGAGGAGAGCGTTGCATCCCCTTCTGCGCGGGTGAGGATGCTGCCAGCATCGGCCTGAGCTTTGCTTCTGCCGGGATCGGCTCTCCTGCATGGCCGGGCTCTTTCCCCGGGCCCTGAGTTTGCCCTGTGGCTCGGGAAGCGTCGATCTGCCAGCGAAAGCCAAGGTCACAACGTCTGCTGTCCTCAACCACCCCCTCCCTGGAGGCTCTGGAAGCTGTGGGACTCAGGCGAGGCAGGACGCCGGGCGACTCGGCCGCCTCTCCCGGGGCCGTGGAGCAGCGCATCGGGTTCCTCCGAGCGGAGCGAGGCGAGGCCGGGCTCTGCCTGCTCCTGCGGCCGCAGCGCATCTTCATCCGCAGCCACTGCTCCTGCACAGGCTTCCCGCTGGTGCGACGCTTGGCGTGTTGCCGCTTTGACGCTGTCCCTGTAAGAAATGACCCCTCGGACGCACGCAGGTTTCCCGCGCCGTCTAAGCGCTGGCTCTTCACAGCGCGTTGGAAGCAAAGGCGATTTGCATCCGTTACGATCATCTTTGCAGTGCCACTGGGGCTGAGGGCGCTGGTACGAGTCCTTCAGTGCCGGAGCTCTGGAAGGGCGGTGGGTTTTTTGCTTTAATCTTAAAAGTCATAAGAAGAAAAGGGTGAACTTTCGGACTTTGGCTACAGGTGGTGTGTGCAAGGCTGGAGGGACCGGCTGCGCAGACATTTTCCTAACCCCAGCCCCGGGTGTGGGCTGCGGTGTGCCGTCTTGTCCACCAGCGGGGCCGGAGCTTTGCCCATCGGAAATGTCCTCGTCCTTCCCGTCGGGACGCGCAGGCAGGGACCCACCTGGGAGCTGTGCTAAGGCAGACGAGCGTGGGTTGCTCGGGACTGGAGCGGAATCCCGTTGTCTGTCCGTTGGCCTGATGCTTCCGTTGGAGATGAAGGGCTGATAATTTATGTCTTGGTCTTCACCGCTCATTTTGGCATTCCTCAGACACCTCTCCCATGCGGTGTGCGGGGGTTCTGCTCCCCGCGGGGGTTGCGTGCAGGGAGTGCTCCCAGGACCTCCAGTTTGGGCATTGCAGTTCCGCTTTCGCCATCTCATCACCGGCCCTCTGAGCCCTGCGACCTAACACAGTTGTAGCGGAGCTGTTACCTCCGGGGAGAAGAGAAACAAATTATTTTGGTGAGCTCGTTTGTCTGTGTGTGCTTCCCCACGAAATGCGAGGCAAGCGCATCAGGTTCCCCTCGCTGCCCGCCCGTGGTGCTGTCGATGCTCACGCGCTGGAAGGACGGTACGGCGGGACCTTGGTTTTGGTGGCTCCTGAGGTCAGCCACAATGATGCCATCCTCAGTGGCAGGGGCGGCTTCGGCCCCTTTGGCGACATCTTCCCGCAGCCCCGGGTGCGCGCGGCAGTGCCGCCTTCACGCCCGGTGCTCCGCCAGCCGGCACGGCCAGGCGGCACGGGCACCGGGCAGGATGCGGCTCCTGCGGCACCAGGGTTACCGTGTCCCACTGACACCCCCTGACAGAAACGCTGCAAGGGATGCACGGGGGTTGCATGGCTGCTTGGGAAAAAATCGTATTAAAGCTTAGGGTTGGGAGGAAGGTGAGGGAGGGTGGCCCATCCCCGGTCCCCAGGGGGGCCGAGGGCTCCATCCTCGGCAGGGACCCCCCTGCGCCCGGCCGGGGCAGCATTCACCCAATCCCTTACGCATCATCCATCACTTAAAAACTAGCATTTCTGTTTAATCGAATGCCACTTGCATCTTAAAGCTGTGATTTTTAATTTGACAGTGTTCCTTATCAGTCCCAGCAGGAAATATGTTTGGGACCAGTTGGGAAACAGAGGAAAAAAAAAATACCAGAAGGTTTTTTCACTTCTTTGATCTATCGGTTTTATTTGCTGGTTTTTTTTCGTTGTGGGTTTTTTTTTGGTTGTGGGTTGTGTGTGTTGTTTTTTTTTTTTAGCAGAAAGCACAGCGAGAGAATGAGTAGTCTCCTGCAATCTGTTTGCTGCTCTCTGGGTATTAGAGGATGACACCAGCTGGGCTGGTAAAACAATCTTAAAAAAGAATAATCCCAGACCCACATTAGCAATTAAACACATCACCCACTGAACTCTGGAGTTTAATCAATTTTCTCCCTTTTTCTCTTTCTTTCTGTTTTTTTTCCCTCTTTCATTTTGTTTCTGGATCCTGCTCTGAGGCCGTGCTCGCCGCGGGTTGTGCATCAGACAGATGCTGAGTTATTTTATATTCCACTCAGGCTGAATTAGCACAGTACATGAGCACACGGGTGCGATAACGGGAAGGCCACAAGGAAGGGAGAAAGCCAAAAAGAGCAGTTCCCCCCCGGTTTGGGAAGCAGGCGGGGGAGGCTTTTGCGGTGCTGATGGGCATCGTCCCCCGGCTCCGCTCCGGCCGCGCGGGCGGTGATGAGCCCGTGCCCGTCACCTGCCGCCGAGCTGCCTCCGACCGCCTCTGCCGGTGGGTGACTTCTCCGGCGACTCCTCCCGAGCTGTCGGGACGCCGTTACCCCGAGAGCCGCGGGGGTGGTAAGTCCCCGTGAGCCACGCCGGGCTGTTACTGGGGTGCCTGCTCCCTCGCGAGCTGGACTGGGTGGCCATGGAGGGACGATGACCGCTGGTCACAGCCCCGGCGTCACCTCGCCCCGTGCCCGGAGAAGCGGAACCCTCCCTGGTTGCACTGACCTGACGTGCTGCGGTTC
>NW_009647245.1:216365-216686 GCF_000708025.1 Charadrius vociferus | reverse complement strand
AGCTGCTGCTTGCAGAGAGGGCGACGCGGGTCCGGGAGCAGAGAGCCTGTGCTGAGCCAGCAGGTAACCGGCCCCGTGTTTTGGGAGAGCGCGGTGTGGGGCACGGGGCTGTGGCCGTGCCTGGAAAGCCTTCCGCAGGGCAGGGGGGGATGCGCAGCCCCGGTCCGCACTGAGCCCGGTGTGTTCAAGACAGGGAACTGCTGGAGAGGGTCCAGCAAAGGGCTACAAAGATGATGGGGGGACTGGAGCATCTCTGTTATGAGGAAAGGCTGAGGGACGTGGGGCTGTTCAGTCTGGAGAGGAGAAGACTGAGGGGGATCT
>NW_009647245.1:214073-216243 GCF_000708025.1 Charadrius vociferus | reverse complement strand
GGGGGAGTCTCCCCCTCTGGAGCCATCCCAAACCCGCCTGGACGCCGTCCTGTGCCACTGCTGGAGGTGCCCCTGCTCTGGTGGGGGTGGGATGGGGGAGCTCCAGAGGTCCTTCCCACCCCCACCAGTCCGTGATTCTCTGATTCTGTTTCTGTGTGTGCATCCTGCGCCAGAGGTCCTCGTCCCCATGCCCAGGGACACAAAAGCAAAAGCGCAGAGCATTTCTTTGCTTTTTTTTTTAATATTAAGTGCGTGCTTTGCTCTCTTGTGCGTGTCCCAGGCGTGATGGGGGCTGTTCTCCATCTCCTCCTTGTTCCTGGCGCAGGGTGGCTTTTCCTGAAGCTGCCGTCTGCGCTCTCCCAGATGGAAGTGCGCTGCCCTGGCTGCTGCCGGAGAGCGCGTCCTCAGCGGCGCGGGGTGCTGGGCCGTCCCCCGCAGCGAAAGGCTGCTATACGGCGCGAGGGCGGGGGGGTGAGAAGGCCGAGCGGGGCGGCTGCGGGACCGGGGCGGGGATTTTCGTTTGGGTTAATTCCAGGCGCCCGTCTCTGCTGCTGCGTCACCGCGGCACGTGCCAGACAGCCCCGCAGCCGCGTTGGTGCTCCCCGACAGCCGGGAGGTGCCCCTGCATTGCTGCGGGGGTGTTATGGCCACGCTCTCCCTCGGGGCTTTCTTTGGGCTTCAGAGAGGAGCATCCTTCAGCAGAAGGTGTCCCTTGACAGGTGGAAATAAAAACGGCTGTATCTGCTCACGGCAGTGCTGGATGAGCTCTCCCTTGGATGGTGGCAGACGTTGGCTTGATGACACCGCTCCGATGGAGCACAGGGTGGACGATGCCTCTGGGTCAAAACTCCAAGCACTGGCTTTTGATACGCTGAATTTGTACCACTTGCTAAGAGGGATTTTGGTTAGAGCATCTCTGTGAATCCCAGGAGGGATCTACTGGAGGACTCACACGCTTGGGGACCGGGTGGGTCCCCCCATGGGAACCCAAACCTTTCCCCTGAAAGCCAGCATGGGCCAGTCCTTCCAATAAACTGTCGAAATGTCCCATTTTGACACGTTGAATCCCACCTGCACCACCTTCCTCTCATCTCCCTGCTGCGTTGCAGCCCTTCTTTCCATGTTTTATCCTTTGCTGCAGGGTTTGAAGGGGTCCTGGAGCTTCTTCAGCCTGCTGGTAACGGGCAGCCCCCGGTGAGGTGTTGCACTCAAGCGCGTCATTGAAATAAATTGTCTCATAAATTATCAATGAAAGCAGCTCCTCTGCTCTGGCCTTGCTCGGTGGTGTCCCGACAAAGGCAGCCGCGCGGTGTTAATACAGCAGCGTGGACAAAGCCCTTTTTGTGTTGGACCACAGCCCTGGGGAAGGAAGATGGAAAGCTGCTGTGGGAACACCTCTCTCCCCCCATCTTCCCCCCGTCCCCTTTGGAAGGGGCTTGGCAGCACGAAGATAGGGGGAGGTTTCTCCAGCCCCACCTGACCCCAGCTCGGGCAGCACGAGGGCTGTTGGGGCTTTTTCCCCCTCCTTGCGTCGCAGCCGGGGGCCGAGCGGAGCGGGACGATGCTCTGCTGCAGAGCTGCTTCGGCGCGGGGCAGACGGAGCCTGGCCGGCCTGAGCGGCAGCACAACACAGGGGTTTCACATGAACATGTGGTTATTTGTGGAAATGTAGCAAAATATCCCACCCAAAGGAGTGCGGTTATGATCCAGGTCTAGAGCCACCTGCGTTTTTCCCTTTTTTGTTTTTTCCTTTTTTGCCAAGGGCCTTCGCCAAGAAGCTTGTTGGAGCGGCATGTGCTCTGGCTGGGAGGAGCTGAACATCTCTCTTGGGTGGAAGACATGTCCCATGGAGAATTGCTGCTTGAACACACAACAGTTTCTGGGCATTTATGAATGAAACGGTGTCCTTAGCCTACGTTCGCTTGCATTTGCAATTGATCCTTTGAAAACAACTTAGGCGTCCTTTCCCTAAGTTTGCCTCGATAACAAGGTGATACAGTCTTCCCTTTGTGTATGATTAAGGGGTGAAGGTGTTTGCGGGGAGCGAGGATGGGGGGACGCAGGGTGCAGTCTGGGGGTGGGGAAGAGACAGTGGGGGTGGGGGGGGCTGTGAAAGCTGTGATGATTTTGATAGTGTATTGCCAAGGAGGAGGAGGAGGGAAGATGTATT
>NW_009647245.1:212945-213493 GCF_000708025.1 Charadrius vociferus | reverse complement strand
CGCGGCGGGGGGGGTTGGGGGGGGGGTGAGAGGGGGGGGGGGGGGGGGGCTGTCACCTGAGCTTTCACTGCGGTGACAGACCGCGCTCTCCCTCCTCGGGGGACAGAGGTTTCCCATGGGATGCAAGGCTTGGACCTGTTTCGAAGCTTTATTTATTGAAGTGCAGGAACCCGCAGCCGTATTTCCCTTCTCTGGCGGCGGGGCGGAGGGCAGGGCGCACTGGGCAGCGCGCCGCCGGCCCTCTCCAAATCGCGTTTCCGTAACACGTGGACCGTGCCTGATATTCGGCACGAGGGGGATGGTATTCCCAGTGTGAAACTTGTCCTTTTCTTATTTTTTTTTCCTGTCTAAAATGGGATGGGGAGGGATGAATTGGAACCTGTGGCCGGCGCGTGTCCCCGACGATGCGCGGCATGCGGGAGGTCCCCTCGCCACCCGTCCCCACTGCGGTAGCGGCACGTCCAGTGCTGGGGTTGCATGGAGAGGCTGGTACCGCCGAAATCGCTGCCATTACTTTCGGTAAACGTTGGGGCTTAATTTCAGGGGGA
>NW_009647245.1:211912-212823 GCF_000708025.1 Charadrius vociferus | reverse complement strand
CCCGGCCCGCGCACCATTCGCTGCTGGGCTGAGGCACAAGGAAAGTGGTGAAAAGTACGGAGAATAGAGAGTAATAAAAGTGACGGCTTTTGAAATAATTTAAATCTGAGTCGTGCCCAACCAGGGAGTTTATCTTTCAAGTTATCCACAGCTGAGCTTTGTGATAAGAGATAATTCTTCTTGGGTAAGCGAGAAGATCCCTTACCCCTATAATAATATCTGTTGGTGAGAGCTATTTAGCGCTCAATATCTGCTTTTTAAACTGTTGTAAAACACTGCAAAGGAAAAATAGAAATAAAATGCTAATCGGGCTGGTTTCAAAGCCCGTGACAAGGCCTCTTACAGGAGATGTATGCTCGCAGACATGCTTGCCAACACATATATTAGCGGTGTCAGAGGGAACAAAAAGTTCCCGTTAGCAAAGATTAGCTTTTAAAGAAAGATGAGGGGACAGGGGAAAAAAAAAATAGAGGGAAGAAAAGAAAACTAGATAAAGGTTTTCTGAGTAACCCTCTTTGTGGAGGGCTCTGCCAGGAAGATCAATGTGGTGGTTTTATTTTTGTGCCTTGACACTGCTAAATTTTGAAAGAGTCTTTTGACCCGTTGGTGAATGCGCAGGAAAGGAGCTGCCGGAGAGGGAGGGGGCCGGGGGGGCGCGCGGGGAGCGTGTGCGCCGTGCCAGCTCTGCCTTATAATAACGCGTGGATCGGCCTCGGAAAGCGCCTGTGCTGAGGACAGAGCAGCTCCTGTGCTCCCGTTCCCGCGGCGGAGGCACGGCTGCGATTTTGGGGGATGTGGGAATTCCCTGCCCTTATTCCTTCCCCCTGCGGGGTCCGCCCCAGCCCGTGCTCCGCTGCTGACCCTCCTCTCGGGGCTGCTGCGGGGGCTCTCGGCCTCGCCTAGCCCCCTCC
>NW_009647245.1:207943-209030 GCF_000708025.1 Charadrius vociferus | reverse complement strand
TGGAGAGGCTGTTACCGCCGAAATCGCTGCCATTACTGTCGGTACACGTTGGGGATTACTTTCAGGGTGATGTGGCGATGGCAGACGGGTTTCTACGCTTCGGGTCTTTCCCTGCCGCGGCGTTTGCCGGCGGTCCTGCGGCGAGATCAGCCCCGGCCCCGGCACCATTCGCTGCTGGGCTGAGGCACAAGGAAAGTGGGGAAAAGTACGGAGAATAGAGAGTAATAAAAGTGACGGCTTTTGAAATAATTTAAATCTGAGTCGTGCCCAACCAGGGAGTTTATCTTTCAAGTTATCCACAGCTGAGCTTTGTGATAAGAGATAATTCTTCTTGGGTAAGCGAGAAGATCCCTTACCCCTATAATAATATCTGTTGGTGAGAGCTATTTAGCGCTCAATATCTGCTTTTTAAACTGTTGTAAAACACTGCAAAGGAAAAATAGAAATAAAATGCTAATCGGGCTGGTTTCAAAGCCCGTGACAAGGCCTCTTACAGGAGATGTATGCTCGCAGACATGCTTGCCAACACATATATTAGCGGTGTCAGAGGGAACAAAAAGTTCCCGTTAGCAAAGATTAGCTTTTAAAGAAAGATGAGGGGACAGGGGAAAAAAAAAATAGAGGGAAGAAAAGAAAACTAGATAAAGGTTTTCTGAGTAACCCTCTTTGTGGAGGGCTCTGCCAGGAAGATCAATGTGGTGGTTTTATTTTTGTGCCTTGACACTGCTAAATTTTGAAAGAGTCTTTTGACCCGTTGGTGAATGCGCAGGAAAGGAGCTGCCGGAGAGGGAGGGGGCCGGGGGGGCGCGCGGGGAGCGTGTGCGCCGTGCCAGCTCTGCCTTATAATAACGCGTGGATCGGCCTCGGAAAGCGCCTGTGCTGAGGACAGAGCAGCTCCTGTGCTCCCGTTCCCGCGGCGGAGGCACGGCTGCGATTTTGGGGGATGTGGGAATTCCCTGCCCTTATTCCTTCCCCCTGCGGGGTCCGCCCCAGCCCGTGCTCCGCTGCTGACCCTCCTCTCGGGGCTGCTGCGGGGGCTCTCGGCCTCGCCTGACCCCCTCCCCGTGCCTGCCGCGGCTTTGGAGCC
>NW_009647245.1:203316-207920 GCF_000708025.1 Charadrius vociferus | reverse complement strand
CGACACAGAAAGCTCCAGTGGGGCTGCCGCTGGGGCAAATGGTGACACTGGTGCAAGTGTGTCCCCCAGCTCTCGGGCCGGGGAGGGAGTTTGGAAAGCCCCTTCCGGGGAGGAGAGGGGATGCAGGAGCCTCAGTTCTCACGTCAAATAAAGCATCACGGGGCTGGTGTGTGTGTTATTCTGAGACTTGGGAGAGAAGCTCAAGAGCTGACTCAAATCCACTCCAAAGGCTGGCAAAAAAACCCCAGGGAGACGAATAAAGAGTGCCCAGGAGGTATTTATTTGTTTTCTGAAGCTCTTGGGATTTTCCAGCCGGTCCCGTGACTCGCTGGGGCTGTGACTCACGCAGGCTGGGTGCCTGGGCTTGGCGGTCCCGGCTCCCTGTGGCCATCCCGGAGCTGCGGGGGCAGAAGCTGCCCGCGGGGGTGCCGCACGCCCCTCCGAAGGCTCTCGGCTGGCTGCCGGACCCCGGCAATGCTCGCCCCGGCTCGGGGCTGCAGCACCTCCCTGGCCCCCAGCGCCTTTGGGATTCAGCCCTCAGGAGGCGAAACGCTGTCCGCCCGAGGGTCAAAGCTCCTCTGGGGCCGCGCTGGCAAACCTTGTGCGTGGGGAGGGGGTTTGGTTGTGCCAGGAGGGGCAATGCCGGCACTGCGCCCCTCACAAGCCCACCCTCAGGGGTGGGGGTCCCTGGGGTCCCCTTTATCGGCTGCTCCGAGAGCAGATCTGTGTCCTTTCTGCTGCAAAGTATCTCGGAGAAATAATCGTCTGGACTTTTGGGATTTATGTACAGAACGGTTTGGGTTGGAAGGGACCTTGAAGATCATCTTGTTCCAACCCCCCTGCCCTGGGCAGGGCCACCTCCCCCCAGCCCAGGTTGCTCCAAGCCCCGTCCAACCTGGCCTTGAACAGCTCCAGGGATGGGGCAGCCACAGCTTCTCGGGGCAACTTGCCCCAGGGGATCACCACCCGCACAGGCAAGAACGTGGAGGGAACCCTCCTGTGGGCAGGCGCTGCCGCCGGCTGGGAGCTGGACCGAGGTGCGAGGTGTTGGATGTCCTCGGGGCTCCCCGGGTGCTGCGGGGGGTTGTGCTCCCCGCAGTCGGTGAGGGGTGTCCCGCACGGGGCAGGTCTGCAGCGGCTGTCCAGGCGCCGCCGGGGCTTTTGGTGGGCACGTTGCCCACAGTGCCCAGGAGTGGGGTTGCAAGGCAGCGTGAAACCGAGCCTATTCCAGTGCGTCCCGTTCCAGTGGGTCCCATTCCAGTGCGTCCCATTCCAGTGTGTCCCATTCCAGTGTGTCCCATTCCAGTGCATCCCATTTCACTGCACACCATTTCAGTGCGTCCCGTTCCAGTGTGTCCCGTTCTGGTGCGGAGTGCTGCTGCGTCCTGTGGCAGAGGCTGCGAGGGGCAGATGGAGCGCAGCGGATGGCTTTGTGCGGGGGATGAACGCTGCGGGCGGCTTTCCATCACCCGCATGTTCTTTCAGAGCCGCCGCAGCTGCACGTGAGATTTGGTGGGTTTTTCCATTCTGAACTCGTCGAGATTTTGTGCCTCCCAAAGCCGTTGCCGCGCGTAGCGGGGAGATGCTTTCCCCGGGGCTTTTGTGATGCAGTTTCAGATGTATTCATGGCGTTAATGTGTTGTGTCAGCCCAGCTGCAGCCCCAAGCCCGGGGATGGGGTTTGTGTTTCTCGCGGCCGCTCACCTGCTCCGTGTTGCGCAGCGTCTGCGGCGTCGGGCGAAGGCACTGCCCTGCGGCACCGCAGCACCGGCACAGCCCTGCGGCACTGCCGGCGATTGCCTCCCGTGCCAAGGCATCGGCCCCAGCGCGCATCCAGTCTGCAGCGCCTGTGCTGCGGGGCGAGTCGCTGACACTGCTTCTCGCCTGTGTTGGACGGTGTTTTCGGTACCTTTGCCAAATCACCACTCCTCAGGGTGACGCTTTCCAGCGTAAAAGGCTGAAATTGGGTGTGGGCCTTTTGATTTCTGGGGTTTGGGTTTTGGCTTTTTTTGTTTGTTTCTGTGTTTTTTTCAAAATGGTTTGTTCTGTCAGAGAACAGGGCTGGAGGAGGGCAGACGCTACCACGGGCAGTTTTGACTTCCAGTAAAATAAATCCGTTTGCTTCTTCTGTAGACAAGTGCTCTGCTTTGCAAAGACCAGGTTCACCTGGTCCTGTGTCTTGTGGGCCTTCTGCTGGTGTCCTGCTCCATCCCTGGGCTTTTGCCTGCAGTGACACGTGCGTGGAGATTGTGCCCTGGTGGCCAAGAAGGCCAATGGCATCCTGGGGGGCACCAAGCAGAGTGTGGCCAGCAGGTGGAGGGAGGTCATCCTCCCCCTCCGCTCTGCCCTGGTGAGGCCACATCTGGAGCACTGTGTCCAGTTCGGG
Source organism: Charadrius vociferus (assembly GCF_000708025.1). NCBI lineage: Eukaryota > Metazoa > Chordata > Aves > Charadriiformes > Charadriidae > Charadrius > Charadrius vociferus. The sequence goes on along the minus strand of NW_009647245.1, from coordinate 205,535 downwards.
GCTCCCCAGGTCAAGAAGGACAGGGAACTGCTGGAGAGGGTCCAGTGGAGGCTATGGAGATGCTCAGGGGACTGGAGCATCTCTCTGCTGAGAAAGGGCTGAGAGCCCTGGGGCTGTACAGCGTGGAGAAGAGGAGGCTGAGAGGGGATCTCATCAACACTGATCAGTATCTAAAGGGCGGGTGGCAAGAGGATGGGACCAGACTCTTTCCAGTCGTGCCCAGTGACAGGACAAGAGGGACCGGGCACAAACGTGACCATGGGCATTTCCATCTCCCCCTGAGGAGGGCCTTCTCTGCTGTGAGGGCGGCAGAGCAGTGGCACAGGCTGCCCAGAGAGGTGGGGGAGTCTCCCCCTCTGGAGCCATCCCAAACCCGCCTGGACGCCGTCCTGTGCCACTGCTGGAGGTGCCCCTGCTCTGGTGGGGGTGGGATGGGGGAGCTCCAGAGGGCCCTTCCAGCCCCCACCAGTCTGGGATGCTGTGATGGCTGTGGTCCCAGCAGCCAAAATCCCCCCCGGTCCCTTTCTTTGGTCACCCCACTCCCCCACGGTGCCTGGTGCTGCGGGGATGGTCCATCACCGGCGATGCCGCAGGGCGCCGGCACTGACCCGCGCTGCCCCTGCCGTCCCGGCTGCTGCCCGGCGGGAGCGGGGTCAGGCAGGACCTGTGCTGGAGAGGAGGAGAAGGGAGAGCTGGGAGTGACCGGTGGCACTGGGATGGCAAAGCCTGGGATGGGAGAGGTGAGGACTCCAGGGCAGCTCGCCAAAAATCCCTGTGGGATGCGGCAAAGCCTCGCAGCAGCTCTTCGCTTTGGTACATTTGGGTGTTTCCCAGAAGAACAGCTAACCCTGCCCTCCAAACTTCAGCCTTGACTGACAGCGCTGATCCTTTGAGTTTTCTGGGGAAATAACTGAAATTTTAGGGCTTTCCCTCCTCGTGTGGAGGAGGAAAGAGAATTTTTCCTTTTCTCATTATCAGAAACGGATGTATTTTTCCTTGAGGAGGGAACAAGGACTGACGGGAGCTTTACACTCCACTGGGTGAAGTTTTAGCCAAGTTTAAAGCAGCTGAAACAGGTTTTGGCGTGAGCAGTTACCCTCGCGCTCGGCTTGGCGGCTCCAGCGGTCCCTCCCCTCCGTGTTTTCCCGATGCTGTAACTCTGAAAAGCCCGTCTCCTGTTGGGTTTCAGCCCTTCTCCTCAAGGTGGCCTTCAGCGAGGCTTTGGCAGAGCAGGCTCAGCGGCGTGGAGCGGGGCTGGGGTCTCCCGGGGCTGCCCAGGCGGGGTCTTGCCATGGGGGAGGTCAGCGGGGCCGGCTAACGGCAGCGCTGGGCACCCGCGCCGTGCCCCGGGCCGGCAGGCAGCGCAGGCAGCGCAGGGGCAGCAGGCAGGGCTGTTTTCTCCGGTGAGGGAAACCTGTTCAGGCGTTTCCTCGCGTGCCCGTTGCTGTAAGACCTCGAAGCTTGTGTAATCCGCGGGGCTGGTGCCCGAGATCTGCCGGATAAGCTGAGAAAACAGGGTCTGCGCGGCACGGGCTGGCGCTGGCGCTGGGAAGCGTGCCGGGACGTGCAGGAGGAGGCCGTGGGCTCGCTGCCGGCGAGATTGCTCTCCCGGGACCTGTGGGGCACCGCGGCGCTGGCGGGTCTGACAGCAATCTTGGAGCACAGGCTATGTACGCGCGGTGTCCCCTCCGCGTCGATCCGCCGCAGCATCCCACACGGGGCAGGGGACAAGGGGGTCCCCGAGCAGCGCTAAGGCTCTGGCCGCAGAAGGGACTCCAGAAGGGCTGTCTGTCCCATTGCTTAGTGAGGTTTTGGGTGACTTTTTGGTGGGTTTAGGCTTTTTTTGGTTTTGTTTGCATTTCCAGCAGCAAAATGGCAGCGAAGGGAGAAAGCAGGCAGAAGGAGTGGGACTGTCTGGTGCTCACATCCGCACAAGGAGTTAAACCTCCTCTCAGCGTAACAGCGCTTTACCCTGGGGTGAAGTTTGTGCCGGTCTGTCTCAACATCTCCAGCTCCGGGTTTAACAGTCTCACCGTGGCTCAACATAAGCAACAAATCAGCCAAAATAAGCCCCATCCCCGCCAGTTGGTTGGCGCGTTGTATCTGAGAGAAACCCGAGGGTTCGCATCCTTCCCCGTGCTTTGGCAACACCGGCGCTGTGCCCGGCCGGCAGCAGCGTGGCTGTGCCGGCGGCGGTGGGTGGGAGCGGGGAGACAGCC
>NW_009647245.1:193674-203245 GCF_000708025.1 Charadrius vociferus | reverse complement strand
CAGGGAGAGAATTCGGGGCAAGTTCCCCATGGAACGTGTCCCCGGGGGCTTCCACGTGCCAGTGCCAGAAAGGTGGAAAGGTTTGTTCCACACGGGCAAGTGCCGCATGGAGCAGGAATTTAGGAGGAAGTTATTTAGGCAACAACCTCCATGGGCTTTATGTTTCCACCCATTCTGCCCAGCTCGTCCTCATTTTTCCATCCAAATTAGTTCTTCCACACAGAGCAGTGAGGAGGAGAGACCTCCAGGGTGATGCTCACCCATCCTTTGCTGGTAGCGGCGCTGCGCTCCCTGCCAGCCCTTCTGCTTAACGAAGCAGCCTAACGGCAGGAGACAACTGCAGATGAGAGGTTAAGTCTCCCAAAGGGCACATTGTGCTTAATCGTTGCCATTTGTCACCTACCTTCGCACAGCGCGGGGACGCGGGTTTCTAAAGCAGCCTCGGGGTCTCTTTTTGCTCCCGTGAGCAGGGACGTAGCAAATGTGCCGATGAAAAAACGTTTTCCTGCGATGGTTTACAACGCCTGCTCCATTTGTCTTCAGGTTATTAGCAGGGAAAGCGGCTGGGCTTGTTTCCTGCGGACGAGGCCCCTCAGTAGAGCGACGTTGGTGTAAAGCACACAAGACTGCACGGGCTGGACGGGGACAGAGGCTCCAAGAGCGCCTCAGCTGTCCTCGGGGTGTTCAGGCGTGCTCTTGATCCGGGGGTGCTTTGCACCGCTCAGCGCTGGGCTTTGTCCTCCTGCCACCGTCACCTTCTCCACGCTGTCTCTCTCCATCACAGCCCATCGGAGCCCGAGGCTGCGTGCTGCAGGTGCTGTGGATGCTGTGGGTGCTGCGGATGCCGTGGATGCTGTGGGTGCCGTGGATGCTGTGGGTGCACCTGGCCAGGACTCCCACCCCACTGAGTGCCACAGGACACAGAGGGGACGGGACGGCTGCTTGGCTGGTGGCCTGTCCACGAGCAGTCCTGGCTTTTGGGGGGACGGCGGTGTCCCTGCCCCGTGCTCACCAACGCCGTCTCCGTGCCCCGCGGGGTGGGCAGCCCAGGCCCTCTCCCTCGGCCGGTGCCCGCAGGGTGCCACGGGGCGGCTGCGTCCCCCGGGGCGCGAAGGACCCTCGGGAGGGACAGACCCGTCCCTGGGCGAGGGATCAGTCAAGCCCTCGGGGACGCTTTGCCGCTGTCTCTCGTGGCCCCGGTGCCCGAGTGCTGACAGACAGTGGCGAGGTTTGGGGATGCCTTCCCAAGCCCAATACTGATGTTTTGTGACAATTAATCTTGCTATTTATATCAGTATAATTAGCTATGTTATTAATATTATCAAGGCGCCACAGTGCTAATTATATGTCTGCTTAACATGTGCTATCAGTGCTGTTTAAAATCCAGTGTAATTCTGCTTGACATTATCCCTACCATTAGCGTTATTTGTTGTGTGCTGCGGAAGATAATTTGATGCTTCTAATCGCTGCAATACCCATTAGGCAAACTGTCCCCACTTGCCCAGGCTTTTGAGAACAATGCCACCAAGCGGTGCAGCTTTCCTGGGGACGTTTCCCTTGTGAAACCTTCCCCGTTTTTGGGGTCCCCTGTCCATCCGGCTCTCCCTCGGAAGGAAGGGAACCCTTGCGAAGTCAGGCCCCCCAAAATAAAGTCGGTAGATCTTTGCTCTGGGGTCTGTAGGAGCTTCTCTGGTCTTTTGTCTCCCCTTCTGCCCCTGCCATGGGCTTAAATATTTCAAATTTGAGGAGAAACATAGCTGAAGAGTGGGGAACCTGGATTTAAGGAAGCTTGTCCATGTGTTATCCTACAGCAGTGCCCGTCAGCAGTTTTTCCTCCTCCCCGCCGAGCAGGTGGCTCAGGAGCCGGCGGTTGTGCGATGGCCGTGCTGCGTGGAGCCGAGATCGTCCTCCCGGTGCCGGTTCCTTCCTCGGGGCCATGGGCAAGGCAAGCGCGGGCGTTCGAAGTCGCTGCGGGTTCCTGCTCGCTGCCGGCGTGCCTTCCCTCCGAGGGGTTTGTCACCTGCCAGTTTTGAAGCTCCTCTCCCATTGCTACAGACGGGGTTTGGCAAAGCTGAACGTGGAGCGCGGTGCCCGTCCCTCTATTTCAGGACCAAAATAATGGTCTAAATGTCAGGGTAGGTTTCTGCCCTTCCCCCCTGCGGCTCCTCCGGCGCTGACGTGCCGTGGGAGTGATGCCCGGCTGCGGCGGGCGCAGGCGCGCGGTCCCTGCCGTGCTCACCGCAAGACCCTACAGACTTCCTAACCCTTTCCTGCGCCCTGTGCACGTCCCCTGTGGCTTTACCTCTGGGGAAGGTCCGTGCCAGGAGGGCCTCTGGGGACACCTTGGCTTTTCTCTCCCCTGCAAGCAGACATCCTCAGCTGGGGGATGAGGACCAGGTCCCACGAGCATCTCCGTCCTCCGCCCGGGGTCAGCCCATCCACGCTGCCCACCCGTCCGCCTCCCGGGGGAGGTTTTAAACTGAGATAAATCCTTCGGTATAGGGGCAGGTAGAGAGATGCATTTGATTTCTGACTTTCTCACGCCCGCTGTTGGTGCCTCAGCCTGCTCTCCTCCCGCGGCTCCGAACCCCCGTTACTCCCGCTGCGGAGACGGGGGGAAGGGAAGGAAGAAAAAAGGCTCTCGAGCGTGCGCAGGCGTTGGAGCAATGGGGAATTAAAAAGCAGCTGCTGGAGCGTTTGATCAGCTCGTTTGATCCTCAGAGCTGGGAACCGAGTTTTTTTAGGGCACGCTGGGAGAGGGAAGGCACCAAATCGTAGGCTCTGTGTTTCATTATCGCCCATTCGCGGCCATCTCGGTGCCCCTTCTCCAGCCGGAGACCCTGGAGGAGGGAGCGGGCACGGGGGTGGAGGGGGTGAGAAGGGGGGTCAGGAGCAGCTCGGGGCTGCGGGAGTAAATATTTGAACATCTTTGGCGACGTGTCCCTGGCCCTGCGCTGGGACGGGCGCTGAGCGGTCGCAGGGGGTGCCGGGAGGGCACTGCCTTGGCCAGGATGTCCTGGTGCTTCTGGCCGCCGCGCTCGGAGGTGCGGAGCCGTGGTCCCCATGGGTGGTGACGAGACTATATGTGTGTCATATTAGCCAGTGGGCATTAGGCATAAAGCTGAATTTGTCTGATGAAGCATATTTTAGCTGTGCACATAATGATACAAAAACCAGCAGAATTTTAGTTGTGTTATGAATTGTTCAGTAAGTGGAACTGTAAATTTAAATTTTGCTCACTGCCTGTGTTTTCCTTTGTATCCTGTTTCATCAATAAATATCACAACGTTCATTGTGTTGTGAATTCAGTGTTGCTGTGGCCACAAAAACCACAACCACCACCTGCACTGTTAGCCAAATTTACTAGATCAATTTATTAAAATATTATCCGAAATAAAGAGTTTAAAGTTAGAGCTGTGGACATGACTGCTGTAACACAGACAAAACTAAGTGCCTATAACCTTCTTGCAAAATAGGTTTGGAGCCATCCCAAACCCGCCTGGACGCCGTCCTGTGCCACTGCTGGAGGTGCCCCTGCTCTGGTGGGGGTGGCACTGGGGGAGCTCCAGAGGTCCTTCCCACCCTCACCATTCCGTGACTCTGGGATTCTGCGAGAGGACAAAGTCTGGCAGCTTCATTGGGATCTTCTCCTCCCGCTGGTGCAGGCAGGGAGGTTTCCTTTTTGGGTTTCTCATTGCACAGTTCCCCTCGGCGTGAACCCACCACTCTCCCCATCCTCGTTGACGGGCGCCAAGTGCTCGTGTCCCTTCCCACGCTGTCCTCCTCCAGCACGGACCCGCTGGGTGTTCCACCTGGGGTGGACTCTGCCTGTGTGCGCTCCCGGACGGAGGAGCTGCCACAAACCAACCGCGGGGCGGAGAGCTGGGCGCCCACGCCACTCTGGGTTGGAGCGAAGTGGTGATGAAGACGATAAACGCCACCAGTGGAAGGAGGATGAGCGAGCAAATAGACACACGAGGTGGGACTAACAGGCAATCCGGAGGATGAGCCATTTGCAGATATAATTTATGCATTTTATTGCCGATTAATATTTTAAAGTCATGTTCTGCGGTGTTTTGGCTTCGTAAAGCTGAACTCTTGGTCGTGGTCATAACACAAGTCAAGCTCCCCTTGAATTGATTTCTCCCCCACCATTTGTCATTGACCTCTGGTGCTGTATCTTTCTGATCTCTGCAGAATTCAATACGTTTTCTGCAATAATTTGAAATGCAGGAGCTTTAGCTTCACGTTCAAGCTAATTTTGTATTTGTAATTCAAAACATATCTCCCCAGTGTTTAGGCGTGAATTCTACTTCTAATTCATTTTATGCATTTCATATTCAGTTTGGGAACAGCTGAATCTAAATATTGATATGCAGACCAGGCAGCGAGGAGAAGTGGGCATAACAGGCACCTTCCTTGCAGTTTTTCATTACTTTTTGCTTGAATTTTGCTAATTTGGTTTGGGAGGTGTGATAGAAATTGAATGAAGTAATTAGTGAATCTTTGATAAAACCGTTATCTATCCGGTGAAAATCACAAAGCGTCTTTTTTATTGTTGAATGGCAACCAGATGTTCCTCGGAAATGTATGAATCTTCCATGAATTTCTCTCTAGCACTTTCCTAAACTTTCTGTTCAGTGAGCACTCATTGAATTCCATCTCTTCATTTCTGCAACAGAAGCTTGATTGTTTATTAAGTGCAAATACGCATTTGCGTAAACCATGTGCCAAATTCCAACTTTCCCACTTGCAGCCTCAGATCGGGTGTTTAAGCTCTTCAGATGACACCGTTAATCGGGAAGACTGTCAGAGCTTTCGGAACTCGGGCATGCCCCGAGCCCGGCCGCGCGGGCGGCCCACGGGAGGAGTCGGTAGCTGCTGAGGATGCACCGGGCGGTCACTGGGGCGGTCAGAGGGGGTTAAAACGCTGAGCGGAGCTGGTGCAGCCCCTGGGGTTTTGTATACTTACTGCAACTTCTACCGAGGAAGGAATGTCAGGCGCCATGCTGTTTATCGTTCAGTCACGACAGCGAAATAGGTATACTAATAACGCTCCTTCCCCTATCACCACATCCTCCAACTTCAAGAGAGTAAATGCAAGCAAGGTTTTGACTAACGAAGCTGTCTTGGTTGTGAATCCCACTGAGAGCTGCAGAAGGTGAGGAGCAAAGGGTGTCTTCAATCAGAGCAGCTCAGGAAGTGACCAGCAAAGCACCTGAGCCTTTTAATAGACCCCCAGTGGTTCATTGATGGGAACGGGCTCCAGGTGGAGCTTCCAGCGGGAGGGACGGTGAGGGAGGGCAGGGGGGAGAGGACCTGGCACGGGGGAGCAGCTCCAGAGGTGGAGCTGGCTCTCTGTCTGATTTGGAGCTTTGGTTCTCCAAATGTTTTAAAAAGTTCATAATTTATCACAATTTTGCTGCTCTAACAACCCATAACACTGCTTTCCTTTTTTTGATTTGTCGAGGGCACATTTTTCCTACTGCTCATAATTTACATGAGGACTTCCCGCATGTTCTGTTAGAACTTCCATGGCGTCCGTGGTGGTTGTGCCTTTCCTGACGGTTACGTTTTCCGCCTGGTCTGTTGCGTGTTGGAGCGTTGTGGGAACAGCCTCCTGCGGGATGCTCAGCCCCGGCCCTTTGCGTGGTCCTGCCCCCCCCAGCCTGCCAAAGCCATTGGGATCCCCCGTCACTGACTGCGTTTGTCCCTTTGTATGGAACATCCTACGGTTCCTCCTTACATCTTCTCCACATGTTCTTCTTCCTCATAGTCCAAATTTTAGTGTTCCACTAAAGGATATTTATGGTCTCTATTTTTTTCCTTAGGAAACCTTAATGGCAAAAATGTTTGTTGGTGCTTTTTTAGCTAGCTTGGCCTCTTCTGTCTGTAATAATCGGTCCCAAACATTATCAGTGGCAGTTGTCTCCCGCTACTCTGACGCTCTCCATGTGCCACAGATCAGTATTTGTCAGCCTTTTTTTCCTGGAAACCCCATCTGCGTGTGAGAGTCCCACATACCTGTAGGAATATTCTTAAGGGCTCTTCATGGCCATACCATTCTCTGCAGCAAGAGTAATTAGCATAATTGCACTGTCATTAGTGAACCCAGGAAGGCTCGTGTTTGCTGGAGTTGGTCTCCACCCACTGTCCCTTCCCTTCCTTTTCGGGGCGGCTTCTAAGGGCAACTTCTCCGCTGTTCTTTGTCTTTGCCTACCGCGTACACACATGAATCCTTCAAAGGACGCGTCTTCTGTTCCACCAGCTGATTCTTCCACGAGGACATACATATTTATGGCAATGAAGCCGAGTTGTCTATCTTTTACACTTTGAAAGGGGTTTTGTTCACTTTGGGCTTCAAAGCCAGCGGTAGCGGGGTACCGTGGCTCCGTCCCGCTCCGGTGCCGTGCCTGGCGGCCCTTCCGCCGCGGCAGAGCGGCTGTTTGCGCAGGAGCTCGGCTGTTGTCGAGCTGCGTTGAGGTTCGCTTTGTCCTCCGGTCATCCCTTTGTGCTCAGAAGGGCTCCTCCGGACGCTCGCTGTGTTCCGGCTTCTGATCCTTTCCCCGTGTCTGAGGTTGTCAGTCGGCGTTACAGGCGGTGCTTTGCTGCGAGCCGCCTGAAGCTCCTGTTGTGTCTGTGACTACCGCACCTCCGCCCTGCTGCCGTGGGGGTTTCTCCCCCGTCCGGCTCTTGGGATGCTGCTGGTGTTGCTCTCCGGGCACGGGAACTTGTATAAGCCTCCCACCCCAGCGGGGTCTCGCAGACCCTGGGAGATCCAGCACGCCTGCAAGGCGGGAGTGGGTCACCGCAGGTGTCTTCAAGACACAGAGCCCTCAGGAAGGGCTCAAATCCTCCGTCTCCCCCGTGGGGACCTGCGGCGGTACCTCCGGGAGCTGAAAGGAGTTTGTTCCCTTGCGGCCTCCAGAGGGTTATCAGGAAAAACCATCAGGCTGTTGTTTTTCTGGTGGAATGAAGCCGGTTTTCTAGCAAGCTGTCAGATTTGTCATCTCATCACCTGCGCGAGCAGGCAGGGACGGGGGCAGGCGCCTGCTGGGGTGCCGTGGCCACGTGTTTCGGTGCCCAGAGGTCACGGAGAGCTGCAACGGAGAAGGCACGTGGTAAATCACTTGATTTCCCACCCTTCTCCTAGTGAAACATTTTGCAGGGGTATTTTCCTAACGGTGACTTTTTAAGAAGGAGGAAGAACTTTGAAATGACCTTAAGTTTTCTCTAATTTTTAATAGTTTTGGGTGCGATTGCTCTTCCCAGACTGGGGCCGCGTACGCTGGAGGTGCTGGCATCCTAGTCGATCCATCGGGTGTCCTGTCCCACCGATGGGGAGAGAGGTGCTTCTGAAGCACAGTTCGCTCAACTCCTTTTTGATGTCTCACATCAGGAGATTGGTCTTTTATTGACGATTTGTGCTTCTCACCATTAAAAAATTTGGGAAGCCCAAAGGCTTTGTCCAGCTGCAGAGGTTATGTTAGAAAGGCCGGAGTCTGGTTAGCTCGTTCCCGCCCTTCCCCCCTGCTAGAGTGGGTCAAAATCGAAGTAAAACTTTCATTTCAGTCTATGGGGAACATTTGGTTTGGCCAAACCTTGTGTTCGACTCTCGCCTCGAGCCTGCTGTCCCCCGCAGCGTGGCGGGGAGGGCTCCAGCATCGCTGCCCGGGCTGCGCGCGCTCTCTGCCACGGCAGCCAGGAGGGGCGGTAGACACGGCTAATGCCAATGACAACGAGGAGCTGTGGGATGCTTCAAAGGGGCTGCAAAGTCCCCAGCGCTCATCCAGGTCTGACAACACCTCCCTGAGCTGTAAATGGGCACTTGGCTGGAGCTCGGGGTCGCCCTTCCGAAGGTGAGCGCAGGGGACGCGGTGGCCGGGGGGGACCAGCACCGCGGCTGCGCCGTGGCCAGCGATCGCTCTGGAGGGATGCTCAGGGCCAGAGTGGCTTCAGGCAGAAACCCGAAGGGACTGAAGGCTGAAGAATTAGGGCTGAAGGAGCAGGTGGACATCTGTGGTGTCTTCTTTCTTTTTTTGTCCCCTTTCCTCAGCTTTCGGGGTTTCGTAACTGTGGTGGGACAAAACAGAATAGCCGCAAATGGCTTTTTTTTCCAAGGGATGGGATTTCCCAGCGAAGCAGGGATGCAGACGGTGCTCGGTTCCCGCGGGTTGCAGAGTCTCTCCCGAGAGGAGCCCTGGGGATGTCTGGGGCTGGCGTGGGTGGACCGTGGCTGGGGAGGGACCGTGGGCGCCGCTGCCGGCACCGTCTCCTGCGGCACAGCATCACCCGTCCCGCGGGGGCGCTGAGGGATGGGGAGCGCGGGGAGGGTTGTTCCCCTTCCACCCCTCGGGACCTGAAGCGGCCGGTGGGACCTACGGCAGAGCCTCAGGAACCCGCCTCTCCTGACCTCCTGGCACTGGTTTGGAATAAAGCAGAAATTACTCACTAGAGGAAAATTCCTGAAAAAGGCATTGCTCGGAGCAGTGGAAGTCTTTTCCTTCCCCTCTGTCTTTTTAAGGGAATAAATAAAAGTAGTGGAAGAGAAACAAATAAGCTCGGGACTCGCTGTGGCTTGGGAATTTTTACATCAAATGTAGCAAATTTAATAAGATGTCTGAAAATCATATTCTTTTAAGCTGAAAAGCACGCAGCCTGAACCGGGGAGTAAAGTCTCCGAGTATTTAAATAGGACAGCTCAAACAAGCAGATAATGGTTAGATGGCTTCAGGAATAAAAACTGGCTTGTCACAGTCAGGATGAATTTAATAAAATATTTAAACAATTTTCAACACTGCTGCGATGATACAGAAAACCGTGATAATATCCAATAGTAGAAGAATTGCTTTGAAAAGATTAAAGGATGTAAACACTGAAGGACCTAAATAAGCCGTGTGCATTTCTGCTGTATTTTTGCAGAAGCGTTCGTTAAGTGCACTGTAGTGCCTCGTTAGCTCCTTTTTGTAGCTGGATGCTTTTAGGCTGGAAGGTGAAGGAATATGCCCTCTGACAGCCGGAGGATTTGGGGTCTCGGAGGTGAGCGGCCAACTGTCCCTGCCCCTCCGCAGCTTGGAAGGGAATGTCATAACAAGATCTGTCCCAAGATCACAGAATGGTTTGGGTTGGATGGGACCTTTAAAGGCCATCCATTACCACCCCCTGCCCTGGGCAGGGACACCTCCCCCCAGCCCAGGTTGCTCCAAGCCCCGTCCAACCTGGCCTTGAACACCTCCAGGGATGGGGCAGCCACAGCTTCTCGGGGCACCCTGCCCCAGGGGCTCACCACCCTCACAGGAGAGAAGTTCTTCCTAATAGCTAACCTAAATCTGCCCTCTTTCAGTGTAAAACTGTTCCCCCTCATCCCACGGCTCCCCTCCCTGATGCAGAGTCCCTCCCCAGCTCTCCTGGAGCCCCTTTAGGCACTGGAAGGGGCTCTGAGGTCTCCCCTCTTTCGCCTTCTCTTCTCCAGGCTGAACCCCCCCAACTCTCCCAGCCTGTCCTCCCAGCAGAGGGGCTCCAGCCCTCCCAGCATCTCCGGGGCCTCCTCTGGCCCCGCTCCAACAGGTCC
>NW_009647245.1:186869-193271 GCF_000708025.1 Charadrius vociferus | reverse complement strand
AGGCACTGGAAGGGGCTCTGAGGTCTCCCCTCTTTCGCCTTCTCTTCTCCAGGCTGAACCCCCCCAACTCTCCCAGCCTGTCCTCCCAGCAGAGGGGCTCCAGCCCTCCCAGCATCTCCGGGGCCTCCTCTGGACCCTCTGGACCCCCTCCAACAGGTCCATGTCTCTCCTATGTTGGGGGCTCCAGAGCTGGAGGCAGCACCCAGGTCTCAGTCGGTGATGAAGGATGCAGAAGAGACACCACCCAAAAAGCGGCTGTGCTGTGCCCTGCACTGCCGTGTCACTGGGGTGAAGGGAACCAGCCTCTGCTGGAGGTGTATTTGGTGGAAGCATGGAAGCTGAGCTCTCCGCTGGGCAGTCCCGGGTTTCTCCTCCGGCTGCCCGGAGAAGGCACGCGCAAGCCCAGGAGCTGCCCGTGCTGTGCTTCGGGGGCTTTCCCCTCCGTGCACCGCGGTCGTGTGGACTCACTGCTGCAGCCCGCACCCCTTGTGATCCCCCATGGCTTGGGGTGACTTAGGAGCAGGTCTAGTCACCCCGTAACAGGGAGCGGTATCAGCTGGCTCGTTTTCCTCCTTTTTCTTGTTTTACCCAGGAAAGCGCATCGACGTGGCTTGCCAGGGAACAGCTCGTTCCTTGAGCGCTGCACTCGTGTGGACGAGCTCCAGCAGCAAGAGGTTGTCCGTCACCAGTGAGCCATTCCTCCTCCGCGGTGAGGAGGACGACGCGTGCCAAGGACTTGCATGTGTTTGGGCTCCTACAGGGTCTTTGCCTGAAGGAATATTTTCGGAAGCCAAGCCCCTGTGTCTGTGAAGTAGCGCAGGGACAAAAAGAGCAAACAGGGAAGTGTAAGTTCCCGAGATGCACGCGAAGCAACCAGACGGCAGGACTTGCCAAAACGATGCTTCAGACCGAGCCTGCAACTAATCAGCAGCTTTGGAGCAATGACAACATTAAACTGTTTCATGTGATTTTTTTCCCCCGTTGGAACTGTGTGGGACGGCTTTGATTTACAGGAGAATTAGCGCGCTCTCCCCACCCCGTTCCTCAGGTTGCCTTTCTGTAGGAGCAGAAACATTTTGTCGTTTTCTTGGGGGAATGGGGCCAAAGAATGAGTTTCTGGGAAGCAGTGAGCATGACCCCGGGTCGCTCCCGTTGACAGGCAGCGAGTTTTACCCGCGGCTATTTTTGTCCTCTCATTTCTTTAGTTGAGAAACCAGATGTACCTTAAGAAGACAAAAGCTCTGCATGCGTTCGTGCGTGTTGGTAGAAGTTGAAATCTCCACTGTAGTTGAGGAGGTGCTTCGGTTGTGTCCCCGTGGTGCACGAGGGTGTGCCGCGGGCACGGAGAGATGCTCAGGAGCGGTCCCAGACCCGGCGGCGGTAAAACCACACAGAGGTCCGGCAGTTTGCCACGTTCGGAGGGATGAGCTCTTGGAGAAGTGTGGTGGGCTTCAGAGAGATGTGTAGGTGCTGTTACACAGCTGGACGTTCATGGGAGGTGCTGTCCCCCTTGGTGGACAAGGACTGTCACCGGCAGAGGGAGGAGAGGGGCCCTGACAAAGCCTCTGCACCTTGGAGCAAGGGTCGAGGAGGTGCTTTGGAGCCTGCAAACCTTTGTAGCACGATATCCCTGGTCATGACAGTGTTAAGGTCTCTTTTCCAGGAGCTTCCAGCCCCAAAAGCTGTGAAAGGTGGCTGTGATCCCTCCAATGGCCATGTCCCACCGGCTGGGGGGAGGTCTACGGGGAGGGGGTACAGTGGGTGCGTCACCACCCGGAGAAGGCAGAGGGGGGTGCGTGGAGCCGGTGAGGGCAGCTGGCTCGCGTGTTGGCCAAGAGGGAGGGGGGGGGGGCGGGGAGCCGGTGAGGGCAGCTGGCTCGCGTGTTGGCACGGCTGGCCCCCGTCCCGAGCGTGTCTCCTCTGCACCTCGTTAGGGTGCCGCGGGGCAGGTCCTGAGCAGAAGACCCAGGGGCTGGGGTTGCGCTGGCGGGGTTACCCCCTCGGGGTCCACAGCCCCGGGACACCTCGTTTGCGTGGCGAAGGTGGGTGCTGTAGCCCTGCAGGGCTGGATTTAACATCAGGCGAGGAAAACGCTCCTTTAATTCATGACGGGTCTTTCCCCACGAGCGCGCACCCCCTGGCAGCGGGTCCGGGGCAAAGCGCTGGTGGTCGCTGCCATCCCCCCCGAAAGCCAAAAGCGCCTGTGGTCGCATCGGCCCCGCGGGCGGCACGGCGTGGTTTGCCGGCAGGAGGAGATGCGCTTGCGGCGGCAGGAGTCGCTGTAACTGGGAAGAGGTGCGTTTTCCCGGGGGCTGCGCGGGGCAGCGGCGCAGGACGGGGATTTCCCTGCGCGGTGTAAGGCTGTGGTGGCACCGGGGCTGCTTCAGGGCCACCAACGACCCGGGTCAGGGAAAATATGACACGTCCTTTCATTTTAAGGGCCTCTTCACTCCGACTGTGGGATTTTCCACTGCCTCGGTGGTCATGAACTACGTCAGTGTGAATGGGACGGGTTTGCTGTAACTCTCCTGGCGAGGGATGCCGGTCCGGTTCCCATCCTCCTGCCCATCCTGCCAAAAACCAGAGCTCGTCTGGAGCCGCAGGAGGAGAGGAATTTCCTGTGAAGGATAAACAAGCCATTCTCACTGCCGTGTCTTTTTCACTGCGGGGATGGCACTCCCTGACCTAGGAGCCCCCGAGGACGGCTCTGTCGTCAGTGGCCATGGACTAGTGACGGGGCAGCAGGAGCGCCCAGGCAGAGCGTGGGGAGAAGCCATGGCTGCTCCTCTTGCTTTCCTCCGGTCCCCTGGCGTGAGGAGCGGCGGCTGTGGCCGTCATGTCTTCATTATCAACTCTGCCGCTCTTGGACGTCAGACCCTTCCAGTGCCTAAAGGGGCTCCAGGAGAGCTGGGGAGGGACTCTGCATCAGGGAGGGGAGCCGTGGGGTGAGGTGGAGTGATTTCACACTGAAAGAGGGCAGATTTAGATATGAGGAAGGTATTCTTGGCTGTGCGGGCGGTGATCCCCTGGGGCAGGTTGCCCCGAGAAGCTGTGGCTGCCCCATCCCTGGAGGTGTTCAAGGCCAGGTTGGACGGGGCTTGGAGCAACCTGGGCTGGGGGGAGGTGTCCCTGGCCAGGGCAGGGGGTGGCACTGGGTGGTCTTCAAGGTCCCTTCCTACCCAAACCATTCCGTGATTCTGTGATTCTGTGTCTGTCATTGCAGTGCACTGAAGTGCACCCTCAGGTGTCTCCTTGTCCGTTGGTCAGATGCTCCCTCTCGCTCCCTGTCCCCCTCCGTGGAGGTGACCAACTGGTGGGACAACCCCCAGTGCCGCTTTGCCTGGCTCAGGGCTCCTGTGCTGGTCTCTCTTTGGCACAATTAGAAACACCGTCAGAACCTCCCCATAACGAATCGCTTGATTTTCTGGGCCAGCGCTGGCGGTGAGGGTGGTGCCAGGCGCAGAGCTGGCGGTTTAGTCCAGATTTGACTGAGTGTGTTTTGCTCCAAAGCGACTTAAAAATGCATTAGTGTCAGCAGGCAGGAGCTGCGCGGGAGCCGCTCCGCAGCTCAGTCGAGTCTTTCTGTCACTTGTCCTATTGTCTGGGGAAATTCTCCCGGCGACGGCAGGCGGCCGACTCGCTTATCATATTTTCCCCCTGATTTTTTTTTTTTTTTTATTTTTTTTTCTTGGGGTTGGGGATTGGGTATTGACATCGTCCCCGGGCTGCCCGGAGGGAGGTGGGAGCGCAGCCCCCCGGGGACCCCTGGTCCCGCAGCCCCTGCGGTTGGGGCCGGCCGTCGGGCGTGCGGGGGACTTCTCACCGCTGGTTTGCCTTCGGTGCGTGCGCGTGTTCATGCGTGCACGTGTGTTTTGTGTTTGTGGTACGTGGAGGGAGCAGGACCGGGACCTGCGTCCTTCGCTGCAAGCAATTGGAAACGAACAAGGGCAGTGAGAAAAGCCCTCAATAAATCACTAAAAGTAAACACTCTCCACTTTCGGCTGCTTTTGTGTGAAAATGAGTGTGGAAAGCCGGTCCTGTAGTACGGCAGAGCCGCGTGAGAGCCCCCCGTGCCGTCCTGCCGCGACGGGTGACCCCGTGGGAGCGGCGCTGTCGCTGTTTGCCAGCGAACATCAGCACCGGTGGGCAGCAGCGGGACCCCCGGTGCCACCGACCGCCTTTGCGCTCCCACGTCCGCGGCTTTACGGGGCACTCTGCGTCCTCCTGTCCCGCGCCCCGGGGTTCCCACTGGTGGAGAGGACCTCCGGCCGGCGTGGCTCAAAGCCCCTGGGAGTCGGACCCCCGTCGCCCGGCGGCTCCAGCAAGAGCAGGACCCTCCCCCTGGCAGCCCGCTGGGGGCTCCGAGCCCACTCTGCTCCCTCTCCCCGCTGGGCAAAGCCACCAGGCTGATTGCGTTTCCCAGTAGGGACCAGTTGCCAGACTGGTGGGTGAGGATCTGCCATGGAGCGCGGCTCCCCGTGCGCACGGAGTGCCGGGTGCGCTCCTGCCGGCGGCGGGCAGCGTTGTGTCTGACAAAGCTCAGTGGATCACAGGGAAACCTGATATGTGTAATTCCTAAAGTTGTCTTGAACCCCCAACCTTGATGCCATCTTCGAAGAGGAATAGAGAAACCCGTATTTAGCTCAACTGCCTGTTTGGTGTTTGGAAAAAAAGGAGAATCGAGAAGTTGTTGCTCATTGTGCACGTGACTAAATAAAACATGAACACCAGTGCGCGCACGTCGGCGCCGCGCTGTTCACCTCCTTCGGTCGGGTGCCAAATGTGTTGATTTTGTGTCTGGTGACCTGCGGGTGAATGGGGTGCAGCTGCTGAGCCCCTTCGCCAGAGCTGCCCGGGAGGGTTTGGGGGTGGCGGGGTGTTCTGCAGGTCCCGCGTCCCCGGGGGAGCGGGTTCCCCCCGCCTGGGCTACCCCAGCGCCCGGGACTTCTCCTCGAGGACATGGTGGTGGCTCCTTTTTTGTCTCTGTTTTCTCACTTCTCTTCCCCATTGTAGAGAAATCAAATATTCTGCGTTTCAGGCCAGAAGGGGAATGTTTGAGGAAATTATGAGCATGTTATAGTGCAATTAAAAAACACCCCCTATAATTGCTGTAATATATGTATACCTACAAAATAACCAGCTGGCGTAATCAAAGCTTCTAGTATATTTTATTTGTTTCAGCAAATTAAACAGAAGGAAGTGGTTCCATCTGCGTTTCCACGTGCTGCACGAGGGTTTGCGGCGGCCGGCGGTGCCCCGCCGAGGGAGCCCGGCGCGACCGGGGAGCAGCCGGAGAGGTTCTCGCTGCTGGAGCCGTCGTTAATCGCAGCGAACCACCGCCGGCTGCTCCGGCGGCGCTGCGGTGTCCGCGTGCGCTTAGCGCAGGGATGAGCGCTCAGGGACAGGTTTTGTGCCCGTTTGCGGGTGGGGGAGGAGTGATGCCGTCCCCCGGAAAACTCGGGGTGCCGCAAACGGGCGCCGGGCTCCCGCGCTTCAAAGAGCATCCCGAGCCCGTCCCCCTCCCCTGCCCCCCGCCAGCAGCCCGGCGGCATGAAAGCACCGCGGCTGCGATTTCAAAGCCGCGACTTCAGTGCTGTTGAGTTGGTGACGAGGAAGGTAATTAGCAAGTTAAACGTTCAATGCTTTAGTCAAATTATGTTTAATAATATTGAGCTATCAGGAAGGAGGGTGGCAGGAGCGGTTAGCAGCTGGCGTTTTCATTATCGATACAGCGTCGTCGTGCGAAGCGCTCTCCCCTTAATGAAGGCACCCCGCGTTTTAGTGCGTTTTCAAGCCCGTTTCTGTGTTCTGCTTCACCCGCCGTTGGCTAGCAATTTGCAGGATTGCAAACGAGCTCGGAGTATTTTAGGAGCCAGTGGTTTTTCGGGAGTGAATGCTTTGCCGGCGCCTGTGACGATCGTTCCAGCTCTCTTGGCTAACTAGCCCCAAATCATGGGTGCCCGCAGGGAAAGGCCGTGTTTATGGCTCTGCTGGAGTCTCGATGAAAGCCTCGGACCGCACTTTCTAGCCGAGGATGAATAAAACACCACAGGGATCCTCTCCCAGCCCTGAAGTTTAAAATATTAATAGGATATCATTTTCCCGACAAGCGTTGCAACAGGTAGCGAGCACTTTGTTATAAAACATTTCCTCTTAGTGGAGCCGTGGATTTTAATGGAAATGCGGTGTCACTTAAATTATTGATATCCAAAAAAGTACGAGTCCACTGCGCGTCCACAGATAAGGGGATCTTTTCAGAGGGGCTCTTCCCCTGCGCTGCGCTGGCTCCCGCTCCGCTCCCCGGACCGTGCAGCCCGCGGGTGCCCGAGCAGAGGGCGATCCCCGGGGATCCCCACACCGCCGGGGCTGCGATCCGCCGCTGCCGCCGGGGACCCGGGCAGC
>NW_009647245.1:180018-186856 GCF_000708025.1 Charadrius vociferus | reverse complement strand
GTCTTTCTGAGCGGGCAGCCCTCCTGGCTGGCCGTAGGAGCAGAAGCTCTTTGTAGCCTTATGGAAAGGCAGGACGTGGTGGGAGGGTTCGGCGGCAGTGGGGGGTTTCGGCAGGAGGTGGGGAGGGTTTTGCCCCCCCGTGGGGTGAGCTGTCCCCATGGGTCAGTCGGGAGCTGCCACCGTGCTCTGCTGGCCAGTGCCCGTGATGCTCCGGCAGAGACAGTTGGTGAAGGAGAGAACCCCCTCTCTGGTGGTTCACCAGGCTCTTGTCCGGCTTCCTTACCGCCGGCAAAACAAAACTGATGGCGAAAGTCGCCGTGCTGGCTTCTTCCCTGGTAGAAACGCGGGGAGCAGCACGTCCAGCCTCTCCCACCATGCCAGAGGGCTCCGCAGCAGCGAGTGGTTTGGGGAGGGTTTTGAGACTCTTACCTACTCCTGGTGTTTCTCTGGCTGCCCGTGAAGTTTTCCAGCAAGTGTGGGAGGAACTGGGTTTTGCTGCAGGAACGCAGCCCGCTGCGGCTCCTCAACCCGTCTCCAAGGGGGCAGCAAAGAGCAGACACCCACATTGTCCCCTCCAGCTGGTGACATCCTCAGGGCCACCACGGTGCCAAGCTCGGTGGCTTCCCCGTCTCAGGGGGGAGAACCGCACTCGGAGAACCCACCAGCGTGGGCAGGAGCTGCCACGACACCCAAGAGCCTTTGCCCACAGTTACCCAAGTTGTCGCTCCCGCAGGCAGTGTGTTGGGTGGCAAATGGTCTCGGTCGCTGATGGGGGACTGGGGACCGTCCTCCGGCTTTGCTGATCTTTCTGTTTTTTCTCTCTTTCTCCTCTCCCACTTCTGGGCTCGCAGCAAACCCTGGAAACGAATCTCACCAACCTGGTTAAACGCAACAGCGAACTGGAAAACCAGATGGCGAAGCTGATACAGATCTGCCAGCAAGTGGAGGTTGGTGAGAGCAGTGGGGGGACTGGGGGCGATGGGGAGGGCGCACCGGGAAGCTCCCGGCTGGAGTGACGGGATGCACAGGATTGCTCCTGTGCCCTTTCCTGGGGGCTGCCCTGGGGATGAGTGCGTGGTGGGGAGCATCGCTGGCGCCGAGGGGCTGGTGGGAGGCTCAATTGTTTTATCCCAAGTGGTGGCAGAGGTGGGGATGGTTCCCCGGGGGTCTGCAGGAGAGGGTGGCACGACTGGGAGCCACCGGGAAGGGACGCAGGCTGCAGGAGGTGCTGGCTGCGCTGTGCACGGGGGACGGCGTGTGCTCCTGGTCGCAGCGCGGGTGACAGCGAGCGGCAAAGGCAGCTCGGCTGGCGGGGAGGGGGGAGGCGGCGTTACCCCTCCCCTCGCTGCCTCCTGCGCTGCCGTGCGGTTTTGCCGGCAGCTCCCGTTGCCTTCGGTGCACAGGTGGGATGCGCCGGGGCTGAGTGCTGCAGAACCTCCTCTGCAGCTGGAAGGCATCAGCGAGAGTTTGCTTTGGAGGCTCAGCGCGCTGCCGCCCGCACCGTGTCTCACAGCCGGGGGCACCTCCAGCTGCGCCCCCAGAAACAACAAATCCTCTCGACCGTGGTGCCGCCGTGCTTCACGTTCCCTCTGAAACACCTCTTTCTTGTCTGGGGCTGCTGTTAAAGTAAACTAGCTAATGTTTGCGGAGCGCTTGGATCGCAAAGCCGTCAGGACGCGGCCAGCTGCGGAGCGGGGACGGAGCAGCAGCCGGGGCAGTGTCATGGAGCGGGACACGCCGTCCCCACCGCTGGCACGGGGAGGGAGCCATGGTCACGTCACTGCAGCTTGGATCAAACCTGCATCTGCCCAGGCGGGTGTGGGAGCTCTCGGGTCCTTCTCAGCTCCAGGGTGCTTACGTTAATTGTATTTTAACCCTCTCCCCTTGGGAAGGGGAGAGTAGGACCCCACCATGCTGCGGTGGGTTGAACAAAAGTCCTCTCTACAGCCCAATGGAGAGGAGGAGGGAAGCAATGGGGGACTGTGGGGGCTGCCGAGGAAGCAATATAAAATCCCCACAGCTGCTTGTGAGCATTTAATGGGTGGGGGGTGTGCTCCCACCTGGGAGGCATTTGGGCTGGAGCAGAGCCCCATCCCAGGAGCAAAGCCAAGGAGCTGGAGTCAGCCTGGAGGTCAGAGGGGGACAGAGGCACGGGCAGCGATACTGGGAACATCTGGGTGTGCAGTGGGTGAGATAACCCTCCCCTCCATGGGGCTGGGGCACGTGTTCTGCAGTGCAGCCCTCCCTCCGGGGCTGCGGGGGCTGTCCTTCCAGGCACTGATGCGCTCCGGCATCCACCGCCGGTGAGCTGCGACTGCCGCGTTTGCAGGTAAGTCTGTTGTGGTGGTGAAGGATGTGCCTGCATCTCCTGCAGGGCTTGGCTGAACCAGGGCTGGTCGTGAGGACTCCTCTTCCCAAGGGGATAGCCAGGGGTCAGGTGTGATTTGGGGAAGCCTTCTGGGGGTGAGGTCTTTTGCACGGCAGAGCACCCAAAGCAAGGCTGATGAGGCTGACTGTCCTCACTTGAGTCTCTTTTCTCCCAAGGATTTTGGCATAGCCTTACTCTTCCTATTAGCATAAGAGTGTTTTTTCTGGCCTTTGCTGTAAAAGGAGGACTTCCAGGCATTGCCTCCAGCCGTTGCGTTCCCACTTTGCTGTGTAATTTGCTGCTACCTGGGGCAGAAGCCCTGGGAGAGCCTCTCTCATCCTGCTCTTCCCTGAGCTGCTCAAGCGCTCCGTGACATGACTGTGGAAGCAGAAGGTCCCAAACAAGGAGGACTGGAAGGGATCATCCCCCATGGGCGCCTGTCCATGGATGGTTGTTCCACCCAGCCCTGAATGTGCGATGGAGACGCTGCCTCTTCCCATGGCACCTCCTGCATTGTGCTCCTCTGCGTCAAAACGTTTTACCGAGTCCGGGTCAAAACTTTCCTGCTGCAATTGCAGTCTGTAACTCTCTGCCCCATCCTGTCCGCTGTGGACACAGGGGAGTAGTTATTTTGCTCATCCCTCCAGCAGCCCGTAACGTACGTGCAGGCAGCCCATCCTCCCTTCTCTTTTTTTGGGCTGAGATAGTTTCACTATTGTGTGTGTTGGGTTTTCTCCGAAGTTTCTTCAGGGGCAACCTGGTCTAGTGGGAGGTGTCCCTGCCCAGGGCAGGGGGTTGGAACGCGATGATCTTCAAGGTCCCTTCCAACCTAAACCGTTTGATGATTCTATGATAGCACTGTTCTCAGTTTCTCTACAATCCAGACTGTCCCTTTTTTGTCCACGTTTTTGTGGAGATGCAGTGCTCCGGACTGGTGCGGTTCCCCATCCAGAGCAACACTCCCAGTGCTCTGAGGAGAGGGGAAAGGGTTATTTTGGCTGTCTCTGGCTATAGCCCCATTTCTCTATCCCCGGGCAGTGGCTGCAGGTTTCCCACATGTGTCTCCCACGTAGTTCTTGAGCCATCCCACCTCGGCCCTCGTTCCTCAGGACAGCGCAGTGCCCTGCGCTGGTCCCCGCCGAGCCTCACCCCGCTCGGTACAGCATCTTCCTCATCTCTAGTTGGTTCTGGGCTCGGGGCCGCCCTCACCCTGCGGCGGTGCGGGCAGAGCGACTCGTCCCCGGCCCCTCGGCGCAGGCGGGGACGGTGTCTCCCTCCGTGCCGCGACAGCAGCTTCCCCTCGCAGGGCACGGCAGGCCACAGCCGTTCCACTGGTCCGCGGTGGAAGGTCTTCTCCTCCGCTTTCCTTCCTCCTCCCTGCGTCCTTCCCGCTGTCAGCCGTGGCCATTGCCACCTCTCCTGCCCGACCTCCGCTTCCTGCGGCAGAACAGCAGCGTTGAGGCGTGCGCCGGCCGCCAGTGGGAACGGCTCTGCGGGGGATTACAGGAGGAGGAGGAGGAGGAGGAGTGGAAGAGCGCCTTTAATCCCACTGAAGAGGGGGCTCGGCTGACCTTGCTGCTTTGACCGCTTGATCTGCGGAGCTCCCCGTGCTCCCGGGGGGCAATTGGGCACCTTTTGTTTGCGCGGTGGAGGGAGCTGGCGGTGCCGGCGACCTCTTGGCTGCGGCTCCGGAGTTCATCAGCGATGCGCTCCCGGGGAAAGCATTCGAGGGGAAGAAGGCGGCTAATGCCTTTCTGTTGTTTCAGAGTGCACATACCAATTAATAGCAAATTAATTTGCAGCTTTGTTTGCTGAAGTGATACATGGAGAGAGGCTGTCGCAATTAGTTTCTTCTTAATGGGCTATTGATTTTTATTTTTTTTTTGGTTGCTAAATTAAGCAGCAGTTCGTTGAACCAACACCTTTCCAGAGAATAAAAACACCGGATTGCTGCCGGAACTCAAAACTGCCAGGATTGCTGGTGTGGATTTGGGGGGAGTTGGGGCGTTTGCCAGTGCCCGAGCAAACATGACAGCAGCCCAGAAACCCAACTGTGTCCCGGGCTGCATCCCCAGCAGCGTGGCCAGCAGGGCGAGGGGGGACTGTGCCCCTCTGCTGCGCTCTGCTCTGGAGAGACCCCACCAGGAATATTGCCTCCAGCTCGGGGGGTCCCACCAGCAGAAGGAGATGGACCTGGTGGAGCGGGGCCAGAGGAGGGCACGGAGATGCTGGGAGGGCTGGAGCCCCTCTGCTGGGAGGACAGGCTGGGAGAGTTGGGGGGGTTCAGCCTGGAGAGGAGAAGGCGAAAAAGGAGAGACCTCAGAGCCCCTTCCAGTGCCTAAAGGGGCTCCAGGAGAGCTGGGGGGGGACTCTGGATCAGGGAGGGGAGTGATGGGACAAGGGGGAACGGTTTGACACTGAAAGAGGGGAGATTTAGATGAGATCTGAGGAAGAAATTGTTGACTGTGAGGGTGGTGAGCCCCTGGCACAGGTTGCCCCGAGAAGCTGTGGCTGCCCCATCCCTGGAGGTGTTCAAGGCCAGGTTGGACGGGGCTTGGAGCAACCTGGGCTGGGGGGAGGTGGCCCTGCCCAGGGCAGGGGGTGGCACTGGGTGGTCTTTAAGGTCCCTTCCAACCCAAACCCTTCTGTGATTCTATAACAGCTCTTTGCTTGGCCCGGGGTCCCTCCAGCCCTCGCTGGGGGGATACAAGCCCTGCAGCCTCCCACACTGCTTCCCTGCACTGCCCTGTGGGCCAGGCTGCCGGTGGGGATGCGGGATGCTGCGTGTGCTGCCTGGAGCCGATTCCCCACGGCCAGGCACAGGGGGATGCGTTTGCTGCGGGTTGTTTTCACCACCCGCATCCCAGAGAGCAGCTGGGGCTGATGTCAGGAAGGGGCTTCCTACCCCCGCGTTTCCCGCAGGCAGCATCAGCGTTTTGTCCTTCGCTCTCTCGATTTGCTGCCCCGATGGTTTGGGGAGAGGAAAAGAGTGCAAACGCTCTTTCTGAGAGCGCCTGTGGTGTCCCCTGTGCCGCCGTCGGGGCAGTTCCCTGCGCGAGGGGGAAGGAGCTGAGATGCCCTCTGAGTTTCCACGCCGAAATAAGGAGCAGAAAAATCCCAGCTGGTTTCTGCAGCAGCGCTGGCCTTCCCGAGCGTGGCTGCGCCGATGGTGCCACGTCACTCGCGTTCTCCTGCTTCCCTCTCTGCCGGTGTGTCATGGTGGGCAGAGGGACTTTTGGCTCTGCGGTAGGAATGCCTTTTGTCGGAGGTGTCTGTCCTGGGCTGCATCTTCCCACAGGGCTAAGCGGGTTTGGGGCGGGTAAGGGAGAACAGACAGCAAACGGATGTCTTGCAGGCAGAGGAGCCAGAACATCGTTGCAGAGCCATGGTGACAGTCTCCAACGCTCACTGCTCTTATATAGGTCACGCTTTGACTCCAGGACCCCACCAGGGATGGAGCAGGGGTGCATCTGGATGTCCTTCCAAACCTCTTCCTCCCCTGAATCCTGCCCCAGCATCTTAACGAACTGACCCGTGAGGAAGTGAAAGCTATTTGGTATTTCTTTCCGATTCTGGACGTTTCAGACTCTCGGCTGTCATTTTCTACATAGTTTAGGAGTTTTCAGCTTTGTCAGTCATTCTGCTTAAAATAACAGCTGAAATACATTTCTCAGCCCTGCTAAATACGCAGTGCTGCCCTTCGGAGCGCTGGGGAAGGACTTCTTACTGGGGCATGTAGGGACAGGATGAGGGGGAATGGCTTCAAACTGGAAGAGGGCAGGTTTAGATTAAACATTAGGAAGAAGTTTTTCCCTGTGAGGGTGGTGAGGCACTGGCACAGGTTGCCCAGAGAGGTTGGTGAGGCCCCATCCCTGGAGGTGTTCAAGGCCAGGTTGGACGGGGCTTGGAGCAACCTGGGCTGGGGGGAGGTGGCCCTGCCCAGGGCAGGGGGTGGAAGTAGATGATCTTCAAGGTCCCTTCCAACCTAAACAGTTCTGTGATTCTGTGATATCTGGCAGTGCCTGAGCCCGGGCTTTGTCGGTCTGGGCCGTGTTGGGCTGACATCCCACTGCTGGCACTTTGGGGTGGGACCCTGCCTGTGAAAGCACCCCTTTTTGGGCAGAAGGCAGCTGGGGAAAGGGGCTGTGGTGGTCCCTGTGGCTTCATCTCCCCTCAATCTCCCGCAGCACGGGCACTGGCTGAGCGGCAGTTTTCTTGCCCTGGGTGGGTTTTCCGATCCAGGGTTAATTTGGGCAGGAGCACGGGATGCCCGCCGGGTGTGCCAGGCGGGAGGGGGACGTGTTGCCACCCCCCTTCTCCTCCTGCCGCCGCTGTTCCCGCAGTCCTGGCACCCGGGGCTCCCTCCGGCCAGCCACAGCGGCACCGGCTCCGCAAACGCTGGCGAGCAGCCCTGGTTCTGCGCTGCCGGGGGACTGGAGCGACGGCCATCACTTCCATCCCGGCTGGGGC
>NW_009647245.1:169980-179981 GCF_000708025.1 Charadrius vociferus | reverse complement strand
GCAGACCCTGGGGCTGATCCCGCCCCCCTCCCTCCCGCTGCTACCTTGCAGCAGATTTGGAAGATTATCGGCTGTTTTTTCTCGGCAGAGTTATCTTTGCGGACCATCAGCTGTCTCCCACTTGGGTGTTGCATAACCTGCTGGCCGGCTTTAAAAAAAGATCTTGTATCCAATGTGCCTAACGCTGGGTTGCCTTCAGACTTCTGCGCTGTTTCACTTGGCTTTGAGAGTACCAGATGAAGAAAACCTGTTTATGTCCTCCGGTACACTATTTCATTTAAGTGACAGGGCGCAGCTCCCCTCCCGTGAGGTGTATCCCCCTTGGCTGTCCATCCCCCCAAGGATGCTGGTCTTCCCTGGAGACAGAGGACCGAATCCTCTGCCTGTGCTTTCACTGCGCTCTCTGCACGCCTTCCTCTCAGCTTTAAAATAAATAAATCTGTGTATTTGAAGCCTGAAAAGGAGGTCCAGCAGGGATTAATTAGCCTGAATTAAGCAGGACAGATGCAGCTTTTTTTTTTGTAGGAACAAGCACGGTTTCCTTCTGCCTCCTGGGGCTGACGCTGCTCAGTCCGAGGGCAGGGTGGGAGCCCCCCGTGTCCCAGCTCGCTGACCCCCCGGACGCACATCCTGATCATCCCGGCTCTCCCAAGGGCACGCGCTGCACCCTCCTGCCGGCAGCACCAGCTCGGGCTTACCTGGAGGAGCTGCAATTTGGACAAGTCCTCCAGCATCTCACCTCCTGACCACCTCGGGGAGGGCTCCTGCTCCCAGAGGTCACCAGTGTCCTGCCCGGTGCTTATGGCACCTGTGTGGCAGAGCCCGGCTGGGCACCGACCGCTCCGCCACCCGCAGCAGTGATGTCTGTGTGGGAGGACCGATGGCCTTGGGGGACCTATGAAGAAGGGATGAATCATCAGTGCATTTCCTACTTGGGCTTCTCTGCTCTTCTTTGAAGTCTTAGGGACAAGTCCACCACTGTGTCCTGTTGCCCCCACCGCTGTGGCGTGCCCGGCTTCCCCGCTGCCTGGGCTGAACGCCGTCCCCGAGGAGGTGCCAGAGCGCCTGGAGCCCTGCGCGCAGCCTGCAGCGCCGCGAGGGGAAGGGTTTTCCTTCCCGGGGCACTGCTGTGCTGGGGGCTGTAGCCTGGCACGGCAAGCGGCTGGGTGGCCGCGCCAGCCCCGCCTGCCCGTGGTCATTGCTGCTTTGATTGCCTTGAACGGAAGGGTTCAGCCCTTCCATTTCCCGACGGCCCTCTGCAGCTGTCCGCGGGCTCTCCCTGCGCTCCCGTCCTCTGCCCGCGCCGGCCCGTTCCTTTCCCTTCACTTTTGCAGATGCTTTGAAGTCACGGCCGCCCTTGCTCGTCCAAGCAGGGAGCTCTCGTTCATTTTTAAGCCCCTTTTTGCTTTAACCAGCACACGGGCACTGCCCCGGCGTGGGCGCACGAGAGCGCCGCGCGTGTTCCTCAGGAGAGGGCAGCGAAGCCGAGGGCAGCATGGGGGTCACTTGGGAGCACCCCAAAACACGCAGCCCGCCCAGGGAAGGGAGGCGGTGAGATCCCCCAGCGTCCCTGCGTGGTGTCGGCGTTGGCCGCGGGCACCCGGGCGCCGTTGGAGGGCAATGCAACCGTGACGGCACGGCGCAGCACGCCGGCAGGGCTGAGCCCGCGCGGCAGTGGGGACTCGGGGAGGGGACGATACCTATGGAGGAGCACGTGCCCCTCAAGCACGGCCCCGTTGCCCACTTTGGACGCGCAGCCAGGGGGGCTTCACACCCTCCCACAGCCTTTCACCGTCCTCCAGTTGGACTGGCGATGGGTGCAGCGAGCCGGCCCGCGGCTGTCTGTGTTGCAGGGCTGTTAGCTCCTGTCCCGCTCAGCCCCCGGCGGCGCCGGGTCCGGCATGGAGGATATGTATTGCATCTCTGCCGGTCTGAGCCGGGAGAGCCGCGGGGCTGCTGAGCTCAGGGGCGAGTGCGTCCCTCCTAACGGCGCGTGCTTTTGCTGTTCCTGGGCAGGTGAACACAGCCATGCACGAGGCCAAGCTGATGGAGGAGTGCGATGAGCTCATGGAGATCATCCGCCAGCGCAAGCAGGTCATCGCTGTCAAGATCAAGGAGACGAAGGTAAGGCAGGTCGGCTTGTGCGGCTGCGGTTCCAGGGTCCCCCCCGGCGCCCGCGGCAGCGTCCGCCCTTCCTCTCTGGCACAGCCCAGCAGTTCGTCAGCCCGTGGTGCTGGGACGTCCCAGCCGCACGCAGCGGGGCTGCTAGTGGCACACGTTGCCTTGCCCGTGGAGGAGATGCTTTGGGCAGCCATCGGTGTGCACAGCTTCGTCCCCATCGCCCCAAGCAGTGTGCCGCTCCGGCTGTCCCCAGCGCTCTCCTGCCGGGGACAAGGCTTGACATGGCCGGAGGAGGGAAGGCGCGTTGAGGAGCATGACAGATTGGTGCAGTTGCTTGGATCAGTCCAGACAGCTTCCTCGGGGCTTTTCTGGCTCTGCGGCGCTAATATAATAATGTAGAATTAATACTGAAGGGCCGTCCGAGCCCTGCACTGCAGAGAAGGGAGAGGCTTCACGTTCTGCATCGCAGCGTGGCTGTAGGTGAGATGGTTTCTCGCCCTTTTCTTTGGCGGGGGGGTGTGTTTGGACCCTTCCTCCAGCGGTTCCAGGGGTTGTGGCTGTTCCCTGCAGTTTCCGTGCGATGGGGAGAGGCTGGAGGGATCGGCTGCAGCTCTGTGCGGCGCCTGCGGGAGTTCACAGTGCGTGTGTGCAAGCCCTTTGCCTTTCTTGCTGAGCTTGAGCGTGCGTTAGGGTCCAGCCCTGCATCCCTCACCGTGCCCACAGTGGAGCTGGGGAGCAGCATCGCCCCAGATACAGATTTTTTTGCAGGCAAAGGTTTGGGAGCGGGTTGTGCCACGTGTGCGCGTACGCAAGGGAGCCAAGCAGCACGACTCTCGGACACCCTCGGCAGCAGTAGAAGCTTTAAAACGCCTGCTTTTATCCCAGCCACTTCAGGGAACATATTTTATGTAACGGTGCCTTCTGCTGGTCCATCTGTCTGTCTGCCTCTCACTTCCCACCCGCTCCCCCTAACGTCTTTTGGCCATGTTGTCCAGTTTCAGCCGTGCTTGGCAGGGAGCTGGAAGGCTCAAGGATGTTTTTTTCCTACAAATTGGCAGCTGGGCAGAGGAGAGAGGCCCCGGTTGGTGCCCAGAACCGTCAGCAGAAGCAGCGCTCACTGCTTTGGAATCGCCAGGGTAGGAGCAGCGAGCCTGTGCCCACGTAGCTGCAGCGCAGCACCAGTGGGAGGTGGATGTGGGGACGGTGGTATCGGCAGCGCCGCGCAGGGGACTGGGCTTGGTTCCCAAAGTTACCTGGGAACTGGAATAAGCTTCTTTGCCGGTGCAGTTGGGCTGGAGGCAGCGATGTGTGGGTCTGCAGCGCTGCAGTGCCCCTCCGTAGCCCCCCGTGCTGCCGGCGCTGGCTGCGGGCAGGCTGGGCGTGTTTTCTCTGTGGCTTTCGACACCTCCGAGCAGCGATTTCCAAGTGCGAACGGGAATCAGCCTTTCCGAGGACCCCCAGCTGCAAACATCGGGGAGTTTAAAAAGCCCCAAACACAAAAGAAAGGAGGAAGCACCGGAGACAGCGGCTGGTTTGAAGCGCTCCGACTGCAGAGCGGGAAATACTGCTTTCCCCCTCAATTACCATTTGGTTTTCCATTTGTTCCGGGCTGCTTTTCCCGACAAACAGCCCGACGGATGCATGGAGCAGCCTGATCACACGGCGTTGGAAAGAAGCCCTGGGCCTGAGGAGGAAAGTCTATGGAGGCAAAAATGCCAATGCAGCAGTTTCTCTCCAGCGGCAGCGCGGTCCTGGGAGGAATTGGCTGCTCTGTCCCAGGAGTGCTTTGGAAGCTGTGAGATGGAGCTCCTCCACCTCCACAAGGCAGCGAGAGAGATGTGAGGACCAGAGCAGCTGCCCAAAGTTTGTGCGCAGTCACTGGTGGGAGGGAGGGATGCCAGGCGAGGGTGCCCGGGGGATCATAGAATCACAGAATGGTTTGGGTTGGAAGGGACCTTAGAGACCATCCAGTGCCACCCCCTGCCCTGGGCAGGGACACCTCCCACCAGCCCAGGTCGCTCCAAGCCCCGTCCAGCCTGATCTTCTTCACTTAAGGATATCTGATGGTAAATATTCCCATTTCTAAGCAAAGTACTATATGGTATTTACTGAACTACATCAGTACTCCTGGTGGTTCTCTGGTATTAACATTGTGAACCTATCTATTTTGCTAAACTGGTAAAGAAGTTTTGCGAGAATGTGTGTTCTGGTGAGCATTCATTGCAAATTGTTTCTTCCTGAATGAAAAGTACGGTGGGTATAGCCTCTTCTTCAGTATTTTACTACTTTGGTTTTCTAAGTGAAGAAATTTGGTGACACATGGAAACATACGTGGGAGTTAATCACAGGGTTTGTGTGTTGGGGCTAGAGAATCCACCTTTTCGTATTCTTTCTGCTTTTCCCGTGGTCATTAGTGGTCTTCATACACAGAAGTCGCTGCTGGCCGCGCTGCTGGGGATGCAGCCCGGGATGTCGGGGGCTTTCTGGGCTGCAGCACACACTGCCGACTCCTGGTGAGCTTCTCACCCACCAGCACCCCCAGGCCCTTCTCCTCAGGGCTGCTCTCCATCCCCCCATCCCCAGCCTGTATGGACACCAGGGCTGCCCCCACTCAGGAGCAGGACTCTGCACTTGGCTGTGTTGAACCCCATGAGGTTCACACAGACCCACTCCTCCAGCCTGTCCGGGTCCCTCTGGATGCCGTCCCATCCCTCCGGCGTGTCACATCCATTGCTGTCGGCCGGGGGATTCGCACACTGCTTAACTGTAAAGGCGGTGACAGCGCTGACACCTGGGAAGAGCAGCTCGAGCAGCCTCCCGTCACCTCGGGAGCTCCGGCTCTGCTGTCTGACGGATTTTTGAGCCGCAGAGTGTGGGGGGAATGGATTGACAATGCGCTGCAGGGCAGCGAGTGAGGAGCTGCCACGCGAGCGGCTCCGGGAGCTGCTGTCACGATGGCTTCGCAAGGCTCGCGAAGTGCCCTGCTGCCTCGTTAAAAAAAGGGAACAAGGGAATAGTCTGAAGGCGTGCCGACGAGCAGCACGGCGTCCCGGCTGCGGCCGTGGGAGGTGGGCTGGGAGCGGAGAGGACGCGGCTGAATCTCGGCCATCACACCCTCCCAGGGTGAGTCCCGCGCGGCGCTTCGCTGCGACCGTCTGCTCAGTGAGTGAGAGGAAACGGTGTTTCTCTGGTGGGTGACACAGGCGCCCTCCTGGAGGACTTTCCATTTTAAGATGCGTTTGTGCCATGCCGGTCGTGTGGGAAACGGCTGCAGAGCGCAGGGCAGAGGTTTGGGGTGGGATTTCTCGTTTCAGAATCTGCCGTTCTGGGTACTCCCAGCCCAGCTCCATCTGCTGAAATTTGCTTTCCCCTCCCCGGGGTGTCTGCGGGGTCCTGCGCTGCAGACGCACGCAGGAACAGGGCAGTGGGGATTTATATTTCATGAGCAAGTGCCTCGTTGCCCCCCTCAGGGTGCTTTTCCAGACACAGCATCACCTCCAGCTTGGCTGCCGATGCCATTCCCAGTGTGCCGGTTCGCCTCCTGCCTTCTGTGTCGTTGCTGGTGCCGATGCAGGACCCGGGACTGCTCCTCCCGAATCAAAACGTTGTCTCTGGCACCAGCAGGGCAGAGCAATGGTACAGCGGGTTTGAAACACACGGTATTGACCTCAGCCACCTCCAGCTCTGGGCTTTCCTCAGCTCCCCTCTGCTTCCAGCTTAAACAGGAAAACTGCTCCAAAAATCCATCAGCTCCTCCGCAGCCTCCCTTTTCCCTCCGGGCTGCTCCACTCCCGGCTCATGGTTGAGTTCTCCCATTCCCAGCCTGAAGCTGGCCGGGCTCTGACCCTGTCACTTCTGGGTTCCCAACCCTTTACGTCCCACTGGGCGCCATCCGCGCTCCCCGGGTGTCCAAGGGATGTGCCGGCGCGAGCCCGGGGCGGCCGCCTCTCACCCGGGCGCAGTCTGACGGGACGCCGGTGCCCGCACAGGGGGGTGCGTGTGCTGACGGGCAGGAGGGAAAGAAGGGGGTTACATCTCCTGACGATTTTGGTGTCAGAGCCGCAGGCCTTAGTTCAGTAGACCCTACGAAAACGTGGCTGTTGCAATCCTGAGCATCTTCGGGGATGACCTGGGGCTTGTGCCGGCCTTTCCTTTGGCTCCGTGCTGGCTGCCTGGAGGAGGTGGGAGTTTCAAGGGGTTTTTTCCTAGTGCTCCAGCACAGCATTCCCCTGAAACATGGAGGTTTTGCCCAAGAAGTAGTGTTTCTTCTGGTTTCTTGGCTCCCCTCGCTGCTGCTGAGCACCGGTACTTTGCAAAAGAGAGAAGAGGTGCCATCAGACCCGTTCTCTGTGTTTATTCCTTAATGGCTTGTTCAGTGCTGTCTTAAACCATCAGTAAATACCCTCCACAGAGCTTTGTGGGGAAAGGACACAGCGTCAGAGGTGCTTTTCCCTGGAGTCACTTCATGTCCCCCTGGGAGCGGTGCCTGGGCTGGCTCTGAGTTCCCAGTGGCCACGGCAGAGCCCTGTGCCCCGGCACCGAGCACGGGCTGTGCGGGACCGCGGATGCTTGTGCGGATGGAGCAGAGCCCCTTCACACCACGTGCCCTATTTTTGGGTGCAGACTGGTGCCCGGGCTGGTTTTCCAGCCCCTGCTTCCCTGTGTCGTGCGTAACTCTCCTGTCCCGTCTCACTGCAGCACCTCACCTTTAACTGCAAAGCGATGTGCAGCTACAAACGTGATGTTTCCCGGCAGCTCTGCTGGGGCTGAGCCCGCCTGAGGTTTCCTCGCCCCGTGCTGAACTGCTTTGCAGGAGCGCTCCTCTCCCGGCCAAACCTGCTGAGCGCCGGCACGGGGCGGGGGTGGCATTGTGTTTGCACGGGAGGAGCGGGGAGAGGATGCTTCGATCGCGCGTGGGACCCTTCGAGCAGCGCAGAGGCTTTTCTCAGGGGCTTTCCCACCTGCAAGCAAAATTCAACACGGAAAGTGCATTGCTGCTCCCCCTCCCCGGAGCCTCTGGGAATGTTTCTGTGCCATTTCACCACTCCTTGCTTCCCCTGAGCAGCCCCTGGCTTAGGATGGGGTTTCCTCTGTGCTTTGCAAGCTGCGAGCTGGCTTCTGAGAACCTGTGCCTCCTCTGCTCCTCCCGCAGGTGATGAAGCTGCGGAAGCTGGCCCAGCAGGTCGCCAACTGCCGGCAGTGTCTCGAGCGCTCCACAGTCCTCATCAACCAGGCAGAGCACATCCTGAAGGAGAACGACCACGCGCGGTTCCTGCAGACAGCCAGGAACGTGGCCGAGAGGTGGGCTGTCACGCTTGGCTCGGGGCGCCGGTGGGCTGTCACCGGAGTTGTCCCCCGGTCGCAGCTCCCTGCCCAGGGACACCCCGTCCTCCCCGCTGACGCCTTCCCGCGTGCTGCCCTCCCACAAGCACCGGGCTCAGCGGTGTCACCGCTTCCCGTCCCTCGCAGGACAGGAGTTGCATGGCATGTCCTAACGAAGCTGAATGTCCGCTACGGGAGCATCGTTCCCTGGGAGGGGGGGAAAGTGGTGGAAATGCCAATCCGAAGGGAGCTCGGGGGGCAGTCAGGGATGGGAACCCCCGGATGGAGCCCCCCAACCTCTCTAGGGACCTGTCCCCAGGCCGGGCCGCCCTCCTGGGGCAGGAGCAGTGGTTAGTAGGTGCAAGCTGGTTTCCCGCCAGCGTGTAATGTCACCGCTGCTTGCGCCCTTCTCATCCCCCGTGTTGCCGCTGCCGGGTGTCGGGAGCGCATGCACCCTGATGCGTATTGATGCTCTCTCCTTTTCTTTCAGGGTCGCCATGGCAACTGCATCCTCTCAAGTTCTGATACCAGATATCAATTTTAATGACGCCTTTGAAAACTTCGCTTTAGATTTTTCCAGAGAGAAGAAGCTGCTGGAGGGGCTGGATTATCTAACCGGTGAGTGCTGGGGCGCGCTCCCCCGCTGCGCCCCACGTCTTCCCCGCAGCCCCTGCCCTGCGCCCGCCGAGGGCCGGCAGGCGGATTTTAAAGCGAAGCAGGCTGCCGCTCATTCTCACTGGTAAAAAGCGCCCGGTCGGCTGCGGCAGAGCAGAGGCCGTGCTGTCACCAGGACAGTGACATGTCCCTGTCCTCCTCTTTGCACTTTGCCTCTCCTGGAGGGCAGGTGGAAAAGTTCGGAAAACAGGTCAAAAATGGTCCACGGCCCAGGGGGGAGGCTGGTGCCCATAAGGATCCGAGAGGGCAGATAACAGGGAGGGAACAGTAAATTAACCAGTATTTATGCTTCCAATGCACTTCATGCTTCTTCTGCTGCCCTTTTGGTGGGTCTCCTGGTGCTAAATTGTGTACTCCGGTGAAAACCCCTCGTTCTGGCATGCCTGAAAACACACTGCCCCCCGGATATTTTGGTATCGCACTAAGAAGTTTGATTAAGCGGGAAACACAGTGACAGATAAAATTAGATAGTTGTTTGTGTTGAGAGACTCTGCTCCCCACATGAGCCCACCTCCATCCCCAAGGGAGCAAAAAAGCCCTGGGTATATTAAGAAAAGAAAGCAAAAACTTACCGAAACGTGTTACCTGTAATCTCCCGCAGCGCCGAACCCGCCGTCCGTCCGAGAGGAGCTGTGCACGGCCTCCCACGACACGATCACCGTCCACTGGATCTCGGAGGACGAGTTCAGCGTCAGCTCGTACGAGCTGCAGTACACCATCTTCACCGGCCAAGCCAACTTCATCAGTAAGTCGCTGCGCGCCAGCTCGGTTTGGGGGACTGTGCTCGGGTTGAGGAAGGAACAGCTTCTCGGGCAGAATCGGCACGTTTACAGGCTGGGAATGAGGGAAGGATTTATATACCCTCCGTAACAATATCGAGGCACGTTTCCAGGTAATTTTTCCTGAAAATAACTGCCATACCTAATTATCTTTCCACACCACCACAGATTTGTGTGGCAGGACCAGGGTTAGAGGACAGAGGAGACCTCTCACAGATGGGTCTGTGGTGGTACCTCACCACTTGGGAAGCGCTGTGGTCAGACAGAGAGGAACCTGTGGCTCGGGTGGCAGCAGCCAGCTCCTCTGGGACAGCCTGGGCTTTGCGGACTGTGTGGTGCACAGCGCGTTTTCCATGCCGTGATATCTTCTAGTGCAACGGGGCAGCTTGAAAACAGTTTTATAGGGCTGAACCTGCCGCCAAGGTTGCCATGAGGTCAGGACGGCAACCTCTTCAATGCAAAGTTCCCTCCTGGATGTTGGATATTGCATAGAATTACAGAATGGTTTGGGTTGGAAGGGACCTCAAAGACGATCCAGTGCCACCCCCTGCCCTGGGCAGGGCCACCTCCCACCAGCCCAGGTTGCTCCAAGCCCCGTCCAACCTGGCCTTGAACACCTCCAGGGATGGGGCAGCCACAGCTTCTCGGGGCAACCTGCCCCAGGGGATCACCGCCCGCACAGGAGAGAATTCCTTCCCTAACACGAACGATCATTTGATGAAGACTTATGGCAGTTACAGGGGTTTTGATATTCCAGATATTTTACCTGCATTTAAGAGCTGGCTGCACGGTTTGGGGTGGGGTGTGGTGGGGTCCAGAGACACGGGTGCAGGGGAGGACCGGCTGTTTGCAATGCCCCCTCGGCACTGCGCGTTCCCCCGGGGTGAGCCGCAGAGAGCTCGTGGTTATGGAGACTTTGAAGGGATGCGCTCTGCCCCAGTCCTGCTGCCTGCGCGCGAGGGAGAACAGGAGCAGTGACGGCGATGGAGGGAGCAGAAGCAACGAAGGGAAGAGGAGGTGGCGTCTCCGGAGAGACCTGTTGCAAACCGGGGGGAGGCAGAGCAGCTCTGGCAACGCATCGGTGTGTCCCGGTGATCTCCTGCC
>NW_009647245.1:169603-169863 GCF_000708025.1 Charadrius vociferus | reverse complement strand
CCGAGGCTTCGGGGGGTTGTGCCCACCCGTGCAGAGCTCCCCGTCCCACGGCAGGGCTGGAGCTCTGCGCTGGTGTTCGCCGGGCAGAGCTCCTCAGGCGTCCCGAGTCAGCTGAGGGCTTGGGGATAAACTGAGCCAGAAAATGCCTGGGGATTAAAACTGAAGGAATGTGCTGAATGTCTGTTTGATTTCCGCCCCCCCCTTAAATTGATCAAAAGACTCCAACTCTGAGCTCTGTATCACCGTGGCTTATCACTGGG
>NW_009647245.1:159938-169376 GCF_000708025.1 Charadrius vociferus | reverse complement strand
AGGGACCCTTTGCCAGTCTCGGCTGCAGTGATTTATTCCTTTGGGTGCCCGGTGTGCCCTCCAGGTGTCAGAAAGATGTACCTGTGATGATTTCCTGTAACACTTTCCTAAAGTTGGAGGGGGTTTGTGTTCTGGAGGAAAGTTAATTTACGGGCTGGGTTGTCGGAGAGAGTCCAGGGAAACTGCTTGTTTCATACAAGGGAAAAATACAGATGTTTTCATGGGAGAACAAACTACAGCTTCCCCTGTGTCTGTGCTGCAGTGGAAGAGCGCAGCATCCCCGCAGCGTGGCTCTTGCAGGAAAGTTTTATTCCTGGTTTTCCCTCGTCGCGCTTACAGTTGTGGGAAGTGCTGACAAAATGCTTCAGTGGCGTTTTTGGGCCGCGGGCAGTTTGTCTCACAGGTCAGGAAGACACCGGCGCCGGGAGCGCGGTGTCGCGGCACAGGAAGGCTGCAAAGTGCACTTTAAAACGTGCAGGAAGCTGCCGGGGAGAGCTACTGCCGGC
The DNA here is from genome assembly GCF_000708025.1 of Charadrius vociferus. NCBI lineage: Eukaryota > Metazoa > Chordata > Aves > Charadriiformes > Charadriidae > Charadrius > Charadrius vociferus. Next base: position 168,870 of record NW_009647245.1, on the reverse strand, counting down.
GGCTTTCGAAGCCGATGGAAGCTGCATCCCCGGCCTTTGCCCTCGTTTCGGCAGACCAGAGGACTCATTTCCTCCGGGTCGGTGGTTATCTGTGGGGACTCGGAGCTCCGGTTGCCCCCTCGGTTCTCCCCCCAGCCGCAGCGCGGTGGCCACAGCGTTCTGTTCTTCTCGGGAGCCTGGGAGAGCTCGGGGACCTCTTCGGCTCGGTTCGTAGATGGCCACCAGCCTGTCTCCCCTGCGCTCGCCAGCCGAGGTCAGGACGCGGACCACGCGGGTGTCTCCGCGTTGTTTAGGTGGGGAGGGACACCTGAAGGGCTTTGCACCAACTCCGCGTGAGCCGGGCGGGTGGTCGGGTCGCTCAGGGCACTGACCATCTCCGAGGATGGAGAGTCCCCAGCTCTCAGGGCCCCACTCTGGTGCTTCCCCCGCCCCCGCTCGAGGAATTTTTTCCTTATCTATCAGGATTTCCCCCGCTGCAGCGCGTGCCCTTCCCTGGGGCTGTGCCCCTCGGGGAGGGGTCTGGCTCCCACCTCTCTCCAGATGCCACTTTGGGCGCATGGTTTGGCCTCCGGTCCATGGCGGGGCTTGGGAACGAGTCCCCTGCCCATCTCGGGGGGGCTCTGTGGGTTTGGGGGGGCGATGGGGACCGCAGCGGGGCTGAACAGCGAGGGCAGCTCTGGGAGGACGCGCAGGGGGACACGCGTCGGGAGCGTCCTCCTCGGCCGGCCACGGTGGCTCTTCATAGAAGGAGTAAAGAAATCGTCGGGTAACATCTCAGAGGAGGAGATGAATAATGTATTGTCACTTGAAATAACACAGTCAGGTCCGGGCGACGAGAGCGTTTGAGTCCTGGCTGAACTGGTGCGTGAAGAGAGGTGGGGAGCGGCGCTGGGGCGCACCTCGTGGGAGCGCGGGGGGCTTCCCGGGGAAGGAAATACCTTTCCGAAGAGCGCACAGTTGGCCTCTGGAAACCATCCCCTTCACACTCCCTTGAAAGCCAAGAGCTCGGCAGGAGTCGGACGTTTTTATGGATGACGAAACCTGCAATAAAAAAGGAGTTTTTGGAGCTTTGGCAAGGAAAGAAGCCCTCAGTCTTCAAGGCCAGCCCCTTCTTGGTTGTTTCAGGAGAGAAACCTGCTCGAGACGCCAAATCGTTCTCAGGCTGTCGTTTCTCAGCCACCTTGTCCTTTCCGATGAAGGAGCCAAAGCCGGTCCCTGTCTGCGGGGAGATAACGCTGCCCGGTGCGTGGCTGGAAGCTGCGCGCGCCAATGAAAGCGGCTCTGCCTGTGGGATGCAATCGGTATCACATCTGGTTTATTTTCTACTTCAAATAACATTGCTCTGCTCCCTTAGGCCACTTCCACGTGTATTTTAAACCAAATCCAGGCTGACAAAGACTGCAACCTGCCCTTGTCCTCCGGCCGAGCGAGCCGCCGGAGATGAATAAACACCCCAACGTGAGCCTTAGAAGAGGAGGTGCGGAGCGTTTTCCAGGCTCCTGCCTTCCAGCCGCGCGCACGTACGCTGGCGACGGGGCTCAAACCCTCCTCCTGCCACGCGGAATTCGCAGCCCGCTCCTCACATAGCGTCTTGCTTTTGCCTCCAGAGCCGCTGGGCCCCAGAAGCCTCCAGCTACTGCTTCTGAGCCACCTCCTCATCCTCCTCGCGGTGTAAAGCAGCAGTCCCGTGGGGCGCGAGCTGCCCCAGAGCCCTTTTCTGAGAGCCCAGAGCCGCTGCGTGCCGCGGCGGATGGTCCCAGGCTGCCCCGGCCCCTCGGTGCCAGCACCGGAGGCAGCTCCCGAAACCCTCAGCGTCCTTCTCCCCCTGTGCCGTCTGCCGGTTATAGCCACCCCAGCCGTGCCGGTGGCCATAACGGTGTCTGTGGCACCACACGGTGTTTCTCTCCTTTCCCCGGGCGCTGTGTCGTCCCACCTTATGTACAACACGATGTTTTTGGTACGTGCCGGGCCCCGCAGCTCTGGCAGTGTTAGGGCTTCCTGCCGCCAAGGTCTTTGAGCTCTGAATTCCTTTCCATTTCCAGAAAGAGTTCGGGCTCCTGAATGTTTTCCAGGCGTCCAGATCCCGTTCCCTCATCGGGAGCTGTAATTTTCTTGGGACCACTTGTCAGACCAGTCTGCACGGGGAGGCGAAGCGTCAGTGCGCCGTGGACGTGGGTTATCGCATCCCACCCCGGAGCGCTGTGCACCGGGCGGGGGAGGATTGGGGCGCAGACGTGTCCCGTCCTCCCCCGGCGCTGCACGTGGCAGCCCCACGAGCAGCAGCGGGGTTGTGCTGCAGGAGCGAAGGGACGAGGGAGGTGGTCGCGGCCATCTCCGGCACCCGCCCGTGCCGCCTGCCCTGGCTGGGAGGTGCCACCGGTGCATTCCCTCTCTCTGCGCCCTTTCCTCACCGCTTCCCACGGCGGCATCTTGAGATGTCAGCCCCTGCCCCTGGATGTGCTGTACCGGGCACAGCCTTCACGTGATGATAAAAAACACTTTTTGGGTTGCGGGGGGTTTGTCATCTGCGGAAATTTTCCCGCAGGTGCTCTTACCTCGCAGGCGGGCGGTCAGTCAGCCTGAGGGACGGCGAGCTCTGCGTTAGCCGCACGCGGTCTTTGCGTTCCGTCCTTCCCTGTGAATAAACCTGTCCCCCCCCTCTCCCGTCCCGCAGGTCTCTACAACTCCATGGACAGCTGGATGATCGTCCCCAACATCAAGCAGAACCACTACACCGTCCACGGGCTCCAGAGCGGCACCCGCTACATCTTCCTCGTCAAGGCCATAAACCAGGCGGGCAGCCGGAACAGCGAACCCGCGCGGCTCAAGACCAACAGTACGTGTGCGGGCACGCGCCTCAGCGGGGGTCGGGGGGAGAGCAGCGTCATCAGCGCTTGAGGACGGAGGGGTACGGCTGAGCCCACGGTTGCTGGCAGCGTGGTGGACACCCCTGGGTTATTTAAATTATTTAACGTGCCCGTCTTAGGCGGTGTCTCAGCGGGGTGGTCTCCTGCCGCCCCGCACAGCGCCCAGGGCTCCCATCGGTGTCCATCCCCACGGCTCCCTGGGGCGGCTGGGGCTGGAAGGAGATCATGAGCTGGGGAAGGACTTTTTACTGGGGCATGTAGGGATAGGATGAGGGGGAATCGCTTTAAAGTGGAAGAGGGCAGGTTTAGATTAAACATTAGGAAGAAGTTTTTCCCTGTGAGGGTGGTGAGGCACTGGCACAGGTTGCCCAGAGAGGTCGTTGAGGTCCCATCCCTGGAGGTGTTCAAGGCCAGGCTGGAGGTGGCCTTGGGCAACCTGGGCTGGTGGGAGGTGTCCCTGTCCAGGGCAGGGGGGTTGGAACTGGATGATCTTCAAGGTCCTTTCCAACCTAAACCGTTTTATGATTCTATGAAGGTCCATCTTTCTGGTGGCTTGACATCACTGGGCTTTTTGGGGCCGATGCGTGGGGTCCCGGGGCATTTGTGTGCCTGTGCATGGCTTTGCTGGCAGGGGGTCGCAGTTCTGGGGGGCCATAAGGGGCGTGAGAAGTGTCTGTGGGGTCGTGGACGGGGCTTTGCAGCCACACGCAAAGCAGAAAGGAGCCTGCAGCTCCCATCGCCCAGGGACGGCTGAGGAGGGTGAAATACCTTTAGGGAAATCAGAGGGAGATTCGATCAAAAATCAGAGGGTGGCAGAGCCGGACCTGTCCCGGCGAGGAGGCAGTTCCTGGGTTTGCGGTGGGAGGGGGAGAAGACTTTTCCCCTCAAAGGGCAGCAAACGCCGGCACCCGCTGCTGGGGGGATGTCGCGGGAGAGACGGTGTGGAATGTTGAGGGAGACAATGAAGTCGCCTCTCGGGGCTTCTGCCCGCGGCGTCTCACCGAGGCTGCCCAGCGCCGCCCCCTCTCCCTTCTCTCGCCCTCCCCGACGTCGCCATCCCTCCTGCCTTGGCTACGCCTGCGACAGGATTTATCGCCTCCGCCTCCTCGTTTTCTTCGCGCGACGCTGAACCAAATGAGATTAAGTACAGGCGGTGCAGCGGTGGGGCCGGAGGGAACCTGCTGAGAAGCAAACTCCGATCCAATTCTGCCTTGTTTATTAAAAACGCATCCCTCCTGCGGCTGCTGTCTTTGAGCGCTTCCCCGTGCTTTGCAAGACGCTCGCTCGGGAAATAAGGAGCGGGTGGCGCGGCGAGCGGCAGCGCCGGTGTGGCGCGGCAGCGCGGGCGGTTTGCTGCGGTAGCAGCTCCCGGGGACCGGCCTCGCTCTTTTGGTTTTTTAACCGAGCGAGAGAGGGAGACGCAGGGCGCTGGTGGGCAGGCGTTCCTCTCGGCCGCTCTCTCGGCGGGTGTCTGCATCCCGTGAACAGTGTTTAGGGAAACTTCTGAATGATTTAGCAATATATGTGTATATGATATATATTTATGTGTCTCCTTTCCGTGGCCAGCCCCGGTGTGCCAGGGCTCCCTTGGGGTGTTCGCTGCTGGTCATCGGGGGGTCACCGGCTGAAGGTGCCGCCGCGTTGTGCTGCATGCCCTGCACGTCCTCGCTGGCCCTTTCTCCTGCCTCTGCTTATCCTTTTGTAGCCACAGAGTTTCCTCCTTTTCAAGCGGGCGATCAGAAGGTAGCGCACACTTTTCAACTGCTGTAACCTCGGCGCAGATGTCAGCAGCTCGACAAGGAGCTGGGCCCAGTTAGCGTATCTCACAGCCCTCTCTCTGCCCCCAAAGGGATGTCTGGAGAGATGCCTTCATCGCCAGAAGGTCAGTGTTGGGACATGTGTCGATTTCTGTGGCATTAGTGCAGTCAGTGCTGGCGCTGAATCTGCGTTCCCAAACTGCCCCAACGGAAGAGCTCGGGAGAACAGCTTTGGGTTAGTGACAGCGAGAAACCTCCCTTTGCTGACTCCGGGCCTGAGCGGCTCTTATTTATTTGCAAGTGTACAAAAGTGGATTGAAGTGCCAGAACACAGGGCCAGTCCCAGCTCTGGTGGTAAATAAAGTGCCGGGAAGGTGGTTTTTACGCTCCTTGCCTTGACCATTGCAGCCTGGGCTTGTTCTCACTCATGTTTCCATCTCTTCCCGATTTACACATCTCTTGGTGAGACCTCCTGGATTGTACGGGGTGGCTCACGTCTGCGGTCGGATCTATCCAGAGGGATGGGTTTGCTGCCGGAGCGATGGTCTCCGAGGTCCCGGTTAACGTCAGGATCGCGTTAGTGTGGGCGCGTTCTAAGGAGCGGGGTGGTCCCTCAGCCAGCAGCGCGTCTGTCGGACGGTTCATGGGTTTGGATGGATTTATTGCTTTCCTGCCGCTTGACAACTCAACGTTACTGCAGCTTTGCTTCCTCGAGGTGGTGTCTGAAGGGAGGACCGTAGTCAGTGCTGTCACTCTGTAAGGTGTCCCGTGCCCCGTGGCCTTCTTCACCTTGCTTGCTTCTGGCCGTGGGGCAGCTGGCTGAGGGCTTACGGACCAGGCTGGTGGTCCAGCTGCAGCGCCACAGGTCCACTGGGTTTTGTTCTTGGATGCTTCTGCCTTCGAGGCGCGGGGAGCATCTTAGGTGGCTGCTCGGAGTAGGGACGTTGCTGCTGCGGGCAGAGAGGAAGAGGAGGACAGCGAGACAGGCTGGCAGCGTGTTGCTGTGGCTCGGTTCGCTCTCCTGCTGGGCAGACTGTGGTGGACATCTGCAACGAGGACGGAGACCGTTTTGTGAGAGCGGCAGTGCCTGTCCATCCCTGCCCTTCTCGCCGCAGCATGCTTGCAGCCGAACGTGGTCACCGGCCATCGGCCCCTCTGCTCTGCCCCGTGCCCGTGCCCGGGAGCAGCGGTGTGCACGGGGAGCTGCTGCACTGACGCCGCCGGCAGAGTGGGCTCGCTGCTCCTCGTCCCCTCAGCTGGACATCACAGGTCGTCTCCTGCTGCTGGGGCATCTCGGTCCAGTTGTTTCTGTAGCTCTCATGTGAGCCAACACGCAGCCCCGTCCTGGCTGTCCCTCTGGACGGCTTTTTTGACACGCCGGAGCTGGCACGGTTAGCAGACCCTGCTGAGCTTCACCATAATTGATTCCTTCCATGAAGCAGCAAGAAAAGACAATCTGACGGTGTAGCTGCCCCACTAACAGCCCTTGTCTTGCAGAGAAATTACTGCTGAGGTAGATAGAACACCATCGCCGTCTGCGCCCAGGACGTGTGAGCCTCGTGTCTCCTGCCCCCGCGCCGCCCTCCCTCCTGCGCCTCTTCCAGGGAGCGAGGGGCCAACAGGAGCATCCAGAGCTGGTGCATCTGCTCCTCTCGGAGGGTGGCAGGAGCCCTCCGGGGTCCGGGGCAGCTGGGCGGACGCCGGGAGTCCCGCAGGCATGGTGGCCCACCGGCCAGCACCTCCCCTTTGCCCCTCGCCAGTCCCAGCGCACCGCTGACCTGCTTAATTAACCTTGAACGTTTTCCCTCCCTCTTTGCTCCTGCGGATTTCCTCCGCTCTGCTCTGACACTGCCCCGCTCGAGGCTTCGCAGGGAGGGGAAGCGCAATTAAGCTGATGAACACCCCGGAGGATGCAGCTCGCTGCGTCCAGCCCTGGAGCTGGCCGGTTTCCCGCGGCTCTCCAGCCCCGTGCAGGCGCCGTGCGCGGATGAACCAGCAAAAGGCTGTAAGGGAATATTCCAGCAAGCTGAACTGGTGAGATAACAGTTATCTGAGTGACCGGCCCAGGACGTCTCTGTTAATGAAGACTGACGGGAGGAGCGGCCGTAGCTCCCAGCTCTGCAGGCTCTGTGCGGGGCTGGCGGGGGGCAGGGACCTGGGAGCAAAGGGGAAGATGCCGGAGGCTTTGGGCAGGGAGTGGGTGAAGGCTGCTGTGCCCACGCTCTGTCTCGTGCAGCCGAAGTTCCCCCGAAGCCCTCACAGAGCAGTGTCCATCCCGGGGGGGACCCTGGCTGGCACCTCAGCATCTCCATCCAGCCCTGCAGCACCGAGAAATTCTTTTCTCTCGCTTTGTCTTCCCTTGCCTGGGGAAAATGCCGTGCTCTCCTTCCCCTTCCCCTCTGGTTTGTGCTGCCCGCGGGGCGGGGGGGATCTGGCAGCATCCTGCAGCCGTGGGGCAGCCCCCTCGCCCCAACGGGCTCTCCCGGGGCGGCTGAGCCCCGCTGCCCACCCCACCTCGGGGGACCTCCGCTTCTCCCCGCCACGCTGCCCTCCAGCCAGGAACCCTCCGGCATCCTCCCCTCACCCGCCGGGTCCAGTGCAGCGTCGGCTGGGCGCAGTGCCGCAGGCAACCGCGGGGGACCCCGCGGGGCTCCGGTGAGGGGGTCTGAGGCAGCTGAGGTTGGGACCGGTGGGAGTCGGTGAGATCCGTGCGGTTTCCCAGTGCCAGGGCGGTGTTTTGGGAAGGGGGTCGGGTGGGAGCCGGCACCCGTCTGTGTCCTCCGAGCCGCCCTCCATCCCGAGCGGGGTTTTGCAGCCCATCCTGAGCGCTTTTTAGCTCCCATCTCGCCCGTCGCAGCGCGCTGTCGGCAGACACTGCTCCAGCCCTCGGGTCAGGACGCGCCAGCACAGACCAGTGCCGAGGGCTGCTCTCCAGTTGCTGACACTGACCTTAACGAGGGGTCACCTTCGTGGAAACAGCCGTGACTGTCTCTCTGCTGACGGAGCCGGGTATTTTTATACCTTGCTTCCTCAGAGCTTGTCTCCTTGCATTACTTCCAGAAAAAGATAACTACGGGAATGTTCAAATAGCTGGAGGAGAGGGGCGGGGGTCACTCCCAATTTGCAGCTTTGCTTTCAGGCCTCTCAACTCAATTATCCGGCAAATTGGGCTCCGAGGAAAATCAACACGAGCTACCGTCGGGTGTCAGAGCGCGGCGCGGATGAGCTCCGTGGTGCTCGGAAGCTCTCCAGCCTTGCCGGAGCACGTGCGGCCGGCTGGCTGCTGCGAGATCCGTGCGGTTTCCCAGTGCCAGGGCGGTGTTTTGGGAAGGGGGTCGGGTGGGAGCCGGCACCCGTCTGTGTCCTCCGAGCCGCCCTCCATCCCGAGCGGGGTTTTGCAGCCCATCCTGAGCGCTTTTTAGCTCCCATCTCGCCCGTCGCAGCGCGCTGTCGGCAGACACTGCTCCAGCCCTCGGGTCAGGACGCGCCAGCACAGACCAGTGCCGAGGGCTGGACTCCAGTTGCTGACACTGACCTTAACGAGGGGTCACCTTCGTGGAAACAGCCGTGACTGTCTCTCTGCTGACGGAGCCGGGTATTTTTATACCTTGCTTCCTCAGAGCTTGTCTCCTTGCATTACTTCCAGAAAAAGATAACTACGGGAATGTTCAAATAGCTGGAGGAGAGGGGCGGGGGTCACTCCCAATTTGCAGCTTTGCTTTCAGGCCTCTCAACTCAATTATCCGGCAAATTGGGCTCCGAGGAAAATCAACACGAGCTACCGTCGGGTGTCAGAGCGCGGCGCGGATGAGCTCCGTGGTTCTCGGAAGCTCTCCAGCCTTGCCGGAGCACGTGCGGCCGGCTGGCTGCTGCGGTTCCTAGCCCAGGCTTGGACCGGCACTTCTCCATGCCCGGCCTCCGTGTCCATAGCCGAAATGGGAGAGCGCGGCTTGATGTGCATCGGGGCCGCTCCAGGTACCAAAGCCTGGGTTTTAACCGGTTTGCAGATATTTCAGGTGTTGCACTGCAGCTGCCCTATTCGGTTCGCTTTGTGCTGAAGCGGATGATCCCCTATAGAAATCCCATCCGGTGTCTATGTGCCCTTTACTGTATCTCGCATGAAAATTCACAGCAACAAAAGCCACCAGAGCTCAGTTTGCTTCTTTACGGCATCTTGGGGTGTTGGCTGCAAAACCGCCCACAGCCCGGGGGCTCCTCGGGGGAAATCGCTGGGAAATAGGGAGGTCAGGTGAAGCCAGTGCTTTGGGAGCAGGTGACGGGGGGTGCTGGGGAGATGCCCCTCGTTTG
>NW_009647245.1:156232-159842 GCF_000708025.1 Charadrius vociferus | reverse complement strand
GAGCGTGGGCAGCGTGCCGGCCCCGAGAGCGAGCCCCCCGCCGCAGGGGGACGGCATCGGGGCCACAGATCTATAACGGAGCGGTGCCTGGGGCACTGATACAGCCCCCGCTGCCCTGCGAATTTTTCCAGGTTTTTTTCTGTCCCGTGGAAAGGAGATTGCTGTCGCTGGTGCTCAGCAGCTGGTTTAGCTCAGCTGTGCTGTTGATGTGGGTTCACGTGCAGCTGATGATATATTGGGACTCCACGTTGCGGTTCCCTTTAAGAAAAAAATAAGGAATTATGGATGGAAAAACCTCTGGGGGAAAAAAAAAAAAAAAAAAAAAAAAACCACACCGCCAAACCACCATTAAATTTGCAAAGCCAAGAGCACAGGATTTAAAAAGCACCAGAATTAAGTTGCATGTGCACTTTAATGTTATACCTGCTGTTGCTGCGTGGCGCGGCAGTGCCTGATGCGCGGTGCCGTGCCCCTCGCCCGCACCCGCTGCTGCCAGCGGCGGGGGGCTGCGGGGGAGCGGAGCTCCTGCTCCCGGTGTCCCCGGGCGGGCTCAGAGCTGCCTCCTGCCGCGGCCACCCGGGGCCTTCCTCAGCCGCTCTTTGTCGCAGCGCCGCTGCGAGGGACTGCTGCAGAAATGTTTGGGGTGGCGGGTCGGCTTTCTGGCTCCTTAGCCAGGTCCCCCCAGCGTCTCTCTACCCGTTACCGAGGAGCTGCTGGAGACTACACCAGCACCAAAAACTCCTTCACCCCCTGGATGCTGCAGCCGCCTCCTCCCTCTGCGTTCCCAGAGGAACCTTTCTTTTCAGCAGCAGCCAGAAAGGGTTGGTCACCAGCCCTCGGCGCCCCGGGGACGCTCCCGTGCTGTGCAGAGCGGTAAACTGAGGCACAGTGCGTGCCCGAAGCCTGTGACCGCGCAGGGATGGACCAGGAGAGCCCCAGGGCTGAGCAGACTCATTTAGCCATTCCAAAAAAAAATGGTGCTGTGTAGAGAAGCCAACGTCTGTCCTGAACCGAGAGCAAAGTGAGTGATGGGCAAACGCTGGAGCAGGGGCAGGGAGGGTCCCCAAACGCGCTGGCTCTCTCCCCGCACCCCCCTGGAACGGAGCTTTCGGGCTCCTCGAAGCGCAACGTTCTGGCTTCTCCTTTCCAAACCTGGTCTTAAAATGACCCTAAATTATTACAGGAGAAAAAAGGCAGTGTTTGCAAGTATTCTTCAGACCCCGTCCCCACCTGTGTCCCTGCACGCACAAGACCCGGGCGCGGGACCCGGCGAGGGTAGTTTTGCGGTGGGGCTGTGGGCACCAAAAATCAGAGCCTTCCAGAGAAATCCTTCACGCTCGCTGTTGGATGTGTTGCGCAGCTGTGCCCAAAAGAGACGGGGTTTGTCGGTGGAAGGGCGGGCAGACGTTCCCCTGGCCTTGCGCGTCTTCGGGGGGGTTTTATCAGAGCGAGCAGGACAGCCGGTGTCCCTCAGTTGGGACACAGTTTGGCTCTGTGTGCGCTGGTAACGTTACAAAGGAATTGCAGTTGGGTTTCAAGCCAGCGTTAAGGATCTGCAAAATCCATCAAACGCAGTTGTGTTAATTGGGGAGGGGGCCCCGGGGCGTGCGCTCGCGGGCTGGCCCCGTGCTCGCCCCTCCTTGCCAGCATCCCTGAACACCCGCCGGACCCGACGGCGCCTTTGATGTGCTTCCACCGCCCTCTGCACGGCCCAGACTGTCTTCTCCAAGCGCCGAGACCGTGTTTGGCACCGGAGAGGTGCCGGAAAACCTCGGGCGCGCTTCCCATAGCGTGTATGAGCAGCCTGTGCGCGCCGGGGAGCAGTCTGCCTCGGCGGCTGCTGGGGTGCGGGGACGTGCTCGGTGCGGCCGTGCTGCTTCTGCCGTTCCGTGGTGTGGTACCAGCGCTCACGGGGCTGTTCCCCCTTCCCTGCCGCACATAACTCTCCTTACGGCTAACGGAGATCCGTTCAGGAATTCAGCCTACATGCCTGGGTTTGGTTCACAGCGAATCTTGATGGGCCTTCAGTGCCATTACCTGGAAACACCCCCTGTTTCTGCCGCATTTGGCATCACAAACAGAGGGCAAAAGGGATCTGCTCTGATGGGGGATGAGGCATTCGAAGGGGACAACGGGCAGTGAGGAGACCCCGGCTGTTCCCGGCCCCTACTGAAGGGTCCCTGCGGGGCGATGCAGCCCTCCCCCCCGCGCTGCGCTGCCCGAGCGCTCGCTCTCGCCACCTCGTTTCTCTCAGCGTTTTCCAGTTTCACCTCCTTTCCCGCTGTTTGGTCCGGGAGGAAGGAGGGTGATTCCCGGGCTGGGGAATGAGCCCGAGGTGCGGGTGCTGCTCCCGTCTGGGCTCCGCTCTGTCCCGCTGCATCCCGCTGGGCGGCTGTAACCCACTGTCCTTGGCTGGTGGGGGATCTGTAACCCACTGTCCTTGGCTGGTGGGGGATCTGTAACCCACTGTCCTTGGCTGGTGGGGGAGCCTTTGGCTCGCGGAGGGTGTCCGGAGAGTGTGGGGCAGATGTTTTCCACCACGTTCTGCCTGCACGAGGATGGTACCAAGCATAAATCCTAATCCGTGTGTCCTGTCCTAACAGGTCAGCCTTTTAAGCTAGACCCTAAGATGGCCCACAAGAAGTTGAAGATCTCCAACGACGGGCTGCAGATGGAGAAGGATGAGAGCTCCCTGAAGAAGAGCCACACGCCCGAGAGGTTCAGTGGCACAGGGTGCTACGGCGCGGCGGGCAACGTCTTCATCGACAGCGGCTGCCACTACTGGGAGGTGGTGGTGGGATCCTCGACCTGGTAGGCAGCACTCTTGTCTTCCCCCTCTCTCCTAGAAGCCCTCAAGTTTCCCCAGAGGTGTTGTGGGACACACTAGGGTCAAAGGCTGGGGTTTTGGCAGAGCTGCTCAGGGCAGGGAGGTGGTTGAGACCTTGAATCTGTGTGGCTATGGCATTCAAGAGGTTTAGAAGTTTCTCTTCTCTGCAAGAAGCTTTCGGGTCTGATCCAGTCAGGCTGCAAGGTGAAGCTTTTCTCTTTGTTCCCCTCACCTGCTGAGCTGCTGGTGCGTGTCAGGGCTCAGATCTCGCCCGGACGGTGGGACAGAGGTGCCACGGAGCTTTAAACCTGCCGGTTTCCCCGTATGCAGTGCCCTCCCCTGGGCCCGCTGGTGCGAGGTGCCGCTTAGCTGCGCCGGACGGGATTATGGAGTCTGAGCTGGAAGGCGAAGCAGAGGGCGGCCGTGGCCGAGCAGGGACAGGGATGTCTCTGGGGGAGATGTGCGGAGGCCTGGTGAGCCGCTGGAATATCCCTGCGGGGGCAGGCAGCTTGGGGGGAGCCTGTCCCACGCCTGCTTCCCTCTGTTTCACCCTATAGTCATACCCCAACGTTGCGGGCTGGCAGGAGAAACCATCCCACGCCGCAGGTCCCCCTACTCATAGGGATGTACATCCGCCCTGCGATGGCAAAGGGGCCAGCGGGGCAAAGCGGAGGGTGATGCTTCACTCGCCGTCTGCTCTCCATCACCCCGTGCTGCTGCCGTGTGGCTCCGCCCTCATTGCCACGAGCTGCTTCTCTTGAGGAAGGGCGAGTCCATGTCTCC
>NW_009647245.1:151209-155293 GCF_000708025.1 Charadrius vociferus | reverse complement strand
TGGCTGTTCGCCGGTCCAGGCTCTGCGGGTGGATGCTACGAGAGCGGCAGGGCGAGAGCCGAGTCTCCCTGCGCTCCGTGGGCGATGAAGGCAGCATTCCCGGGGGCTACAAGGATGGGGATGGCCTTAGCCCACTGCCCCAGCAGCCTGCCACCTTCTCCCCAGCGCCCTGGGCAGAGGTGCTTGCACAGAACCACGGCCCCAAGCGCAGCTTCTCGCTCCCCGTAGTGGCAAGGAGCATCCTTGACCCCACAGCACCGCCCCGCAGCATCTCAGCAGGCGTCCCCAGCCCAGACGTGGCCCCCAGCGCCTGCCCCTGCCTGCAAAACGCATCTGGGCAGCAGCAGAGGGGACGAGTCGGGGATGCGAGCTAGCGCAGCCTTTGTTAAAAAGCAGTTTCTGACTTCAGCAACTTGATTTGTGAGTTGTTTCTCAGGCAGTAATTATATCTGGAGCCGTTTCTTAGAAATGGATCTGTTCCAGGCGTTGCTTGGCTGATGACCGAGCGCTGCAAGACCTTCAGAGGAGGAAGTAGCTTTCGAACACACAGCCGCGCCGTGGGCTGTGCGGAGGGGCGCGTTCAGGTGCAGAACAAGCACGGCCGCGTGCAGCTAATTGACTCGGCCGTGACTCAGAGCGAGCCCGGGGCCCCGCGTCCTGGTGGGGTTCATCTCAAGGATGGTTTGACCTGAGGCGGTGTGGGATCTGTGGCTCTCAGCAGCCGTCAGTGCCACCCCTGTCCCCCCACGCCACAGCCCCGCACCGACAGCCCTTCCCTGCGCCGCCCCATCCCTGCGTTGGTGCCGCAGGCAGGGCGATGCTCTCACAGCGCTCTTCGGCTGCTTTGTGGCGTGTGACGAGGGCTCGGCCGGTCCTGGGAACCCACACGTGTCTCCGGGAGCTGCAGCCCAGGAGGAACTGGTATTTGAGCACTGCTGCAGAACGCGTCTCCTCTCCCTCCGGCAGATCCGCGGGGGACACAGCGCACACCAGCCTGGTGCGGGGAACGGATCGTCGCCCGGTTTTGCCCTTCTCCCCATCCCGCTCTCCCCAGCCGGTCGCTCTCGACCAAAGCTTGTGGGTTCTTCCAGCTGACCGGAGGGGTTTTGAGAACAGAGAGCGGCAGCCCAAAGAGACCCAGCTCCCGCCATGCCCCCAGTTCATGACCGCAAGCATCTGCGAAACTGTGCTCTTCTCCCGGGGGCCTCAGGCAGTGCCGGGGGGACGGTCCCGCGGTGGGCTGGCAGCTCTGCTCGGTGGCAGTGGAGCCAGCGGGTCAGGGGCTTTCTGTCCCCGGGGTTCGGAGGAGAGGGCCATCGCCTCTTGCCTTTCCCTCAGCCCTGTGTGGGGAGGGAGCGATGCTTTCCCCCGCCGAGCCTCCGCAAGCGGATTTTCAGCCACATAAAGCTGTTGCTGTGCTGCTTCCACAGTCAGGCGGACTTTTAAAGCACGGGGTGGTCCCGTGGCGGTCGCTAAGCGAAGCTTCTCCTCTCTCGCAGGTACGCCATCGGTGTGGCTTACAAGTCGGCCCCCAAGAACGAGTGGATCGGGAAGAACTCCTCCTCCTGGGTCTTCTCCCGCTGCAACAACAACTTCGTGGTGAGGCACAACAACAAGGAGATGCTGGTGGAGGTCCACCCGCAGATGAAGCGCCTCGGCGTCCTCCTGGATTACGACAACAACGCGCTCTCCTTCTACGACCCGGCCAACTCCCTCCACCTCCACACCTTCGAAGTCTCCTTCATCCTACCGGTGTGTCCCACCTTCACCATCTGGAACAAATCCTTGATGATCCTCTCGGGTCTGCCCGCCCCGGACTTCATAGATTACCCAGAGCAGCAGGAGTGTAACTGCAGGCCCCAGGAGTCCCCGTACGTATCAGGGATGAAAGCCTGTCACTAGCCTGCCCTAGCCCTGCCCGTGGTGGCACCAGTGATGCTGGCGGGTGCCGGCGGTCGGAGTCGGCCACCGGGAGCTTGCCGGCAGCCGTGCCGGAGAGCCGCCCTGCAGCCGTAACACTCCGGCACGTGAGCGCCTTCCCACATGCAGCGTTATTTCTTCTAAGGGGAGAGCGGAAGACCCTCTAGCCGCAGCTGAAAATAAACTCCTGTTGGCGAGCTCCGCTTGTGTGCGAGTGCGGCTTGTGCAACTCCTGGGTGGTGTGCTCCCATCTCTCCCGAAGCGGATTGTCACCTGGATGGTTTTGTCTTCCCTCGGGGGCTGGAAAGGCTGGGGCAGGTTTTCGGGTGACCTTCCGAGGCGCTGCTGCGGTCAGGGGGACGTCTCGTGCGTCCCCGCAAGGCGCAGGTGGGAACAGGAGGGATTGGCTTTCCGGAGCCCGTCGGTAGCCTGGCTCGAGAGCCAGGAGGGACCGCAGCATCGCTTTCTGGGGAGGACTCTCTGTTTGGCTGAAGTTCAGCAGCTTCTCTGGTGTGGCAGATAATTGCACGGACCCCTCGCACTTGGCGAGCGCTGGCGTCGGTTACGCGGTGGGTGGTGGTTCCGCAGTGGGTGGGCCGTGTTCCCCGTGCTCGGCGGGGGTGGCAGTCCCACAGCGGAGGGCAGCCAGCTGCGGACCCCCGCCCCACCACATCTCCTGCTTTGGGAGCCCACCGGGAGTCAGGGAGGCCCCCGCCCTTACCGAGCGAGCCGAGGGGCGTCTCGCCCCCGGCCCAGAGGTTTGGGAGATGGTCGTGCCTGAGGCAGGGCCCGGCCGGCTGTGCCCACCACGTGCGGCTCTGCATGGCCCTCCATTAGCTCCGTGTCCGGTGTCCCTGCAGAAAAGCACATCTCCCCGTGCCGAGCAGATGGTCGAGTCCTGCCCAAAGACCGTCGCTGTGCTTTATGACCCCAAATCTCAATTTATGACCCTAAATCTTGGCTCTTGGTTTGTTCTCCACCATGGTGGTGTGGGTGTGGAGCCGTCCTGTTTGCTCTGTGGCAAAGGACTGAGTCCATCCCAGGGGCTGGAGCCCCTGGTTACTGGGAGCTCGGCTGCCGCCACCAGTGCTCCCAGTAACCACAAGCACCCAGTCCCCTGGGCCAAGCCTCAGTCTCCCTGTTTGTTTAAAAGCCAGGAGGAGCTGGGCCGGGCACACCAGTCCCTGTGCTATAGTCCCATCGGGGGCACCTGCAGTCCGGGGCGGTGGCACGATGGTGGGCGATGTCCACGTCGCAGCCGGGGCCGGCGGCACGGCGTAGCGGGGGTGCCGGGGGAAGCGAGGGGGTCAGGCAGCGCGGCGGCCCAAGACAGGCGGGTGCTTGAGCTTTGGTCTGTGGTGTTTGAAAACCCCTTTTTCTCCTCTGGGTGTCTCGGTGGCATTGCACGGGGACCGTCGGGCTGAGACCTCGTGGCTCCGCCAGCCTTCTCCTTTCTTGTCTTGGACCTTGCTGATAGGGAACTACCTCAAAGCCCAGCATCCTGCCGGGGAAGGTGGCCGGGTCAGGCAGGGTGACAGCGCCTCGAGGCTTGTCCCACCAGGGCTGCGGGAGAGGCTGCTTGAACTCGGCTGGAGCAAGTTGGCCCCGTCCAACAGTGGGTGCTCCCCGCCAGCGACCCGGCCTGGGGGACACTTGTCACGAAGTGTGGCGGTGGCAGCAGCCCGGCGGGAGGTTTGTCCGGGGGGAGCGTGTATAAAAAGAGCCGCTTTCTCAGCACAGCATCCCTCCGCTTTGCCTGGGTGACATTTTTGGTGATTTGGCTGCCTGTCGCTGCGGGAAGGTGTCACGTGCGGGGAAGGGCTCTGCCGCCTGCACTGCCACGCCGAGGGGGATTTTCCCTCCGATCCCGGCTGCGATCCTGGCACATCCCTCCCGAGCGGCCGCAGAGGGTTTGCTTGCTCCTTCTGGCCGCAGCGAGCGAGCGAGCGCAGGGTGGGGGTGCAGCAGGGCCACGTCTGCCCTTCCCCGCAGCTAAGCACACACACACAGTTAATTTTAGGAGGGTAAGTTGCCATTTTCAGTTGGGTGTTGCCCCTGAGCCGCAGGGGGCTTGCGTGAAAGCCTTTTCCCTGGGCATGGGTCCCGTCCCGCGGGGCTGCTCGTAGGGCGGCAGCCCCAAACGCCGCCGCACGGGAGGGGGGGG
>NW_009647245.1:149740-150079 GCF_000708025.1 Charadrius vociferus | reverse complement strand
CAGGCTCCGGGGGGCAGCTCCGGGGGAGGGGGGAGGTGGGTTTCTCTCCCCCAGGGACGACGTTATGTGTCGCCTTCGCTCAGGGGGATGTGCCAAACACATGGCTGCGTGTCCGCAGGAGCGGGGGGATGTGTGGCACCATCCAACGGTGTTTCTCGTCCTGGACTGCAGCTCGGGCTTCGGAGCCTGTGGGGGTGGCAGGTCACGCGGGGTGCCACAGCCCCATCCAGAAGGGTCCGCACGCGTTAATACTCTGCGCCCCGCTGTCAGCCCCCAGAGGATGTCACCCAAAGGCACAGCGCTGCCCGGGTCGTCAGGGCACCGAGTGCTCCAAGCTCC
>NW_009647245.1:144165-149019 GCF_000708025.1 Charadrius vociferus | reverse complement strand
CTGGGTGGGGGGGGGGAGCCCCGGACCTGCCTGGCCAAGGGGAGGCAGAGATGCACAAGCCCACGGAAGACAGACCCCGTCTTTGTTGAGCATAAGTGCCTAAAATATTTATTAAGTGGAAAACATATGGTGCAAAACAACACTGTAGAGTTAAATATTTCTTACTTTATTCCTTTGCTGTAGGCTTTTTCCCATTAAACATTAACCACCAACACATGGAAATTGGCCTCGAGAGTGAGTAGCTGCTTTCATTATGGGACAAATCTGTGGCGTTTGCATTATCTCAGACCTCTGCTCTCGCTGTGCGGTGTTGCTGACAAACACAGCTTTAATGAGCTGCTCGCTGGGGCCTGACGCTAATGCTCCCGCTCCTTCCACGCGGCACCGCCTGGAGACCCCGCTAATCCACAGCCCCACCGCAAGCTCTCGCCGCAGCCCCAAGGGGTCACAGCCTACGTTTCCAGACCTGGCATTCTCTGACCCACAGCCTGGCAGGGCAACACCTCCCCAGATCATCTGCGGCTTGCCGGGTGGTTGTCCCAACCCCAACCCCTTTCTCCATCCTCCCGTCGCTCTGCTCCAACCAGGCTGTGTCCTGTGACAGAAGGTGTGGGGGGTCTCGGTAGCGACGTGCGGGTGCTCCTGAGCTCCAGCCACTTGTCAAAGTGAGGACACAGTCTGAAAATAACACTTGGCCCTTGATGGGCACCTTGACACTTGGACTTGAGTTCATGGACCTCCCTCTAGTGCCTTCTTGGAGATCTGCCTGGGGGTCTGAGGGCTTCACAGCAGAGCAGGTACAAATGTACACGTCCCACATCTCATTGCCAGCGCTGCCTGTTGGACTTGCGTTACATCAGAGTTGCAGGTCAGAAGCGGAAAGTTGGACTGCAATCAAACCCTCGCTTTTGGAGCAAACACCCCAAAGCCTGCCCATGTGATGCTAAGTAAGTCAATGAGGCTGCTAATTGCATGTTGGTTCTCTTTGGATGGTGATGACTGTTGAGGGCAGAAGCTGAGGGCTGGAGTGCCTCTCTGCATGGCAGCACGTGTCTGAAATGCCGAGAGAAGAGCTCAGTTGACATCAAGGACAGACAGCACAGCATGAGGATGGTGCCACTCCTGCCTGGGGACCACCTGGAGAACCTGCTCTCCAGCCCAGGGACTGGGCACCTCTGTCTACTCGGCCTGCAGCCCTGGAAGCTGTTGTCTGTGGGTCCCTGGGCAATGAGCACACACATGCCAGGTCTGCGTGGTCCAGAGGGTCTGGAGAGAGGTGACAGGTGGTGGTGTCTAAGCTCCCTCACGGCCACCACAAAGGCCTCCCGAGGGGTTAGGGTTGCTTGTAGCCAGCCAGTTCCCTTTCTTCTCACCATCTGGCAGGTTTTCTTCATAGGATGGAGAGCATCACTAGTCACAGGGAGCTCAGAGGTTCATCAGATGGAGCAGACTGGAGCGAGACACTCCCTTTGATGCACGGGATGAGTCCGAGGCACCCGCCAGCCCTTGTCTGTGGGTCCTCATCACAGATGAGCACAACAAGCCACAGAGCGTGGCTGATGAACCACTCGCTAATGAGCTACTGAAGCTCATCTGGCATTAAACGAGCACCAGAGCACACAGAGATGTAGCAGCCTCACAGAGTTTCAGAAGACCCTGTGAAATCCACCTGTGGCAACCACGCGTGGCTCCCACCCCACGGAGGGCAACCTCCCTCCCTCCCTGCTCCGGGGAGAGCGTTAAGGTGTCCTCTCTGGAGGAGGGTCTCTGAGGCGTTGTGGACAGAGTGGCCCCATTCTCCTCTGCCCAGAGGAGCCGGAGGGAAGCTGTGAAGCTCAGCCTGCGCTCAGCGAGCGGCTGAGCCACCCCCCGCCTGCCTGCGGCTGCTGGTGGCCATCCCCGCCTGGAGCCTGCCAGGAGAGAGGAGCAGCCATCTGCCCACAGCTCCAGCAAACCCTCTCCAGGACGGATTCTGCAGCAGCACTCTGGGACTCGTGTAGGTGTACTGTGTCCTCCCAGGCTCCGGCAGCCAGCGGCTCGGAGACATTTCTGAGCCGGGCGCCATGCTTGGGTTGCTCTAGGCTAACTCGGCACAGCGATGTCCACCCGCAAATAACTCCTCTTCCTGTGCTCATCCTGCAGCAGTGGCGTCCATGAATTGTGAAGCAGGATCAGAAAAAAAAAACAAAAAACCAAAAACACCCACAAGTTTTCATGCTTGTTTCCAAACCTGCCTCGCAGTAATTTCAGGGTTTGGGCAAAGACCTCCCGGTTTGCCTCCTCTGTCAGGTGCGATAACAACTTTAAAACGTTGAAAAGGAGGAGTTCTTCAAGGCGTGACCGGGTTGTGGACTTCAGTGCATGAGGCAGCACAGAGACCCGGAGATTCCAGAGGGAACCTGCAGTGGCGGACGGTCAGGGACCCGCCTGTGCGCCGATGTGGTGCGAGACCCTGTCCCGGCCGTGCCGCGGGTCGGGGTCACAGCTTCGGTGTGTCGGTGCTGGGTGTTGCTGTGAACAGTCGGGGCACTTGTGCCATCCCCGAATGAGCCTCAGCACCGCAAAGGGTGAGCGTTAACCCAGATGTCCAACGAGGCGGCAGGGCTGGGAGCGCTGGGAAGCACCAGCCCCGGGAAAGCCGCGGTCTCGGGGGTGCTGTGAATCACACCCTCCGCGTCCTTCCAGGAGGAGGTAGCAAAGGGAAACTCCACACTGTTGCTGCGGAGATTGCTTTATTGTCCATGTAATGACTGCGTTAATCAGGGAAATGGGGGGGGTCTGGGGCGGGAGGGAGGTACACATTATCCTCTGAGGATTTTCACAGCTGAGCTTCGTTAGCCCGACCCTGAACCCGCGTCTCCAGAACAACCCACAAGACCAACGCGTGGTCCTGGTGGGATGAGGAGCACCGGGACAGCACAGCAGGAGGCTCCATCTTGCCGAGGTTGTGTTGTGTGGCTCCAGACACAGTCCACTTAGTGCCGGAGAGGGGTAACGGGAAAGGCTGTGGGGGTGACACGGGGCAAAGGGAGAGCAGACGGTCAGGGTCCACCTATACTGAGATGGCTGCCCGGGACAGAAACGCGGCAGTGTCTCCCCTCGTGTCCTCTGGCTGTGCCCAGAGCCTCTGGAGAGCAATCATCATGGTGGGACTCTCCTTTCTCCTGCTGTCCCCTCCATCCAGCGTCCCGGGGCCACCACTGGGGGACCGCGGCCAGCCCCAGCACGGGGGTGCTCCCCCCAGTGCCCCCCGCAAGCCGGGCACGGGCCAGGCCTCCAGCCGCGTTTCTTGGAAGCCAAAGGAAGCTTTGTGCTGTAAAAGGATGTAATTGGTGGTCATCTTTATATTTACGGAGCAGCTGGTGCCACCGGGGAGCAGGAGGGGGCTTTTTCCTCTTTCTTCTGGCTTTATTTGGTGCCTTTCTCCACTAACCTCTGGTTTCTAGGAAACAACATCTCTTGGTGATGGGCACCTGTGAAAGTCAATTTGAAACCATTACTGACGTGGCAGATTGCTTCATAGAAAGAAAAAGGCTTCGCTGGGAAGATGAAATGAGCTTTGCCACCGCTTTCCAGGAACGCGCTTTTAAACACATGAGGCTGCGATGTCACGAGCATCGCAAATCAAACTGGAAATTGCTTCCTCCAGTCAGCCGGGAGGGGGATCAATCAGCCCGCAAGCTGTCAGCCTGGGGAAGGTGCGGTGGTGCCTCCGGGGGAGTTTGCCCGGCCGAGGGGTGGGCGGGCGGCGCGGGGTGGTCGGGAGAGCTGCCCCTGGGGCAGGAGGTGAGTGCCCACCGCGGGTCCCTCTCCGGGCACGGGGACTCGGGGGATCTGCTCTGGAGACCCCAAACCCTGAGACGTGGGGGGTGCAGGAGAAGGATGGTTTCTCAGATGTTGCAGGGGTCTGGGGGGGGCTAGCTGCACGTTTTGGGGCGGGCTGAGGGGAAGGTTGGTGTTGGCTTTTTATTTTATTTCTTCTGGAGTACATGAAATGGGAAATTTAAAAAAAGAAAACAAACCTCCCTTGCGCCAAAGCTTAAAACCCCACTGACTTGGTGGGAGCCCGGGGGCTTCACCCCTTCTCTGGGAAGCTGCAGAGCAAAGAGACAGGACAAATTACTATTTTTATATAGCGAGTGACATCAAGAGACTGCCTCGTCTGTTCCTGTCGACTAACAACAATGGCTTGTGCTGAGATGTGGTAATCCTGGCCAGGGATACAAAGCTGAAGTCTCTCCATCCATGAATGAAAATCCCTTTAACTGGTGAATTCACTCCAGGTTGAAAAAAAAAAAAAACGCCCAACAGTTTAATAAATGGACAGAACAGAAAATTACACCCCTGAGCCGTTTATAGACTGCATGGGGTAAATGATTTATAGTGTCTGCGCTACATTGTCTGAACTGGCCCCAAATTAGTCCTCCTTAATAGAGCTCTAAAGGAGATTTTAAATACCCATCTGAAGCATCAGCCCCTAAAATTGACTGTTCTTGATCATTAGACACATCGAAGCATCGCTTAACGTGTTGCAGAAATATTCTCTTGGTCTGGCTACGGAACGATGAACAACACCTGAAATGAGACCAGAAAGCCTGTGTCGCGGTATTTCTGCATTTTAAAGGGTGCGTTGAGACGGGGACTTACAGAGATCGTCACCTAAAGCGTATTGGCATTGGGGCTCAGGGGGGGACAGGGAAGCCGGGGGTGGCGGGGGGTGGGAGTGCCCAGTGAGGGGTGGTCGGTCCTCCCGCGCCAGCACTGCCCGTGGCGAGGGCAGCGGGATGCTGCAGCGGGCAGCAGGGTGTGAGGACACCCCCAGCCCACCGCGTCCCAGACTAAAAATGGCAGAGA
>NW_009647245.1:141965-143728 GCF_000708025.1 Charadrius vociferus | reverse complement strand
GGCTGGGAGCAGCATCCCCCCGGCGCCGCAGCCCGCCCGCGGTCCAGGCAGGAGCAGCACCAACTGTGAAATGGAAACGAGTCCAGTTCTCCATGGCAACGCGCGAGAACTGGGTCAGCCGCAGGATGCGGGGAGGCAAAGCGCTCCCAGGAGTTTTAAAAGTAAACACCCGGCCAGAACAGCAGATAGAGCCACGGGGACGGGGCAGGGAAGGAGGGCAGCCCCAGCCCTGTGTCCCCCCGAGGCGCGTCTCGGCTCCCACCAGGTGCGATGCAGCGCAGTGGCATCCCCCGGTCCTGCCCAGGCTCTGGGGGGCAGCAGAGCCCCCAGGCATGGGGACGGCAGTCATGGGAAAGCCGGGAGGCACTTCAGAGCCGTCTCCTCTGGGTGCTTCTGCATGGAACAGCGCACCCAGGGCTGCACTGAGCGCATCCCTCCATCCCTCCATCCCTCCATCCCTCCATCCATCCATCCATCCATCCCTCCATCCCTCGTTGGCCACGGACTTCTGCCTGACTGCTCAGCAGATCTGGCCCCGAAACGCATCCTCCCCGCTGCCGCTCGACCACGCTGAGCCAAGTGCCTTCTCTTCGCAGGGCACCTGCTTTCCTGCCTCTCCTGGCTCGAATCTGGCCCTTTTTTGTTTTCAAGGAGAAGCAGACTGACAGAAGTTTCCAGGGATTCTCTGTGCAGAGGCCGTCCGTGTGAAAACCCTCATTACGACTCGCTCATTGACAGGAGCCGCGCCCCCTCGGCTCCCTGCCTTTGATGGGCTGGATGCAGCAGTGCCCAGCCTGGAGCGTGCTCGGCAGCCCCGTGGCGGGGGCTTCGACATCATCCCGCTTCTAACATACGGGCGCCTTCGCCGTGACAACCCCTCAGTAATTACCGGCAACCGCAGGGCCAGCGCCGAGCTGTCGGGGCAGAAGCGATGGGTGAGGCCGTTGGAGGGGACACAGCCCGGGGCTGGAGGGACCGGCGGGGCACAGCATCGGGTCGCCCGTGTTGCCCATGGCCGCACCGCGGGCCGGCAGCACCGGCTGTGCTTGCGCAGCTCCGGTACCTTCTTAACACATACGCGGCCAAATTAAGCATCAGCTGCAAGTTTGGAGAACAGCGAAAAAAATGACCTGCAGACTGTGTACAGGGCCTGTCAGAGCCGGGGACTGAGCCGCTGTGTTTCCCAGCGAGGCAAGCGTCACCGCTTTCGGCCAATTCAGTGTTCTAGATGAGACTTGGGCTCTGATATTTTATATACCAAAGATGTGGCAGTCATCTTTGTGTCAGATCTTTGTCCTTCGCTTGTCATTTAAAGCCCTCCGTTCCGTTCCCAGCTCTCTCAGTTTGTGACCTTGATGCGAATAACTTCTCTCGAGTAGTGTTTTCATTTGTAAAATGGGCTTCTTAATCCTGCTCCACCTGATAATGAATTAAACACGCTCTTAACATTTACACAGCACCTTGAGAACAGAGGGGAAGTGCTGTTGACGAGAAAATTACAGATATTTCAGCTCGGCGGCGCGCACGGCGAGTGCACAAGTACACGGCAGCATCCTCCGAGGCGACTGCGACACCCTGGTGCCTTCATCCTCACGCCTGAGCCCTTCCCCTCCGCACCCGCACGCACGCTGGAAAGTCTGTCAGTACAAGTCTGTTCCTCTCCAGACTTCGCTGTGTTTTATAACCCTCATGGGCTGTGCACCCCCAGCCAGGCTGGCGCGGTGCCCCCATGGCGCGGCTGAGCCCCGGCAGCCCCACGCGCG
>NW_009647245.1:127085-141887 GCF_000708025.1 Charadrius vociferus | reverse complement strand
AGAGGCGGCGCTGGGGCAGTTTGGGGATGGCTGATGGGATGGGAGCCTTCTTCCCGACTGTCCCCAGTGACAGATACCTCTTACATCGTCGTGGGCCATGCGTAGACCCCCAAGGGCTGCCCAGCCAGGCGGGACTCTCCCTCCGGGCTGTGGTTGAGTGAAGACAAGGTAGGCAAATCCTGCCGGTCCCGTGGGAGCTGCGAGCCCACGTGCCCTCCACACAGCGCTCCCAGCACATCCCAGCTGCCCGAAACAGCCCTCGGTCATCCAGTACCAGCTGCAGCGCTGCCTTTAACCTGGGTTTCCCCTTAACCCCTGTAAAACGGGAGCCCCTTCATAGAATCATAGGATGGTTGAGGTTGGAAGGGACCTTGAAGACCATCTTCCGTCCACACTGTCCTTGCTCTCTCTTTTGCCACCATTCGCTGCCACACTGCTGCTTCAGGAAAGGCTTTAAGGAAAAAAAAGACGCTTTTTGTTTTTTCTGAAGGCGATGCCGAGGTGCCGCTGGGGTAGGGTTCAGCTTCCCGAGGTTAGCAGCCGTGGCCCCGGGGTCACGCACAACGCAGGGCAGACACAGTTGAAGGTCTTTGCAGCCGAGGCTTTGCCTGCCCCTCGCGCAGGGCTGTCGCGGCGGGACCGAGAGCCGAGAGGGTTTGGGAGCACCCCGTGCCGGTTCAGGGGCTTTCTGAGTCCCAAACCCCACAGCAGCTCAGGCAGAGGTTTGTCGGGGAGGCAGCAGTGTCCCGCGGCCGTGCCAGCTCGCAGCCGGCAGGGTTTGCTCTCCAGGGCCAAGCTCAGGGGAGCGAAGGGTGTTGAGGAGCTAAAAATGGGGTCAGAGGAAAAAAGCCCCGTGAACGCCTGGCGGCGGGCAAGGGGGAGGGCTTCACCAGCCCTCGGCAGGGACCCGGGCACAGCGTGAGGGGCTCGGGCGCTGCAGGGCCGGGTTTCACGCAAAAGAGACTACATGACTCTTTGAAACGAAGAAGACATGAAGGGAGCTTTCACTGCAGCAGACGGCGTTTAGAGCCGGCTCTCACACCTCTTTGTGATGTGCCTACAAACACGTCTTTCACTGCTTCTCTGGAAGGCCTCCAGCGGGATGTGTCTCAGCATCACGGTTTCACCCGGGGTAAATCGGCACCGTTTCAGGTGGGGGGATGGTCCTCTGCTCCAGCCCTGCCCTCCAGCCCCTCGTCACGCCGGCCAGGACCTCCTCCAAAAGTGGTTCCCGTGGGTTTGTGAGCTCAGCCCTTTGAGAAACATTAGTGTGACAGGTCTCTGCCCCTCCGGACCGGCGCTCACCTGCCTCGGTGGCAGCCAGGCAGGAGGGAACACCTTCTTGGACATCCTTTCCTGAAACCCCTCTTCTTAACCTAGGGTTCTCCATCCACAGCTCTAGACCAACGATGTCGGGTAGCGTTGCACTTGAACCCAAGAGCTGCCCGGTCAAGCCATGGACTTGAGTGATTGGAAACAAAGGTAGTGAAGGAATTTGTAATTAAATTGCCATTAGATGGGTAACAGATTGTCTGGCAGCTGACAGTGAGTGAAAACGCTCCATTCTGTCATGTTTTATCAGCATGAAAACCATTTGCAAGTGCTCTAATTACATTCCTAATTGCCAATGTGATTAGGGACCTGCAGCTGTTCATTAAACGTGTGTCACCCTCAGCCAGCAATCTGTAGGAGAGAATATTTAATTAATTGAATAGCACACTGGATGAGAAGAGGAGATGGACAAACCTGGAAGCTGAGTGTAAGTGGAGGAGCCTCTCACCAAAAGGAACTAGCTGGTGGCAGTCATCTTCTTCCAGCTCTGGGCACTGGGTCATACAGCCTCTTTCAGAAACTTAATAGGCACCATCATAAAAAAATACCAGGTTTCTGTCCATATTGCTGCCAGAGGAGCTCTCCTGCCCTGATGGGCAAGAACTAACTTCTAATTTCCAGCCAAATTTTTATCTTCTAGCAGGTTACACTCTTTGTCAACAGGACAATGCTCTCTGTCTCACTTCTGTCTCCAAGACAGCCTTTGTTCCCTCCTGTCCCTTCCCCCAGTGTGTTGACAGGGACCAGAGCTCACCCAGGTCATGCCTGGAGAAGGATGGAGCCTTCAAGGTACCCTGCTCAGCGCCTTTCCTGTGACACTGCATCCCTCTTGGCAGCTCTTCCACCCTCTCTTCTTCTCAAACATGCTGACATCTCAGATGGACTCTGACCTCTGCTGAGATGGGCAGAGGGGCTGGTGCCCCTTCAAAGCCTCTTCTTCTTCCAAAAGAGTTTGCCGGGACGTTGCTTTCCAAGGAGGCAGGGGTGAAAGAAGGAACCACATCTTTCTTTCCAGAAGCTGGAACAAGAAGGGCTTTGGAAAGCCCACCCAACGCCCTTGGTTCACAACGCGCTGCAGAGGCGCCAGGCTGACTACAAACCCCTTGAAGTGCACCTGAAGCAGTCAGTTCCATGGGATCGGCTGGGCGCTGCGTGCTCTTGCAAACCGGGGAGGTTTTCTCCGTGGCCTCAGGAGAGAACAGCCCCGTTGAACACGATGGCAGAGGTGTGAGACCCTCCGAAGTGGCCTGGCCCATGCGGGCAGAGCCTTTCCTGCAGACCATCTCCAAGCACAGAGCAGAAGGCTCATGGAGAAGGTTCAGCTGTGTATCATTTGGCTGAAATGCGTGTGATAAAAATACCCAGACAGGAGCTCGTTGTGCCTTGTCACTGCTGCTGTCAGGAATTGCCCGGGGAGGAGGCGGGGGTCTGCGCGCTGTCACCAGGATTCGGCTGGGGATGCTGCGAGCGCCGGCGGAGCCGCCAGCCTGTCGCAGAGCTGCTCGTCCCCGCGGTGCTCAGCTGCTGCTGCTACACAAAAAAAATTTCCCAGCAGCGGGGAACCCTTCCGAGCGTTAGACACGTCCACAGGCACGGTGGTGGGGCTCCGCTTATCGACAGCTCCCACCCCGTGCCGCAGCCTCGCGGCCCCTTGAGGATATCGTTGTTGGACTCCCGGATATTTGCCCACGCCGAGGGGTGAGGAGCACTACGGTCTGCAGCCAGCTGCCGGTGTGACTACACCCACAGAGCTTCTGCTGTGCCGGCATGCCCCGGGGAAGCAGAAGGCGGTACTACAGGTCTGAAATGAAGGCTTCACTTCCAATTTGCCTTCTGCTTTTGGACACCCGTGTCTCCCGCCGTGGATGCCTTTCTGCATTTCTGCCTTGGCATTGCAGGTGGGAGGCGTTTAGCAGCTCCACCTCCACCACCACCTTCTCTGGATCCGTGATGAACACTTTTTGCTGGTTTCCCAGGGGGTGGGCAGCGAGCGCGGGCTCCTGAGTACGGGCACGAGAGCTGAGGATCCGCCGGGGAAAAGAGCTTTGTCATTTTATCTCGGCTTTCCTTCACAAAACATCTCTGTTTGCCTCCCCTTTCAGGAGCTGCTTGCAAACTTAGGTGGGACACCAGGGCTTGGAGGAGGCGCACAAGTTCAGAGCAGGATTTAAGTGCTCTCTTTAGTGCCCCAGTACTTCCAGCTCCCTCGGCTTGCCTGAGCAGCATGACAGGGAGGGAAAAACATAAAAGTGCATACAGATCAGCTCATTTCTTCACATTTAACATAGTCTGGTGCCTTAAAATATTCTTGGTCACAACAGGGAGAGTCTTAGGAGGCTTCGCCTTAATCCTTGCTTAATTTCCACTTAAGAAAATGTCACTGTGGTTGTTTAATAAGAATTAATTCTGGTTTCTTTTACAGTTACTTTCAATTAAATAGTCCCAGTTCTTCCTTACTCTTCAAACAGACACTAAAGCACATTGAATCCCGCTTCCCATTCATTAACTCCGGCCTCCGCTCAGCGTCAGAGCTTGCGTTTCTGCAGCTGAGATTTATCAGCGCTGCACAGCCCCTGCGCGGCGCGGCAGATGAGGAGGAGTTGGGGCTCCTGTCTGGGCTCTGCTGTGCCAGGGGTTTATTTGGGCTGACACCAGGCTCCGGCTCAGCCGGGAGATAATTTTAGCCACAACAGCTATGAAGGGCGCGGGGCTGCCTGGAGTCATCTATAAAGATGACACGGTCTGGTCTGTCTGCGAAATTGTTCCTGTGCCGTTAGCTGTCGGCTTACAGGGGCGCGATCCGGGATGTGGCTGGTTCTCCTTACGGGGGAAAGAGGAAAAAGTCCCCTCTGTTTGCACTCAAAGGACAGAATCAACTCCTTTTGTTTTCCCTTTTCACTTCCAACGCTGCTGAGTCAGCTCTTGAGAAACAGATCCCCTCTGCTCCCCACACAGCCTGCGGTGGGTTCCCCACGTGTGGCCAGACCTGCCTCTGGCACTGCTGCCGCAGGCCCGGAGAGCTGGTTCATAAAAAATAGGCAGTAAATAAATAAACGGGGAATCGGAGAGGCGCAGCTTCTACAAAAGTGCTGAGGAAGTGACAGGGTTTGTTTTCATACACCCTACCTGCACACCGTGACCTGACCTTCCGTCCCCGGCTGTTCCCAGGCGGGATGTGCCACAGCCCTCCCTGGAGACAGCTCTGACCATCGCTGGTACCCGGAGCCCTCTGTCCCCAGGATGCCAAACCCGGCCCGTGGCAGAAGAGAGATGTCCCACACCACTGCTGGTCCAGTAACCCCTGGTGAGAAGGATGCCCGTTACTCTCGTCCGGCTCCCATCGACCAAAAGGAATGAATTCATGGCTATCCTAGCAATCACTGCCAGGGTAGAGTTTTGTTACTGTGGGTCTCCCCATCCACTTTCCCAGCCTGAACCAGCTTTGCTCACTCAGCCTTCCTGCAAACCTTCTGGCTCCCACCGTTTCTCCAGTGCTCGCCCCAGGCCAGCAGCGCGAGGGAGCGTGGCCTTGCCCGGACCGCCTTTCCCCAGCTGGACACCACAGCCACGGCGTCTCACTAAGGAGGAGCTGTTGCCACACAGGACCACTCAGTCCGTGATAAGAAAGCCTTGCGTGAAGTTTGCTGCTCCCAGACATCCCCTAAGGCAGCTCGGGCCCTCTCTGGATAACCCTGCAGTTCCACTGCAGAGCCAATTATTCCGCCTTTCATCTCGTTGCACTGCTGTTTGTGTTTTTTTTTCCCTGCCTAAGTGCAGTGTGTTGCAATTGTTATTGAATTTTCTATCATTGATTTTGGACTATTTTTTCAGCACATGGAGATTATTCTGAATGCCAAACCCGCTTTTCCCACCACGCATCCGCAGCACATCCCCAGGCAGTGTCCTCTCCCCTCCACTGGCAAAGGACCATTTGGCCAAACCCTGTTTCACTAGAAGCCACTTTCTGGGGTGAAGGTGCTGAAGGTGATTGCTGTCCCTTGGCCCCTGCCCAACCCCTTCCCTTCAGCCCCAAATCCCAGCTAATTGCCCGTCCTGCATCAGCCCACATCCATCCCTACCAAAGGTACCCCTGGAAGTGTGGGTGCCCCAAGAAACCCCTTCTCCAGGCTGCTGCTGACCCAGAGCTGTCCTCCCGAGGGCGGTCCTACATCCATCTGCTTTCCAAGACTTTCACCAGCAACAGGGTCCGACCCCACAGTGGGCCCTGCCCTGGCCCGGAGGCAGGAGTAGAGACCCCCAGAAGTCCATCCCCACATGGATTATTGACCCCACGATCCTGTCAATGTTTGCAGCCATGGCGCATCCCGAAGGCAGCTCCTGGCTGTACCTCTGAGCAGAGGCAGTCCTTCACGGCCAGCAGAGTGTTGGCATTTCTGGGGCTGGTGGGGCTGTGCCACCGCAGGAGATGAAAGGGCTGAGAGCCACTCCCAGGCTCATCAGCGGCAGGGTGATTAGCAGGGTGAGTGGCAGCAGTAGCATGTGTTAGTGGCAGGAGAGGAAGACAAGACAGCAGCCTGATCGTGATGAAATACATTTTTATAACCACCGGTGAGAATTGATTCAATAAGTACCTCCCCCACCTCAACTGACAAAGTCATTTCCCATAACAAAGACCTCCTTCATCTCCCCGCTGCCTGGGTGCTGGATATGCTCTCCGTTAATGAATCATCGGCCTGCCAGATGAGTTTGACTCCTCTGATTTCCCAGAGTGATGGATGTGGCAGAGCTTTGTGTGCTCGGCACCCTTCCTGCCCATTCCCCTCTGCCGGGAGGATGTGGGTGCCGAAATCCGTGGCTCTGCTATGGGAAGAGTTTGAAACCGTGGCTGCTGCAGAAAACCACGTGAAGTTCTGATTTGTCTTCTAGAGGTCCTTCCCCCTTTCCCTCCACGAGCAGCTTGATCTGTTGAACTCAACGGAGTAATATACTGTTCCCTAAATCAGATTTTAGCGGAGCTCTTTACAGGAGCTCTCCTCACCCAGTGGATGTGCCGTTCCCACCTCCTCCCAGGGGCAGAGAAGGCTCTCTGGGTCAGGAGAGGTGGGGAGACACATCGGGGGGGGAAAGCGGTGAGCCATCGCACAGCCCAGAAGATGCTACGGCCAGAGGTGGAGGGAGCAGACGCTAAAAACTGCCGGGACATGCCTTTTCCAGCCCTGCTCGCTGGATGTGTGGAATACGAGAGGTGAGGAGAGGCCCCCCCACTCCTGGAGGTCTGCGGCTCGAAAGAGCAGGGCAATGCCACGCTGCCGTCCAACTGCGGGGCACAGCGGTGGGCGGTTAGGAAGCACTCTCCAGCGGGAGAGCAGTGTCTCTGGGAGGGTGGGCTGTGGTCCCCCAGTGACCACGCAGCCTTGTGGACTCCTGTCACGTCCCTCCGGAGCATGTCTGTTAGGCAGGAGCCTTCCCAGAGGTTTTCAGCTGAGCACTTGGCACACCACGGCCTCCCAGCATGGGACAAGAGGCACCAGAACCATGTTAAAAAACATCAGGGGGAAGGGAGGTGGGAACATGTGGTGTGGGGTTCGTCTGCCCCATCTTGGGTGTCTTCTTTGGGAGAAGCTTAACTGGGCTTCGACACTGAACTTCAGACACTGTCGTTTTGCTCCTCTCTTTTATTGCTGAACTCGACTGAGAGCACGGGGAGCCCTTGCTCTGCCAAATCACTGCCTGGATATAGAATCATAGATTGGTTTGGGTTGGAAGGAACCTTAAAGATCACCCACCAGTGATCCCACCCCCTGCCCTGGGCAGGGCCACCTCCCCCCAGCCCAGGTTGCTCCAAGCCCCGTCCAACCTGGCCTTGAACACCTCCAGGGATGGGGCAGCCACAGCTTCTCGGGGCAACCTGCCCCAGGGGATCACCGCCCGCACAGTAAACCATTTCTTCCCAATATCTCATCTAAATCTACATTCTTCCAGTTTGAAGCCATTCCTCCTCGTCCTACCACCACATGCCCCTGTAAAAAGTCCCTCCCCAGCTCTCCTGGAGCCCCCTTAGGTATATAGGTCAGGAGAAGGCAAAGGGCACTGTAGGTGTTCAGAGCCTCCTTGACCGTGTTGCTCTGTGGGATCGGCTCCTCTCCATCACCTCTCACCATCCCGGGGCTCCGCTCCCTGCTCTTGTACCTCTCCCTCCTCCACACGTCCCGTTCCCGGAGCTGCCGGGTGCCCCCTCCGCTCAGCTCTGAACGTTCCTTCCCCTGGCAGTGTCTGCACTGCGCCCTGCAGACCTTTGTCATGCTCCAAATGAAGGGTGACGCGTAAAAATGAGTTGTGTGTTATTTACACTCTGAATTGCGTGTGAACGGGAGCGCTGCAATGTTAAAGGCTTTTAAAATCAGTTAAAGATTTAGATTTCTCTGTTGGTGACATTTGCAACCTGATGTTGCCAAACACTGGAGTACAGCTCATTTGCAGACATTAACAAACACATCAGAGAAGACCAAAGCATAAACAGAGTGTTGCTAATCTCCTATTATTTATAATAGTCAGTGTCTGAATCTCACCAAGCCAAGAGCTGTTCTCCTGCAGCTGCAGCATACATCTTCCTTAAACAGAGCATCGCCTCCGCGTTTGCCGCGCACGCGTTGCGGGAAGCAGCACTCACCCCTTGTCTCCCGCAGCACCGAGAGCAGAGGGTGTACATCCCCCTGGTGAGCGGGACGCTTTCGCTCTTCCCAGCAGCACGGTGATGTAACGGCACCCAGGCGGCTTTCCGGGATGCGGGAATTCAAAGCAGACTCTGCAAGACCTTGGAGAAAGTGAGACCTGACCCCAAGCCAGACCGTGGCTACGCAGCGCGTGGCCGTCCCCTCTGTGCTTTGGTGACAGCGGGACGGGACCCTCCGAATCGCGTGGGTAGTTGGGGACAGGGACCTGTCAGCGTGGGGAGGGCAGCAGGCAGGGACCCAACCCCCAGGGGCACAGTCTCCTCTAAGGTGGGGAAGAATATGGCTTTTGCGTTACGGTCCGTCGCGGGCAGAGGGCACGTGCCGATTCCCCCGGCACACGCAGAGGGGTTCATCAAACCCTGAGGGACCTCCACGGATGCACGTGGGACGCTGCCCCGGCACTGCCTGCACGTCGCTGGGTTCGCCGTAGGGTCGGGGGCTGATTCCCGCGGTGGCCGCGGCAGGGAGGGCATCGCCGCCCAGCCCACGCCTCTTGCTCGGCAGCAGCGCTAATTTACACCAGCCAAAACCCCATCTCTCGTCACGGCAAACCGCACCCCCCCTGCCCGTGGGGGGTACCGAGGCGCTGGAGTCAGACGACGAATTCATCACGATGGGATGGACGTGCAGAGCAGCCCAAACACCTCCGCTTCTGTCCGGTCCCCTCTGCTCCTGGAGGGGGGACACCCAATTAGAGCTGAGCGCCGCCGGCATCTGTCCGCCCGCAACCAAAGCAAACGACTGTTCCCCTTCACATTAGAGTGACTGAAGAGACGCGGAGCGGCAATTACTTCCTCTAATTAATGGCCTCGGTCTCACCCAGTAATTCAAAAATGAGAGACTCCATAACGATGCCTAACACATGAGAGAGTCATCCCCCCGTAAAGAGCTTTAAATGAAGATCTTTGAGCTACGAGTTACGCAGGAGGCAGTGAATTACTCGCTGCGTGTAAGACAGAGACATTATTTATTGAACTCGGAGAATTAAGTCTTTCTAGTCCATCGGAGATGAACCCAAGCAGACGCGATGTCGAAGCCAGGCGTTCCTGGCAGCTCTTAGCGTGGCGCGCAGCAAGCCGGCGGCTGTGCCACTGCCTGCGTAATTCACAGCTCTTTGTTGCTAGAGCGCAATACATTATTGATGAGTCATATTTTAGGAGACCCAAATCTATATTGGCTTTAATTAGACCGGTCTCTTTTTAATCTCCAAATGTGCACAGGACTAATGGCAAATGGGGATGTAACACTGAGGAGCGTATTCTGGAGCACCATTACCTTCTCCTTCCTCAGATCCATCAAAGGTTTGCAGGTTGCCATTAGGATTCACATCCATGATGACACCGCCGCGCACCGTCCCTCGTACCTCCCATGCCATCAGCCAGATCTCTTTGGAACTATTCGGAAAAGTTAAAACCCAGGCTATTAGAGAGAAGACCTTAAGCGGCATACGTTGGAGGCAGAAACAGCGTGTTCGGTATGCAGCGTCGACACAGAAGGGTGACTCTTCCTGCGCAAGAAAATGAGTGCTGAAGGGGAATGAGGCGTTTGGAATACGCAATCAGCCGTCACCTCCACTGCACGGGGGAGGAGGAGTGCTGGGCTGCTCCTTGTCCCATGGGGTCACCTGGGGCTGGCACGGACGGGTCCTGCAGAGCCCATGTTGGGAGGAGAGCAGGAGACCCTCATGCAGATGAGGGTGCGTGCACCGGGAGAGACGGCTCCTTCCAAAGCAGCCACCTTCTCAGAGCACTTCTTACCGCTGGTGTCCTCCTGCAGCCCCTGGTGGCCTTGGCTCTTCTCTTAACCTTCTCAGAGACCTTAACTCTGCCGTCAGTGCCACGGAGATGTGCCCCAGCCGGAATGCGGGACCGCGAGAGGGGTTTGCTGGAGAGAGGGAGAAAGGAGCTCTCAAAGGCAGGGAGAGTTCAAAGCGTGTTTAGTGCACCTTCAGCACCCGGTGGCTGAGAATTTCAACGAAATCATGCAGAAGAAAACAGGCAATAGTAAAATAGTTTAGCACAGCATTAGGGCGGTAAATAGAGCAGGACTGTACAAATGGAGGCAGCCAGGGGAACGTCCACATTACATTATTATCTCCTTCCCCATTTAAAAACCCAGTATGAGGTTTTTAACGGCATGGCATGCTGGCTCCCGAGGAAGAAATGTGCTTTAAATAGATACAAACCATCACAGTGTTGTTGGTTAGTGCTTTTTTTTTTTTTTAAAAAAAAAAAAATAAGCACATTCCCACTTTTAGCTCACCGTAAAACATGGGACTTCAGTCCTTCCTGTCCACTGAAGCTGCTCAACCTACATCGGTGCTGGTGGGAGTGGGGAGCGCTGGGTCGCAGCGCTGGGGAGGCACCACCGAGCGTGGGGAGGCACCAGCCACGCGTTGCACGGCACAGAATCAGAGAATCACGGACTGGTGGGGGCTGGAAGGACCTCTGGAGCTCCCCCAGTCCACCCCCACCAGAGCAGGGGCACCTCCAGCAGTGGCACAGGACGGCGTCCAGGCGGGTTTGGGATGGCTCCAGAGGGGGAGACTCCCCCACCTCTCTGGGCAGCCTGTGCCACTGCTCTGCCGCCCTCACAGCAGAGAAGGCCCTCCTCAGGTGGAGATGGAACTGCCCACGGTCACGTTTGTGCCCGTTCCCTCTTGTCCTGTCACTGGGCACCGCTGGAAACAGACTGTCCCCATCCCCCGGCACCTCCCTTGAAGGATTTGTAAGCATTAATAAGATCCCCCCTCAATCTTCTTTTCTCTAGACTAAAGAGACCCAAGTCCCTCAGCCTTTCCTCGTACGAGAAGTGTTCTAATCCTCTTATCATCTTTGTAGCTCTTTGCTGGACCCTCCCCGCTCCAGTCCCCAAAACTCAGCCGTTGTCAGCGACCGCAGAGCTCCGTCCCTCCGCGCAGAGCGGAACCGGGGCGGTGGCAGGGGACGGCGCGGGGTCCGGGCTGAGCCCCGGGGAATGAAGCTGCTCTGTAAATCACAACGTAACTAAACCCGAGTTTGCCCAGGAGTGATTTGCCATCCTGCCTTACGCAGGAGGTCAGATCAGGTGATGATAAAAATCTGTTAAGATTAACGACTTGAAGAACGAGCCAGGAAGGAAATAACATTGCAGCTAAAATTCCTCAGCCCTGTGCTGTAAAACACCTCCCTGATGGAGCCGCGTGTTCACACCGCTGTCCCGTGACCCTTCACTCTGGATACACTCATGTGGCACAAAGATTTTCTTTTCTTCCACAACACATAAATATAAGCACAGGCACTTTCTATCATTGCCAGCTTTAGGGCGCTTCAAGATTTTGTGTCCGTCTCCTTCCCTGCTCGCCGGGCTGCTGGAACGGGGATAAAGCTGCATCCTGATCCCAGAAATGTCTTAAAAAAAAAAAAAAGAAAGAAAAAAGTAAAAGCCTTGTTACAAAACCAGATGAAAAGCTGAAATAAAATTAATCTACCTAAGGCAAAAAGAAAAAATTCAAATCAGAATTCTCTCTTTTCCCCTTTTTCTCTCTCTCTGCGTGTGTATATATATATTTAGAGAACTTCAAACAATTTTGCTTCCATTTCAGCTGATGTTTTAACTCCTTTTCAAGCACTTTTTAAAATGAAAAGACATTGGAGCTCCTCCTCCTCCTCCTGAAAACGCCAAGACCCAGTTTTTGCGTCAACCATTGCAAACCGTTTATCCACTCAGCAGCTTTTCGGACAGAGGATTCACTGAAGCTGCACACGCATCTTCAGGCGACCGTATTTTTAAATTAAAAAAAGGGGGGGAAGCTTAATCCAGGGCCGTGGCTCTGACCCGCCGGTCCCATCGTCCTGATGCGCTCCCTTTGGGCAGAGAGAGAAATCGAAATCGCCCCTTCGCCCCCCGCGGTGCGGACCCTCCGCACCACCGCTTTTACCTTTCCAGCTCCGGCGTCCCCCAGTGAGCCCGGGCTGTGCCATGCGTCTGCGCTGCCTTTTCAATAAAGCGGTTTGTTACGGAATCCAAACTGTGTCCCTGTGCCTGTCCCAAACTATCCTTCATACATTGCCGAGACCGCCTGCGTTGGCTGCGGGCTTTAGAAAGAGGGATCCTACACCACCGGGCAGATTACTGATGGAAGTAGTGATGAGCTCTATTTTTAAATGAGTTAAAAGTTCAGCTGAAATGGAAGCAAAATTCTCAAAAATTCTCTAAATATATATATATTTACACACATATACGCATATATACACACACACACACTCATGGAGGGGGTGAAGGAGAAAGAGGGAATTCTGAATTGAATTTTCTTCTCTTTGCACGGGTCACTCTGGGATCCCCATGGAGAGCCCAAATTCCTGTTCGTTCCCTGCTAATTTCCCACTGAACTGGCCCAACTCCTCCTCCGGGGACAGGCGACATCTCCAGTTCAACACACGCCTTCCAGCTCAACAGACGCTCATTTTAATAGAAGGCTATTACTCGGGTGTTTATTTCATCTTTACTAAAAAAGGAATAAAAAAAGAAAAACAGGGTGGGTTTTTTCCTTACTTGGCAGGAGGGGCAGCGCCGGAGCTGGTGCTGTGCGCAGCGCTGTCACGGGAAGAGCTGTGAACTCCCCATAAACACAGGGAATAAAACCAGCGCAGATAGATAGATAAAGGAAATCGGGGAGCTATTATGGGGTGATTTCAGTGCCCTGGCAAGCACGGCTCGGGTGTATTTTAACCACTCCGGCTGCTTCTGATGACATTGCACTGGGGCATCATATTTAAACCAAAAAAGCGCAGAGCAGGAAGTAGTGCTCCTGCCCAGAAATAATTAGAAGACATTTTTTCCAGATGAGCCATAGCTGTAAGTTTCCTCATTAAAATATGCAGATATTCACAGAGTTCTGGGAACATTCAGCTAATATTTTCATCTTTTATGGCAAAGGTTTTTGTTTAAGAAGAATTTTCTTTCTTACGTTCCCAGGCTTGTGGCTGCCTCGCACAGCAGCAGCCACGGCACAGACACACGTGTGGGTCTGCAGTCCCGACCGGCTCTCGGGCTCCCTCCTTCCCCCCGGCCTTGGGCCTGCCCCGCACAGCACCAGCCACGGCACAGACACACGTGTGGGTCTGCAGTCCCGACCGGCTCTCGGGCTCCCTCCTTCCCCCTCCGAGGATTAAATCTGATCTGAAACGGGGACAGTGCTCTGACGCTCCCAGCCGGGTTTGTCTCTGGTCAGGGGGCTTGGACACCTCCGTCCTGAGTTCTCTTTGTCCGCTGGGTCCCAGATGCGGGCTCTGGTCGGAGGGGGACGGGGATGGAGTGGAAGGGAACGCGCTGGGGGGGCAGGGGACCCTCCGCAGGGAGCCAGCGGTGCCCCACGGCCACCCACGGGGACTCAGTGTCCCCCACAGAGAGTCAGCATCGCCCATGGCCACCCACGGGCAGTCAGTGTCCCCACCACCGCTCACCCACAGCTGCACTTCAATCAGCCACCGCTGATCAGTTGGCACTAAGCAAGGTCCCGCATCCATCCCCAATTTGGCCGGGAAGCAGACTCCTTCCCTTCTTTAAAGAGAGGCACTTTAAAACCCCTCCGCACCCCTTTCCTGCGGGTTGTGTGTGTGAAAGCCCGGCGGGGTGGTCCTCTGCTCATGGTGGGGCACCCCCAGCTCCCCAAACCCCCGCCACGGAGGCTGCCACCATGCGGGGTGCTTGGCCGGGGAGCGAGGAGCATCACCGCATCCCACCGGGGAGAGGGAGCGCTCAGCCGGGAGAGACGGGCCTGGCGGCACGGCAATTAGGTGGCAGCTGTGTTGAGTAATGGCTCCGTTACCGATCTGTTATTGAAAATAATGGAATAATAATACACCGCGGGAAAAGCAGCTACCGTGACACCGAAGGGTGCAAAGCAGCTAAAAATTATCTGATACAAATACTCCAGAGGGCGTAACAGGTGAGGACCGAGAGGATATAAGCTGGGGAGAGCCTTTCCGTGATGTTTCTCAGCATATAGCGCGATCCTTGAGGAAGCAAAATCTGCTGCCCCAGCCAAGGAGGCGGCCTTGGAGAAATGCTGCGTGTGGTGGCCCCGGGTGGCCCCGTCCCAGAGGGGATGTCCCTGGGTGAAAAGTGGCTCTGAGCAGCAAAGCAATGAAGATAAATGTGCAGAAACATTCTGCTGTGAAGAGAGTCTGGCAGGACTGATTGTCTCCTTCGGAGGGGAGACAGATGAGAAAGGGCTGGAGAAGAGCCGATGAACCCAAGTGTCGTCTGGTAAAGAAAGATTAGGACTTTATATTCTCTGACACAAGGTAAAAAAGATGCCTGCTGCGAGAAATCCCCGAGTACTAAGAAACAGTCCCCTCCTGTCCAGCTCAAGACCCTGTGGTGGCAGCGCTGGGCAGGGGATGCTCGTGCCCAGAGCCCACCCTCCAGTCCCGAAACACGCACACCCCCTCCGGACACGGTTTTAGACACAGTGCTTGAGGCTGGGCTGA
Organism: Charadrius vociferus; assembly: GCF_000708025.1. Classification (NCBI taxonomy): domain Eukaryota; kingdom Metazoa; phylum Chordata; class Aves; order Charadriiformes; family Charadriidae; genus Charadrius; species Charadrius vociferus. The sequence goes on along the minus strand of NW_009647245.1, from coordinate 127,387 downwards.
GTCGCCTGAGGCCAAAATGAGGGGGGGTGTCCTAGTTTTTTTATGATGCTGATAGTCACACCGCGCTGCGGTCACCCTGCCCAGGGGTGCCGGAGTCTGGTGGGCGCCGTGGAGCATGCCGTAGGACTTCTCCTCGGGAGACAGCAGATCGGCTCAGGCTGGGGGTGCCGTTTTCGTGCTGAAAAGCAGGAAGGTTAAGGAGAAGCAGAGAGGGAGCAGTCTCACCGGGAGGGTTTCCCCCTGTTCTGCTCAGCCCTCCCCGGGCAGCCGTCCCACCGGCAGCGCTCCCCGATGAACCAGTT
>NW_009647245.1:102969-127042 GCF_000708025.1 Charadrius vociferus | reverse complement strand
AAGCCCCGGTGGTGGCAGCGCTGGGCAGGGGATGCTCGTGCCCAGAGCCCACCATCCAGTCCCGAAACATGCACACCCCCTCCGGACACGGTTTTAGACACAGTGCTTGAGGCTGGGCTGAGTCGCCTGAGGCCAAAATGAGGGGGGGTGTCCTAGTTTTTTTATGATGCTGATAGTCACACCGCGCTGCGGTCACCCTGCCCGGGGGTGCTGGAGTCTGGTGGGCGCCGTGGAGCGTGCCGTAGGACTTCTCCTCAGGAGACAGCAGATCGGCTCAGGCTGGGGGTGCCATTTTCATGCTGAAAAGCAGGAAGGTTAAGGAGAAGCAGAGAGGGAGCAGTCTCACCGGGAGGGTTTCCCCCTGTTCTGCTCAGCCCTCCCCGGGCAGCCGTCCCACCGGCAGCGCTCCCAGATGAACCAGTTCAGCCCCAGCTGCCGCGAGCTCGTGCCCTGTGATCCTCCCCGTCGCACAGACCCAGACCGGTCTCCGGCGTGGGTGGGTCTGGATGCGTTAAGGGACGTTGCGACCAGGCTTCAGCATCTCGCCTCAAAGCTGAACGCGACTTCAAAACCGGCCTTGCTCCGAGCACGGGGACGGAGCAGAGACGTCCCCGTGTCCATTCCCTCCGTCACCATCGTGTGCCTGGGGGAGACGGATCAAGCCCGAGACTCCTCCCTGGCGTGCGTCCTGCTCTAGGGACAGGTCGCGTGGCTGTAGCTCTTATTCATCAAAAAGGATAGGTCTTCAAAGCTGGTCGGCTTAACAGCAACACAGAAGCATTTTTCCTTAATGAAACACATAGTTTGTGTTCAGCCCCTCAGGCCAAATGAGCTGCATTTGTCCTTATTTAGTTTTTATTCCCCCACCCCCCCCGCCCCAGTTTGTAATTAAATAAATCAGGAGATAATGAAAGAGATTTTTGATCAGTGGGGCAAAAAAAACTCCACCCTGCCCACGTGGCGGGACATCCAGGCCACCACCACACTGTCAACGGGAGAGTCCTCTGAACGCTCTCAGAGCTCCGTCTGGAGACGCATTCAGCAAGTTGGTGTTAAATCCTGCACTGAGATCCTGCAGCGCAGAAGGTCAAGCTCTCAGATAAAGGTGTGACCATGGGGCAGCACTGAGACATCCCTGACCTCGGCTCACACCTTTATCGAGATCTGCTCTTCCGCAGGAGTCAATGGTTTCATCAGTGGCTTGGACAGCAGCCGAGGCGGCAGACCACGCGGGCTGCCGGGAGGTGCGAGGATGCTGGAGAGCAGGGGGAAAACCAGCACCACCACAGAGGAAAGCTCAGAAACCAGCGGGGTGTGACTATACGGAGAAGGAGGCAAAGTTTTACAGGTGGGAATGGAAAATCTGGATGCACAGAAACAGGCTGGGTGAGGGCGAGTTCGGAGCCACCCTGCAGAAAAAGATCAGTCGCGGTAGCTCTGCAACTGAATGCAGGCCAAGAGAACTCTAATAAGCCCTCAGAGAGACAGGCAGGAGCATTTCCCATGCCATAGACCTGGTGCTCCATCACCGTCCCCTCGCCGCCTTTACAGCTGGCCGAGCCTGGTCCCTCCAACATGTGCTTTATCCCCAGCTCTGCTGCCCCACAGACCCCATCTCAGGACACTCGCTCGGGAGCCTGCTGCCCATCGCTGCTCTCCCTCGAGACACGCTCACGTTCGTTCGGAGATAAACAGGCAATGGACCAGCGGAAACTCTATCACATAACTGATCTGGAGCCAGCTATTGAAAAAAGAGAAAAAAAAAAAAAAAAAAGGCAGCATCAGCTCCTCTGAGCTGTATCCAGGAGAGAAAACAGAAAATACACAAAACTGGGAAGAGGGAGAGCTGGCATCAACACTGCCCGTGTGTTTGGGGCAGTATATTTAGGACAATTTGGCAATGACAGTTGCGCTAGCAGGACAGCACTGACTCCCCTCAGCTGCTGGTGCAGCACCTTCCCTGTCCCTGGGCTGGGAGCAAGCCCAGGTCCGCACACACCTTCCCCTGGGTGGCCCATCCTGAGCCCCAGGGGCACGGGCGGAGAGGGGCGACCACCCAGACCACCCCCCACAGGGGTCTCATGGCCCCGCGCTGGGCTTTTCCCACCTGCCCGGACCATGACCTGTTGTTCTTTAGGCACAGACAGACATCTCTTTGGATGGCGTACGCTCAGCTGAGACGGATATATTCCCAGGATGGTTTCCAAAGAGAAAGAGCTGCCACCAGGCGTGGGGCCGGGACCGGGCGGCAAGGCTGGGGCTGTGCCGTAGCTCCTGGGGGACCCTGGATCCACTCCACCGGGGGCCGCAGCGAGGGGAGAAGCCGGGTTTCACTTACGGGAACAAAAAGATGTCAGAGAGCAGAGACACATTGCTGCTGCTGCTGCGAGATGCCCACAGCATGGCCTCATGGGCTGCTAACCCCAAAGCGGTGGCAGTTCAGGAACTCAGCAATAGCATTCCCTCATCTCACCCCCCAACCCTGCCACCAACACCCCCCCAGTCCCTGTGACCCCCCGTCCCCCCAGGTACCCCATCTCTCACGCGGGTGTCACCTTCTGCCCACGCTGCCCTGCGGTCCTCACACCCAGCGCATCTCTGCTGCGGGTGGATTTTCTCCCCCTCCTGCGCTGCGACACCGCGTGCCCCGTTCTTCTGCAGACCCCGCGAACACAACGCAGTCCCGGGCCACAGCGCTGCTTCAAACGCTCCTTTTCTGTGGGATCTCCGGGTGCCCACCCAGCGGCACTCAGTGCCGTTTGCGCCCGCCTCGTGCTGCCCTTGTGACTGCAGGTTACGAAGTGCTGTGTCTCTGCACCAGCCCCTTTCCGTAGCACCCGCGTACCGTATTCCGGTGGAAACGGCCGGCTCCCAGCAGGGGGGTCCTGGGAGGGAGCTGGGAGCCGCGCCGGCAGCATCCCCAGCATCAGGGAGCACCGGCCGCCACCACCACGTTTAGTGGGAGGGCATTTCTCCTCTCCTCATTTGCCAAAATCCGCCGGGAAACAGAGCGGATCTTAATAAAGCAGGAGGGACGTGTCACTTCCCTGCGCTGCCTCTGCCGGGTTGGGGTTAATTAGATAATTACTCACATGTTGCCGGTCTGTCAGGCACAAACAACACAAGTGATTGCCAACTGGGAAAGCTTCAGTTCCTGATAACTCCATTTCAACCTCCGACGCTCACGCAGGCGCCTCCGGTCTGCAGGACGGCAAACAGACGATGCCCTCCCACAGGCCAGAATAACTGCAATTTTAATTTTTTGGGGTTACTTTTTGCCACACGTCAGCCTAGTTGTCCGATTCAGTTAGGGCCATACCCACACCATTGCAGTGGTGGTTGTCCACCATGGTGTGCAGACAGGATCGTCACTTGGGGGAGATCTCCAAAACCTGAGTGCACAGCCAACTCTCTGGGCAGCGCAGGAATGCTTTTTTTTTTTTTTTTTTTTCTCCAGTGTCCTGTGCTGTATTTACCAGAAGGGTAAAGCATTACCACCATCTTCCAGGTCAACAGCAATGCATTATCGCACATTTTCTAGCACCAATACAATATCTGTTTCAAACCATCGGGTCTTGAAGAATTACATTTTGATCGATGACACTCCACATCCATAACGTGTAGCAAGGCGACGCCTTATAAAAATCCCCCGGAACGACATGTACAGCAGGTTATGCCATGATGGAGTGTCTCACAGCGGCTAATAGGGCAAGACATGAAAATGACATCGTTAAGCCAGTGCTCACATTGGGATTGCGAAGTGGAAAAACTGCATAGGAAGTCTGAGAGATGGTGCTGGTGCCCATCACACACTCTTTGCAGCTCAGCAGCATCGGGGAATCTCAATACTGGAGATGGCAGTGCTTTCCCTGCTCCTCCTAGTCCTCCATCGCTCCTCCAGCGAGATCCAGGGATTACTGGTCATTCGGCATAGTTGATTCTCTTCTACATCCTTCGCAGCCAGTGGTGACGAGCAGAATTAGAAATGCTAAACATACCCACAATGTGTAACAGTTTCCTACAGGAACAGCCTCATTCCCTGCAGCAAGCTCAGATCCAGTAAAGACACCCACAGCCATCCCGGCCCTGGGAAATTTGTCTATCCGTTGCTGTCCACTATTAAAAAGTTCAGGTGTTTACTTCTCTGGTGCGTAACCACCGGCAGTGAAATCCATGGCTCGCACCATCCCCAAACGGACGGGTCTGTGAAGGATGGAGACTGCGCAGTAAGAAGAGTACCCTCACCAAGGGACACTGTGCCCTCTTTTCATCACTGCCAGCCGTGCGGATGCCCACGCGTAAGGCAGGGAACAGAGCCTTTTCCGGCTTGCGTGCCTTCAGCAGGCCCGCAGGTCCAGCTTGGGGTGCAAAACCTCCAGCTCCTGCTGGAACCGGGTAAACCCCACAGAGATAGAAGGTCTTTGGCAAAGGCATCAGCCCAACCTCATCACTTTACCCAACTAGAGGCGCACACAGCCAAACTCACACAAACATCTTAATACAGACCCAGAGGAGAACCTGGCGTGTTTCCCGGGTCCTGTAGCAGCAGCTCATTCCTCTCACCCGCAAACTCAATGGATCCGACACCAAAACCAGTGAAAAAGAGGAATGGCGCAGCCTGAAAGGAACGGCGTGGCTGGTGCTCCGCGAGACAGTGGGTGCTGTGCCACGCAACAGCCTCGTGGCGGTGGGGGGGGGGGAACTTGGCACGGACTGAAAGTCAAAATATTTTATGCAAAAAGTTTATGTGAGAATCGTGAGGTTTTGCATTCAAATGTGCAGAATTTCAAAGCGTCCAAGTACAGTAGCAGACATTCCAGTGTCTTCTCCAAAACCTCCCCCCTCCCGCTGCCGCGCGTCGCGGAGGGCGGCAGGAGGCAGTCAGCGCCGTGTCGGCGCAGCCCCTGCCCTGGCGGGGCACACGTGCAGCAGGAGCGCCGCGGTGCTCACCCGGCGTCACACAGCGCCGGCCCCACAACTCCTCTCCAAAGTCCTCCCTATGGATCGTAACGGTCCTGCAGCACCTTTGCCACACCCTGAGGTCTTACTGCAGTATTTTCAACTCAGCTAATTACGTTTTGCATCCATAATTTAACCCTGGAAGCGCTGATCTGCACTGGCTCTTCACTCTCTCCCAGCACAGGATTAACACACAACACGCTGATGCTGCGCTGACCGAGACGCTTCGCACGAGCTGGTCGCATCGCGCTGGTCTCCGCTGTGCCCGTGCTGACCTGCTGGCCACCAGGCGAGGCAGACAGCAGCTCGCAGGGTGGACTCTCTTGCGGCTGGGCAGAGATGGACTTCCTCCTCAGCACCCCGCACTCACAAAAAACTTCAGGAAACCTGATGAACCCAGTTGGCACTGGTTAAAAAAATCACCAGGAAGGGACAGATGGTGTGACGGGCTGAGCACAGCTGGGTAACAGCACTTATTGCTGTCTTTTGCATTTATGGGGTAATATAAAAAGTCAGCATGAGGAACCCCCTGGCCACGTACCCTACTCCAAGGAAGTACTGTCCTTGGGGCCTGCAGGCAGCCAGGCTCCGAAACCCCTTGAGAGCGTGGCTGAAGAACTTCAAGACCTATTTCACAAGCGGTATTTGTGCTGTCACCAGGCTGTCAGGCTATTGCCATGGAGTGCTGCACGTGTCCTGGGGTATCGTGCTCTTTTTCATTGCTCCTGCTTAGACTTCTCCCCCTTGCCTCCATCACAGCCGTGGTCCCGTGCTGGAACTGCTGCTCTCCATGGACCGCGGTGCACCGTAGAAAAGCGGCATTGTGTCGAGGCCGTGAGCGTACGTGCACGCGGGGATGCGCGAGGCACAGACAAGAGCTTCGTGCAGAGTCCGGGAGTTGGGGTTTAGCCACGAGCCCCAGCTCTGAGTAGCAAAAGCGGACGACTTTGCACGTTCCGTTGTCCGTGTGCATTTGGTTCATGGAAACGCAGCACACGCAGAGCGGCTCTGGCCACGGGAGGGAGTGGGACGTGCTGGGAAAGGTGGGTGAGAACAGAGGTTGGTCCCAGCATCCGGAGCAGGATTTGTTCTCGGCACAGAAGAGGCTGTGGATGCCTTTGGATGGCATAAAGCAGCAGCTGTGCTCCCCCTGCTCCACCAGCACCATCGGCTGCTGCTCCTCTGCAGCCCCCGTGCCACCAGCGGCAGTGTCCAGGAGCGTGCCGGAGCCATGGGGGGTTTCTCACGCCTCCGATGCTCACCAGGGGTTTTGCTGAGAAGGAGCAGCTCAGGAATGAATGGCATTTATTATCCTTCTGAACAAGAATAATGACCTCGATTAGGGGCTAACTCCAGCTCACCTAGGTGGCTTCCCCGAGAGCCTGGACAGACCGCGCGAGCTGCTGCCTCATTTCAGGACCTTATTCCTCTGTCATGGCAGGACAATCCGTACCGGGAAAGCAGACGCTACCTGACCTGAAAGCACAACCAGCCTGCAGGGCAGAATATTTATGCTTGAACTGCATCCCCTTATAAAACAAGGAGCAAATATAGGTATTAAATCTGACTTCACAGAGCAAAGTCCAAGTTGAACCTGAACAGGTCTGGCATCTCCAGGATGAAAAACAAAGCGACTGCAAAATACTGTTCAGCAGCACGTGTTAGATCCACCTCAAAGCACGCCCACTCGACACCAATACCCGACTGTGTGGCAAGCCTTAAATGAGCCAGCATCCCGAAATAAACCCTGTGGGGCCCTAGAGGGCACCTTACTTCCAAGAACACACCAAAAGCAGGTGTCCTGTGCCATTGCGGAAGCCTTAGGATATCCTGTCCATTTCCACAGGCTTTGTGGGAGGCTCCAGGAGAGGCGGTGGGTGCCAACTGGGACACTCCGGATCACATCAAACATCATTAAATCTGTATGTTCTGGTACCCAGCTCTCGCCCTGGCTGTCTGCAGAGGGTGGTGGGTTCTGGAATGATCATCCAAGATGTCCATTTGCAGGCATCATTGCATGGTCAAGGCAAACTCCAATACACTGAAAACCGGCTGAGCACCAGCCAGCCCCGTGGCATATTCTGCGAAGGTTTGCATGTTTTCTGCCTCCCCCACCGTGATTTAAGCTGCATGTTTTGCTAATCTTTAAAAAAATATATATCGTCCACATCGGCAAGCGAACGCCACTGCGCCGCAGCACAGAAGGGCTCTCCCTCCCGGCACAGCAGCACCAGCTTTCAAAATGCCACGTCCGAGATGTCTGTGGAGCTGTGAGTGGGTGCACAAAGATCAAAACGGAATTGAAAGACTCTCCCCTGGAGACCAGCTCACCATCTGTAGGATTTCATTTTTTTTTTTCCTCATTTTAAGAAAGGGGGATAAGCGTGGCGATGCACAATCACTCAAAATTAAATGCAAGGAAAATTGTACCCGTTGCCATGCAGATACAGACAATAGCAAATCCAACAACAATAAAAGTCAGTAGCTGTCAAGAACTACTGCTAATTTCAATGTCAATGTGGGTTTGAGGCAAAATATGGAAAAGAACAGAAACAAAGGTCTAAAAAGCAAAGCGAATCAGCAGCAGCACCCTGAGCAAGACTGCCTCCAGAGTCGTGCCACTGCAAACACCTTCTCACCCCGGGAGTTATTGTGTACGTTCTCCGAAATAGCAGAGGTTTTGCCTCCCTGCTCTGCCGGTCTCTCCTGTCGAAACCGCTTTCCGTTGTGCTTTGGTGGGTGGAAACTTCCCCGTGTCCCGAGTTCCCACCTTGCTCCGTCCATCCAGACATCTGCCCTGCACACCGCTTCCTCCCCGCTGATTGTCCGGCTCGTCCAGCAGCCAGAGCCCATCTGGGTGAGCCGAGTTTCTCGAGGACATGGCTGCGTAGCCAAGGGCAGACACTCAGGCGCCCTTTCCACCCGCCCCACGCCAGCGCAAGCTGCCGGCAGACAGACGGACGGACGGCTGACCTCGCCGCGCACACCTCCCCGCGCAAACTGGCCACAGAGTTGGGAGAGACGGACCCTGCGCAGACCCTCAGCCCCAGCGGGCGCCACGCAGCTCTCTGGGAAACACCGTGCAGAAATAAGCACAGTTGGAAATGATTTGTGTTGCTCGTAAGTGAGTTTTTGCTTTTCCCCGAGCCCTCCAAGTGTTTAAATCAAGATGACTCAGGAGGACCGGCTCATCTCCGCCGGTCCGCAAGAGCCCGACTGGCTGCAGCTAATGCGGGGGGGACGCAATTATTATCGATTTCCCAATGAAAAGCCTGACAGCGCGGCCAGCGCCTGCAACAGCCGGTGACAAATAACCTCTTATAAATTTCCTGACACTTCTGTTTTCAATGTTTTCTCCCCTTCAGTACAGAAAGGTCTCGTGTACTCCGCAGTGAGCCCCAACTGATCCGCTCCCCCTGCACGCTCCGACAGCGGACACGCACCAGGGCACAGCATGGCACTGATTTCTCAGTCTGTCATTAAATCGAGACAATAAATAAAACCTATTCCGGATTTCTCCACAATGAAAACGTTACCATTTTCTTATTGACCTCAAAACCCTTTCTGTTTCATTTGGAGAGGTTTTGTTTCACTTTAATATGAAAAAAAAAACCAAACCCCACACTGCATTCAGAACATTAATTTCAAAGGAAAAAATGGGATTATTTTCTTTAAAAACCTCAAGATTAAACATTTCAGATTTCCCCTAAACAGTTACACTTTTCAATTTACCTTGGATATTTGACTAACTTTACTCAAACTCCATTTTTCAAGGAAAAAGTCATTTTCTAGCAGCGTGCCACCCGGCTCTTCTTACAAGCAGAACCCCGTCTTTGCTGGGCCCTGCTCCAGCAGTTCCTGCCCTTACAAAATTACAGTCAAAATCAATTACAATTGCAACTAGTCCAGCCTTTGCCTTAGCTTTATTTTCTGTCTGACAGGGTACAATCCTATTCATGCAGTATTTTGCAATAATCTTCTCTCTGAAAACGATTTCCCCCTGACACCGAGTTACCCGATTTCCAGATCCATTTTCCTCCCACCAGCTTTTCTCCTTTCATTTCTTTCTTTTTTTTTTTTTTTTTTTTTTTCCTGTTACCATGCAATTTTTACTGCTGGGGAAAAAAAAAATAATAAAAATCTCTTTAACCGCCTTGCTTTTTTCCAAATATTATCTGATTTACAAGCATCGTTGACACCAGCCCTTTCCTCTCCGCTCGCCCTGCAGACCCCGGGCTGCAGCCCAGGCCACGTGCGGCGGAGAGGGGGCAGATGAGCGAATGCAAAGGGGTTTATTTAAGGTGATGGGATAGACCCCCACGCCACGAGGGGGGGTCCGGCAGCCTCCGGTGGATCTGTCTCGGCGCAGCCCGTACGCGGGGAGGCAGCAGAAGGGCGTTAGGGCTGCCCCATCCCCTCCTGCAGACCCACTCCTGGGGACGCCACGGCTCCTGCCAGCCCCTCACGCCGCGCTCGGCCAGGCACGGCTTTTGACTCTCAGCCTTGGCAATGCTTATGCACACAGCGGGGACCGAGTCTCATCCCTGTGTTTGCTCCACGAAGAGTTCCCACCGGCCCCTGAGGCTTTCACCCTCCCCGTAAGAACCTGCCCACGTTTTCCCTGCCCCTCACGCCGCGCCGCAGGAGAACACAGTCCCCATCCTTCGCACGCTCCCCGCGATGGAGACAGTGGGCTTAAATCTCCCCGGGAAACTGCCTCGCTCAGGCGGGCTGGAGACAGACTCTCCCTCTCCCAGCAAGGGGCAGAAAAGCCAGGGGAGGCTTTTCCATTTGCAGGGAAAACCATTGCCAGGGGTTTCCCTGGGGCTGTGGTCCTTGTCCCTGGCGAGGCAGAAGCCCGCTCACTCCTCACAGAATTTTCAGAGTGTGAAGGGACCTCCAGAGCTCACCCACCCCACTCCCCTGCTAAAGCAGGACTGCCCAGAGCACATCCCTCAGGACCGCATCCAGGCGGGTCTTGAAAGTTTCCAGAGAAGGGACTCCCCCACCCCCTGGGCAGCCTGTGCCACTGCTCTGTCACCCCAACCGTAAAGAAGTGTTCCCGTGTGTTGGAACGGAACTTCCTCTGTTCCAACTTGTGCCCACTGCCCCTCGTCCTGTCCCTGGGAACCACCGAGAAGAGTCTGGCTCCATCCTCCTTCAACCCACCCTTTAGGTACTTGTACGCAATAATAACGTCTCCCCTCAGCCTTCTCTTCTCTTCTCCCGTGGTCCCTTCGCGGTGGCCCCAGCACCACGGGCACTGCTAACGCAGCTTCAGGGACCAAACAGCAGGGCAACCCCGGCACAAGGACATTGCCCATGGAGACCCACCCAGAAGAGAGGTCGGCCCATCTCTCTGCCGTGTGCATCTTCCTTCCCCCCTCCAGTCTGCTTCTCCCCACTCCCCGAGTCCCAGGAAACAAGCTTTTGAACCCAAATAGCTGTTCTGCATCAAGAGCCACCCCCAACCCCCCCCACCCCTGGCTCACTCCTCCAGTGAAGAGGAGACCCCATCGAGCAGAGAGCCCGGGCGCAGCGCGATCCCTTCGGCTGCCCGCGGCCGCCGGCCCAATCGCTCGGCGGTGTCACTGGGAGCTCACACGCGGTCGCGCACCAAATCCGTTTTCAGGTCAGCAGTGTTAGTGGCGGCACTCCTATTTTCAAGTCTCTTTGCTGAGCAGAGGCACCTTCCCTCTTCTCTCTGGTTGTTTTTGAGGCAGTTAATGAGTAGCAGGAGCCCTTGCTGAGGGTTTTTTTTTCTTTTCACTGTCATGTATAATAAATGCGGTTTTGATTAAATTTTTACACGTTGCTTAATGCATCAAACAGGAATACGATATTCCACTGGCAACACAACACAAACCCCTCCTCAGCCAAACATTCATTTCCCAAACTGTTTCTGAAGCAAGTGTCTCTTCCACGTTAAGAAGAGACGACTGTGACAGTTTCCTGGGGGATGCTGAGACAACATCTGCTGTGAGGTTTTCAATCAACATGACTTAATTTTTACAACTCCAGTGCAAACATATTTATGGTAAATAACCCATCTCAGATGGAGTGAAACCAGGTAACCTTTCCAATCTGTGCAAACATACATTTGTTTCTGGCAGAAACTTGGAATCTTATTCATTCTTAGCACTGTATAACTAAGTAAAACAAACGATCTGTTTAAACCAGCTTTATCCAAACTCAAGTCTCGTTAAAGTACATCTCAGCCTTGGCCAGGAGACCGTGTTTCAGTGAACATGGATGCTTTTCCAAAAGGCCACGCGTGTTCCATAATGCCCCCCGGGATACTTAAGACTACCTGCTTTCAGGATGAGGAGAGGGACCTCTCTCTGCCAGCACCACGTCCTGCTGCTCGCCCGCTGGAGCTGCTGCGCCGCGTGTCCTGGGCAAACCCAGCAGCATCCTGGACGTGGAGGTGCTCCAGAGGTGAGAAGAGGTCCTGTGCTGTGTCCCAGGCTCCATGCTGACCCGCTCTCCAGCAGCCTCGTTGTCCTGCTCAGCCGTTGGGTTCCTCTTTGCCATCACCCCTCCAGAGAAGGGAGGACACCGGGGAAGGGGATGAGTCCCAGCAGGCTCCTGCTGTCTGCAGGTGCCAACCGGCAGAGGAGGAACTGCCTTGAGCCCGGCGGGCTGCGGGATGCTTCTGCCTGTGGGTCCAGAGCAGCTCAGCCCTGCGCTGACCCTCCCCTCTCCCTGACCCCCCCAGAAGCCAGCCAAGCACGGCACCAACCTGAGGGACCAACCTCGCCGCCAGCCCAGCGCCTGCAACTCCCTCCAAACTCCCACCAAACGAGTCACAAGAGCACATGGGCGCTGTTACTCTAACGAGTTCATCAGTGCCTGAGCACGGCAGTTACAAGGGAGTGAGGAAAGGATCAGGTGAAGAGCATCAGGAGGGAACACAATCCTTTTTTAGAGGATATCAGCTGTTTCTTGCCGTCCTGAGACTGCTTTCTCAGGGCTTTCTCCTCCTCTGTGCAGTGCAGAAGTCCTCTGCTTTTGACTGGCAGAGGGGTTTTCTCGGCCTGCGAGTGTGGGAGCCAAACACAGGGGTTCTCCAGGGACCGCTCAGAGGTCCCCGGAGGTCTGACCGAGTGGGACAGGCTCCTGAGGTCCCCCATGCACGTGAAGTTTCCCAATGCACAGCTTGAATTTGCTCCTCATCTCAGGCAACAAGTTAAACCTGTGTGAGGCAGAGGCTTCCCGAGGAGAAGCCCGGCAAGCCGCAGGCTGTCTCCCATCTGCGGGCAGCTCGCAGGCATCCAGCCTTCTGCGGGGCCGCCCCTTGGTGGGACCCAAGCCGCAGCTCTTACCCTACACGCTAACGCCGCTGTGTCCGGGTCGCGCTGCCGGCTGCCCTCCTCTGGTGCTGCACGGGGCGACGGTGCGGGACGGGGTCCCGCTCTCCCCACCGGTGATCTGGGCCCCACGGGAGGGGACACACGCAGCGGGCGATGCGTCCCGCTGTGACCATCAGTGGTGTGACATCGGGCAAGGCTGCTTCGGGGTACAACGCGGTGCTTTGGAGCACGGCAGCAAGCCTGGCAGACGTGCCGGCCGGAGGAAAGTGCGGTGTACTGTCCCTTACAGACACGTCTGAGCTTTCCAACCTGCTCCAACCACCTGGGAGGGATGCAACAGCCCCCACTTGTCACTGAGGAAGCCCCTGGAAGCTAAGAAAAAAAATGTTTGAAGTGGCCCATTAAAAACTTACATCCTTTTGACGAAGAACGCCCACCTTTTCACGCTGCAGAAGAGATGGAAAAGAGCTAGGAGAAAGAAAGAGGATGCGCAGTTCTAGTCTTTTTGCAAAGCTCGGCTTCTGCCATTAGTGTGGTGTGGGACAGACACGGCCCTGCGGAAGGCGGGAGCCGGGCGAGGTGGTGCCGGGGTTGGTGCCGGTGTCCTCTGTGCCGGCGGAGGCGAGCTGGCTGCGTCACCGCCGCCTCGGCTGCTCCTGCAGGGGGATGGACGCGGCGGGGAGCCCCCGGGGTCCCCTCTCCTCTCCGGAGGTCAGGCAACCCCCAGCGCTCCCGCAAGAGCCACGGCTGGGGACCGTCACGGGGCCAAGCCCACGGGGAAGCCCGAGGTCACGTCTCTCGCACGCCCCGACCGGCTCCGGATCTGCCTGAGCTTCGCTGACCCCGAAGGCTTCGCCCCCACTTCCCCGGCAGGAATTATCCCTTTCCCAGCTCTCCCAACCTGCAAGATATCTCTGAGCCGTAACAGTGTTTTATGGATTAAAGTCAGGGAACTGAAAGAAACAACGCCACGGAGATTACAGCAACCGCTTTCATTGGGAACCGGGGAGGGATTTCCATCAATGAATCACTTGACCGCCTTTTATTTCATTTAGGTTTTTATTACAGAACTTTGCAGTAGCAGTTGTGATTAATCTGGATAATTCCCCCTGGCAATAAACACCAGGGCAGTAAATTGCACGTCATTAAGTCACCGTTGCCGACCAGTGCTGCGCAGGGGAAGGCTCCGCTGCCCGCGGGGAGGGTGGGACGTGGGACATGGGTGCGATTCGGCGGCTTGCAGCCCCTCCCGCACGGCAGCAGCAGTGCTGAGCTACAGGGAGGGTGGGTTTGGAGCAGGGGGATGTTCAGCAGTGTAATAGGTCCCGACAGCCACCCTTTGCCCGGTTATCGGTGCAGGCGGGTGCCGGGGATGGAAGCTGCTATGCAGGATTTCCAGGAGCCCTGGGGGCCCCCTGCCCCAGGTGAAGCCCAGTTTGTAACTGGGGACGAGTCAGAGCATGACGGGCTGGGTTAGCTTGGTCCATCCTGCAGTGAGAAAGGGGACATGCAGTGGGGAGGGGGACACGCAGCTTCTGAAAACAAGAAGTGGTGGTCCTGGGCCATAGGGTCTCTGGCTACCCAGGCAAAGAGAAGAGCCCCCTCAGAGAAGGTGCCCCACTCTGTAAGTGCCTTGAGTTTTGCCCTTTTTGCCCCCAAAAGTCAGCTCAATTTACCTCACGGGGAGGTACCTCAGCGGTGTGGGCTTGGGGATGGATGCTGTGCTTAGAGGACGGACAGCCCGTACCCAGCTAAGCTGGCTCTGGTGCATTTATCACCATCTTACACCGGGGAGAGTGGCATTTTGTTGATGCCAGAGCAGCCACGAGCAGCTCTCATGTTCCATCAAGTAACCTGGAACAATCCCATGGCACCTGCACGTGAGGACAGGCCCTGTGGAGAGGGCAGCTTGGGAAAAGAGTGGGAAGGAAGAAGGAGCCCACGGAGTGACTCTGGTGCATGTCCCCAAGGGCTCCATCCTACCCGACCTGACCTCTCCATCTGGAGCCATTCCCTGGCACCACTCTTACCCCCATATTTCCGGCTGATACCGTTACATACTGCACCAAACTTCTCAGCTTGTCTCACAGTAGCCCCTGAGGTCCGGGGAAGAAGTTCCCTGCCGCTTTTCCCCCATGACTGCCTGAGCGGTGCCTAGGAAATACTGACCCCAAAGTGGCTGGGCTTGGCCGGATAGGCTGGGTTTCTCCAGGAGAGACAGGAGGCTGCACCATCCCAGCCCAGGTGCCTTCAAAGCAAGGAGGACATGTTCCTCACTGCTCCATCTGCACATCCCATGACGCACCATCCGGCTGCCTCCGAAGCTCGGTGTGATTGCACTCAGCCTTGGGCTGAATCATCGACACATGGAAAGCTTTGCATGAGTCTGATTTGGCAGATGCTTCTCCTCCTGTCTGCCAATGTTGGTTTTCTGCCAAAAAAACAGACTCTTCTTGATCTGGAAGAAATGACTGATCTGAAGGCAGCATGATGGAGAGCGGCTCCGGTTTGCCAAGCTCCGGGGAGCCCCGTGGGCAGCAGTGCCAGCAGGTACCCCTGGGGCAGCCCCGTGTGACACGGAGGGACCGGGTGCCCTGGGCACGAGGTCGGTGCAGGACTCGGGGAGCCCCGTGGCGCTCCAGGGACCGCGGGCTGCGCGCTTGTATGAGAAAGAGCCGAGCCGTCGGCAGCGTGGGGAGCGTGGATGGAGGCACACCGTTCATGGCGTCGCACACACACACTTACTCCCGGGTGCACTGCCTCCTCCTTCAGGCTCGACCCTCGGTTCCCTGCAGCGAAGTCTCAGATGTCGGATTTTATAAAATAATTAATTTAATTGGAAGGTACAGCAGGGAGAACAGCCCGGGCTGGGTGCTTCCAAAGAGAGAGACCCTGAACAAAGGAAGCCCTGGGCAATGATACCCTCATGATCCATCCTCACATGCCCTTCATGCGTCTTTCATTCCAACGGTGATTTTTGGTCTGGGGTCTCCTAATATCTAATCGGATTCTGTTCCTGTGTGCGGGCAGGCAGGCTCTCACCTCCTTGGTTTGCAGTCGCAGCCGAGATTTGGAGCCTCCGTGCCTTCGGGTTCACACTCCATGTGCACCTGCACTCGCTGGCAGGACGTGGAGAACCGAAGAGCCCCAGACTTGGGAAAAACACTACCAAAACATCAGTGTGATATCAAAACACTCCGTATTAAAAGACTAACCACAGCTCTGTACCAGCTGCTAGGAAAATTACTGAGAAAAATAACTATCGTGGCCTAAAGGCTTCAGCAAATCGAGCTACTCGTGCTAAGTAAAGGTAGGCAAACAGCACAAATCACACCATATTATAATCCTAAGTAATTTATTCCAATTAAAGCTTACTTATTTACACTAAACAACTAATATCCCTCATCACTGAAGGCCTGAAACGGCAGTTTGTGGTTTGGGTCTGCATGAAGAGTCCTGGGTGTGCACGGAGTGATTGCCAGTGCCGCAGCAGAGCCACGAGATGCACGGGGTGAGGCGGGATGGGGTGAGGTGGGATGGGGGGGGGGGGGGTGAGATGGGATGGGGTGAGATGGGATGAGGTGAGATGGGATGAGGTGAGATGGGATGAGGTGAGATGGGATGAGGTGAGATGGGATGAGGTGAGATGGGATGAGGTGAGATGGGATGAGGTGAGATGGGATGAGGTGAGATGGGATGAGGTGAGATGGGATGAGGTGAGATGGGATGAGGTGAGATGGGATGAGGTGAGATGGGATGAGGTGAGATGGGATGAGGTGAGATGGGATGAGGTGAGATGGGATGAGGTGAGATGGGATGAGGTGAGATGGGATGAGGTGAGATGGGATGAGGTGAGATGGGATGAGGTGAGATGGGATGAGGTGAGATGGGATGAGGTGAGATGGGATGAGGTGAGATGGGATGAGGTGAGATGGGATGAGGTGAGATGGGATGAGGTGAGATGGGATGAGGTGAGATGGGATGAGGTGAGATGGGATGAGGTGAGATGGGATGAGGTGAGATGGGATGAGGTGAGATGGGATGAGGTGAGATGGGATGAGGTGAGATGGGATGAGGTGAGATGGGATGAGGTGAGATGGGATGAGGTGAGATGGGATGAGGTGAGATGGGATGAGGTGAGATGGGATGAGGTGAGATGGGATGAGGTGAGATGGGATGAGGTGAGATGGGATGAGGTGAGATGGGATGAGGTGAGATGGGATGAGGTGAGATGGGATGAGGTGAGATGGGATGAGGTGAGATGGGATGAGGTGAGATGGGATGAGGTGAGATGGGATGAGGTGAGATGGGATGAGGTGAGATGGGATGAGGTGAGATGGGATGAGGTGAGATGGGATGAGGTGAGATGGGATGAGGTGAGATGGGATGAGGTGAGATGGGATGAGGTGAGATGGGATGAGGTGAGATGGGATGAGGTGAGATGGGATGAGGTGAGATGGGATGAGGTGAGATGGGATGAGGTGAGATGGGATGAGGTGAGATGGGATGAGGTGAGATGGGATGAGGTGAGATGGGATGAGGTGAGATGGGATGAGGTGAGATGGGATGAGGTGAGATGGGATGAGGTGAGATGGGATGAGGTGAGATGGGATGAGGTGAGATGGGATGAGGTGAGATGGGATGAGGTGAGATGGGATGAGGTGAGATGGGATGAGGTGAGATGGGATGAGGTGAGATGGGATGAGGTGAGATGGGATGAGGTGAGATGGGATGAGGTGAGATGGGATGAGGTGAGATGGGATGAGGTGAGATGGGATGAGGTGAGATGGGATGAGGTGAGATGGGATGAGGTGAGATGGGATGAGGTGAGATGGGATGAGGTGAGATGGGATGAGGTGAGATGGGATGAGGTGAGATGGGATGAGGTGAGATGGGATGAGGTGAGATGGGATGAGGTGAGATGGGATGAGGTGAGATGGGATGAGGTGAGATGGGATGAGGTGAGATGGGATGAGGTGAGATGGGATGAGGTGAGATGGGATGAGGTGAGATGGGATGAGGTGAGATGGGATGAGGTGAGATGGGATGAGGTGAGATGGGATGAGGTGAGATGGGATGAGGTGAGATGGGATGAGGTGAGATGGGATGAGGTGAGATGGGATGAGGTGAGATGGGATGAGGTGAGATGGGATGAGGTGAGATGGGATGAGGTGAGACAGGATGCACGTGAGATGCAGCAGAGCAGCGTGGTCGGGAGCAACATGCAGGGCACGAGTGCGGGTTGGAGACCCTGACACCCTTCACCTGCCCTTGCTGGTCCTTCCGCCTCCCCAAAGCCCCGCTGTTCACCAGGAGATCTCTCCCAGCCACTAGTCTCTGGAAAGCCCAGAGGTCCCCAGCACTGGAGGGGAAGCAATCTGATCCAAGTCACATTTTGAAACAGCTTTTATTTCCCCGGAGAGGCTGCAGCAGTAGTTCTGAAGGGAGAACAGTTAATGCTCAATTTAGCTCCACATGACCTAATTTGCCACCGCTTATTCAACGAGGGAGAAGCAAGTGACGAGAAATCCTTGCACATGGACCTTGAGAGCTGCTGAATTCCTGGGGGCACTGAGGGGAGGGATATTTCTGCAGTGGCGTTTGTGCAGGAGGATCGGCTGCTCGGTGGTGATGAGCTGGAGACACGGGCTGGTGTTCCCTCAGGCAGTGCAGTGGATTCCTGGTCCAAGCCTCTCTGGAGCTCGGCTCCGGCGCTTCCAATCTTCGAGCCAGACCACGGCTAATGCGCACCTTCCCTCAGGCCCTGTGATGGGTCTCTGGGGGGGGCTCGGAGGGCTTACCTGCTCTGTCCACCTTCTGCCTTACTCTCCATGTTCCTGGGCTGACCTGATCTGGCAGGGAATTGCATACTTTTTCCAACCCCAAAGCACAGTACCTTTAAATCTAATATTTCTGAGCTATTATTATTCAGCCTGGAGAAGAGAAGGCTCCAGGGAGACCTTAGAGCAGCTTTCAAGTATCTGAAGGAGGCCTACAGGAGAGCTGGAGAGAGACTTTTTACAAGGGCCTGTTGCGATAGGACAAGGGGGTTTAAACTAAAAGAAGGGAGATTTAGATGAGATATGAGGAAGAAATTCTTGGCTGTGGGGGTGGTGATCCCCTGGGGCAGGTTGCCCCGAGAAGCTGTGGCTGCCCCATCCCTGGAGGTGTTCAAGGCCAGGTTGGCCGGGGCTTGGAGCAACCTGGGCTGGGGGGAGGTGGCCCTGCCCAGGGCAGGGGGGGGACAAGAGGATCTTTAAGGTCCCGGCCAACCCAAACCCTTCTGTGATTCTATGATTATGTGGCCTGTGCTTCTCCCTGCCCCTGCTGCCTCCTCTCCCCCCTCCAGCACGCCGCCCTCTCAGAGGCACACACAGCTCCTTCCCCCTTCGCTCAGACCTCTGTCCCTGCACACCCTGCCTCCCTGCCCGCGCCACCCACACACATTCATCCTTTGGAAACGATGAAAGATTTGAAGGGTAAAAGCACTTGTACTATCAGAGATACACGCCGTCTTTCCAGGAATTTGACTCAATGCTGTGCCGATATTTTGGTACAAATCTTTGTACCATGCAAAATTCGTCAGACAGTCATTAGATGTATTTAAAAGTAGCATGCTGGTAGCTCTCCCGCAGCAAGGATCCCCAGAAGCAGTTCTTGGGCGAGCGCACTTTCCGAACCGCGGCAATGACGTAAAAAGTCATCATTGGCAGTTTTCAAATGGCAAAGCTCGGTGGGACAGGGCTCAGGGGGAACAGCTGCTCTTCTGGAGTGATCCAAGGCGTTTGTCACAATCCAGTGAAATGGATTTCTTCAGCCAAATGTTTCTGGGATGGTACAGCAGGGTTTGGAAAGCAGGCGACTGCGGGGAGGTGCTGGGAGCTCCAGGGGTCGCCCATCGAGGCACGGGCCAGCGGCGATACACTTGGTGTGTGCGGGTGCTGGTGGATGGAGCACAGTCCTGGTGGCTCAGAGCTTTGCACAACTGCTTTTGGTAGGTGTGACCATTTTCCATCTCAAGAAACTAAATTTAGACGTGCTGTACCTTGAGAGAAGATGCCATTTTAGGCATTGGTGCTGTCTGACCCTAGATCAGATCGTTGACAGAGAAGATGGACCGGCCATGCCATGGAGCTCATACGGACAAGGTATGTCCCTGGGCACATGACCTAAGTTTCTGGCAGAGATCTGGAAGCCCTCGCCTGTTGAGCACGGTGCCGGTGGTTCTGGGACCTGCTGTCCTGCAAGTCTTGCTGGTTGTTGTTGCTCTCCACTTCACATGCCATGTGGTATCTGAGCTTGCCTGTACCGTCCTGAGCACCCGTGTAAAAGCATGTCAGTGCTTTAAAGCAACTCTAGTAATTTGGGAAGGGATCAAAAAAAGGTTTTCTTTGATGTGCTCCAAACCAGTGAGGAGGCTGTGAGGAGACGGGACTTGCCTAAGCTGAACTCAGTTTGCACAGAAAGTCCTCTTCCTTCAGCAGCCGGTGTGAGGACCTGCGGAGTGGGGTCACAGAAGGAGCCGGTGGCTGGAGAAGCGTGGGAACCGCAGGAGGGTCTCGGGGCAGGTGAATCCAGCGTTGCCATCCAGGGTGAATTTGTGCTCTGTAGTTCCCACAGCCTCGGCAGCCCGGTACACCGGCCTCCTCCGTATTTCAGGAGTCAAATGTTTATTGTGGGGGGATTTTCTGTCTCGGGACCATGCTTGCTAAATCTCAGGTGCTCGGGTGACGTTGCTGCCCGCTGTCTTTTGTTCTTTGGGTTTGGGCGTCTTCATGCACCACCTGCCCTCCTGTTGAGACCATAGGAAGAGGAATGCAGATGTGATGAGTTGTCCCTTTTGCCATCTTCCCATCACAGGAGCGAAGGCTCTCTGCTAACAAATGGTATGTGGGGTGGTCTTGACCAAAGCCACAGGCTTTGCAGGGCCTCTTGGTTCAGCCGTCTGAGCTGTCAACACGGCTCACTCCCCTCATCCCTTTCCTGGTGCTGCTTCTGGTGCTTTCATACACCCGCATTCCCGTTTCCACTTCATAATGCTCTTCACGGCTCTGCTGCAAATCTCTTCCCTACTTCACTGCCTCTTCCAAGCTAAACTCTCCTCCCGACAGTTTGTGTGTTCCCATTTAAAGTTAGAGAAGAGCATTTCTGCAGGAGGAGATTGCGCTATCCCGTTTCCCTTCCAAAGGGCCCGTTTCCAACATGCCATTACTCTGACACGTAATGTGCAATTTTTTTTATTTCAGAAAACAGGGATAAATGTTTACTGGTAAACATTTCAGGGAAGCGTGCCAATGAGCATATCCTCCTATTCCTTACAGAAATGTAAAACATCAGCATGCTGCCAACCACAAGGATTGTAATGTTTTTGCTTTCATACATAAAAATGTCTTACTAATTAATCATCCTCTCGCAGTAGCCAAAACTGAGGCAACTCTGCCATATGCTAATGCACGCCGGGACTTCGCGAGCTGTGAAATATTTAATACTAATCAGACATCGAGAATATTGTTCCCTCTCTGCATAAGCAACTGTGCACCGTTGCCTCAGAATGAAAGGTCACCGGCGATGCTCGGCGGCTCGTCTCCCGCTTCCCTCTCCATCTGCTCCGACGGCACAGCGTCCGTGGCGGGGGCTCTCGCCGGCATCACTGCCCTGATCTTGCTCGGCGCGCCTGGGCGCTCCTTAATGTAAATTAGGAACAACTGCAGTTGCCAATGGCAGAAGAACTCAGGTGAACTGATGTGAGCGACAGAGACACGTGCCGTGAGGGCAGTGCCCGATCATTGCTGCCGCTGCTGCTTCCAAATTTTCACGGCACAGAGAGGGGCGGCGAGGGGATGGGTCACATCTTCCAGGAGAATTAGAGACAGGTGAGACTTTCCAGGAGGTTTTAACGTCACAAACGCAAGCTCGTCTCCAGAATGAGTGACAGATCCCTGCTGATCTCACCAAATGGCTTATGTCAGAGCCCCTCCCAAAGAAATTCCCCCGAACAAGTTCAAAAAATGCCTTAAAATATATTTAGAATATTAAGCAGTGGTTAAAACAGAGTCGAAAACTTTGCTTCTGCGTGAAACCATTTCTCTTTGCAGAGTCTCAATCTGCTGAGAAACAGTTTTTCTGAAGCCTGTTCTGATCTTTTGTTTACCTCAAAATAGAGAAAATTGTGCTCTTACTCCTGCAGATGACGCGTCTTCTGCTGCCTAAGCGGCGTGACACGGAGGAGCTCCAGCGATGCCTCCGTGAGAGCAGGAGGCACAGAGCAGCTCCACGCCTCCTCCTGCCCGGTGGCCTCAGACAGCACTGGGCAGAGCCGAGAGGGACGTCCCCGTCACATGTGAAGTAGGTCCCACCGCGCCACCTCAGCATCGGGGCTTCCTGCCTCACCCGGAGGCGGCTCCGCTCAGCGACCTGCATCCCCGGCAGGCTTGGGGTGGACTAGCTCCAAATCTGCCTTTCCAGAGACCCCGAACAATCAAAACTGGGACGAACCCCCCCAGGTCTCCATAGCCAACCTCAAACGAAAACAGCCCCGTTACGAGGCTGCCATCATCTCTGCTCCACAAGAAGCCTCACCTCCGCACCTTGGCTGCAGGGGGCTGTGAGAATATCAGCCTTAAAAACAGTCCCTCTGGAAGAAAAAAAAAAAAGAAACCAAGAGATTATGAGAAAAAAAAATCCACAGCTTTATCAGAAGACACGGTGGGCTGCACGCAAGGGGAGCAGAGGAGTGAGGGGCGGATGGGGACAGACCCCACAGACTCCCAGCACTTGGGGGAGTGAAGACTCCATCGTGGAGTACCGTTCACCCACCTCCACGAGTATCCCAAGCGGACAGGACAAAAATGTGGCCCAGTCGGGATGGCAAATGAAGAAGAACATGGGATGTGCTGCCGGAGAGCCAGAAGCAGCCGGAGGAGAGCTGAGCAATGCTCTCCTCACACCTGGGACCACCAGGGACCATAAACAAGGAGTACTAAAATCAGCAGTGATGTCTCAGATCTCTACGGAGCAGGAGGTGGGATGGCTGGAGGAGAAGCCAGAAGGAAGAGGCTTAATTGTGCTGACGCACTGCCTGTCAGATACTGTGCTGTCAGAGCACTCCGCTGTCACGGGAGCAATGAAACCCACAAGTGACACATCTGCACAAAACCCCTGGAGACCTCAGCCCCAAGTGGCCAGTGACACACCGCAAGCTGGAGATGACCTTCCTGCTCAGAGCTGGGGGAAGTTCTCCCAGCCGAACCCGTTGAATTTAAATGTCCCCCTTGGATATGGAGATTGTGAAATGTCTTAAGCACCAGCGTGGGCTGGTGGATGCCCGAGAGATGAGGGGCTGCAGGGGAAGGGAGTCCATCAGCAGAAATCCAGCTTGGCAGTTTCTTGCTCTGAGGCTGCAGTTTCTGAATCAAAGAGGCCGAGACATCTTGCAGCCACAGGATTTAAAGGAATGTGTATATCAGTGCACTCAGGAAACAGCTGGGGGGTGAGGTCCTTGTCACCTTAACAGGACTGCTCTTACTCTGCTGATATCTCTAGGGGCATCCAAAAGTCAAACGAGCTCCAAGCCTGGTTGCCCTGTGATAACCGAAGAAGGATTGCATGTGCACGAATTTGGGGATCAGCACACAGCTCCAATAGCGTCACAGCAGCCCGTGCCACCCCAAAACCTCAGACACCCCTCAACATGTTCTCCCCTCCCACACACCACCGGGAAGAGCAGCGAGTCTCCACGGTGGATGCTCAAAGTCCTGCTGGGCAACGAGGACCCGGCACAGCCACGGCAGCACTTGGTCGAAGGACAGTCATGTCCAGGAGGTTTTTGAGCATCTTCCTGACCAAGATGCCCGGAGGAAGGTGAGGGAAGATGCTGCGCTCCTCGCCCACGGCGCACTCGGCGCTGCCTTTGCTCTGCCTCTCCCATTGCAACTCCCACTTGTCGCTCACCCAGCAGTGTGCCGAGATGACAGCCCACCCCAGCAACCTGATGTAAATCGTGCAGGAACCCGTAACTGGGACTATAACATTTAATAAACAGTGCAGATCATACACGCACCACCTGAGGTTCTGATCCTGGCGGGTGTTATTTGTGAATAAATGCCTTAAAGTGCTGTCTTTTTAATTACATTCATAAAGAACAGAGGTACATCAGTCACTGGCCTGCCATTACAGCTATAAAGAGCATCACAAACAAATCATTAATACACATAAAAATGGCAGGTAATTAATTCTAGTATTAGCATAAATACTGTCATGACTTTATTACCAGCTCAACCTTCAGGAGGGGACATCAATAGCATTAATTCAATAACATCATCCAAATTAGCTACTACCAGTAGGCGGGAGGTGTTTTTTAAGAGCTCAGGGCTACACTGAGAGACCATTAGGGCTGTCAAACAGGCCGTTAGAGGGAGGTGCGAGGATTTGGGTGGCTTTGGGTGGCCGCTCTGCGATCACACTGACCAGGCATCCCTGGGGGGTGGGGGGTTGGCGTGGGCTGAGCAGCCCCTGGCTGTGCCTGCACCTCCGGCAGCGCGGCAGAGGGAGAAGCCGGGGGGGGACCGGGGTCCCCTGGGAGACATCGGGGCTCAGCCCGACCTCCAGCAAAACCCTGCTCCAGCGGCGCAGGACTGGGCTGTGAAGGATGAGCCCTCAGATGCTGCTCCGGGAAATCACCCCCCGCTCTTCGCACCACGGGGATTCGGACTGCCCCGGGGAAACCGCTCAAAGCCGCGGCGGGTGGGAGAGAACGAGGACTTCACTTTCACAACCTTCAATCTCCTTTTACCGGAGATGTG
>NW_009647245.1:101700-102634 GCF_000708025.1 Charadrius vociferus | reverse complement strand
TCAGCATGAAGAAATGGATAATTACTTCCCCGGCACTGGGGAGAGACACGGACTAATGAGGAGAAGGACAAAGGGGCTTTTATTTGCTTTTTGGCTTCGTGTTAACGACGGCGAGCGCTCTCTCTGTGCCTCTTTGCTGCTCGCGGAGCCGCACAGTGCTCCTTGCGGGGCAGTGCCTGTCTCCGTGTGCCCTGGATGGGGCGGGAGACGGGACACGCTGCAGCCCCCGGTGCCCGGCCGTGGGCAAGCGAGGTGGCTTCCAGCGCGGGGGCTGCGTCAGTCCCCCGTGGGGACCAGCATGCTCCCACAACAGCCAGAAAATGGCTCACCGCACCTTTCCCAGCTGACAGCACCTCATCCCAGCCCAGAACAAGACAGCAGCAGAGCTCTTCCGCCGGCATCGCAGACCGCCCTGCGAGCGCTGCCGGAAACGCGGGGCTGGCTGGTGTGAAGTCCCGCAGTCGCATCAGCCGAGCTGCGTACCGCAGCTCCGGTCCTGCAGGGAGGATGGGGCAGAGTCCCTGCGCTGAGATGCCCACCAGCATCCCAACCTCCCAACCGTGTACCATCTAACCCAGGACATCTCGGCAGGACATCGCCGCCCTCCTGCCCTGACCTGCGGACATCGTTTGCTCTGTGGCTGCTTTGGGGCGCTGAGCTGAAACGCTGCGGAGGTCTCTCTCCGGGGCGGTAACAGCCTCTCCGCTGCGGTGGCTGACCCGTGTGCGGGGATGCAGCGGCTCTCACAGCATGGCAGACCCGCAAAGCCAAACCCCATTGCTGGTCACAGCTCTGGCTTCTAACAAACACCCGCACGTCCGAGGTGGCTTGTCCCACCCCAGATATTGTCACTGCTTTTGCTGTCCTCCGGCCGCTGCGGCAGCCACCCCGGAGAAGCAGAGACTCACCTCCCACCCCTGGTCCTCTGTTTCTC
>NW_009647245.1:96998-97378 GCF_000708025.1 Charadrius vociferus | reverse complement strand
CCTCTTTGCTGCTCGCGGCGCCGCACAGCGCTCCTTGCGGGGCAGTGCCTGTCTCCGCGTGCCCTGGATGGGGCGGGAGACGGGACACGCTGCAGTCCCCGGTGCCCGGCCGCGGGCAAGCGAGGTGGCTTCCAGCGCGGGGGCTGCGTCAGGGGCACGAGCCCTCCCCCGTGGGGAGCAGCATGCTCCCACAACAGCCAGAAAATGGCTCACCGCACCTTTCCCAGCTGACAGCACCTCATCCCAGCCCAGAACAAGACAGCAGCAGAGCTCTTCCGCCGGCATCGCAGACCGCCCCGCGAGCGCTGCCGGAAACGCGGGGCTGGCTGGGGTGAAGTCCCGCAGTCGCATCAGCCGAGCTGCGTACCGCCGCTCCGGGC
>NW_009647245.1:94453-96752 GCF_000708025.1 Charadrius vociferus | reverse complement strand
TATTCTGCGAGCCCCCGCCCTCTGCGCCAGCCACCCCGGAGAAGCAGAGACTCACCTCCCACCCGTGGTCCTCTGTTTCTCCTCTAGAAGCCCGGCAGACACCTGCATTTCATCATCCTCCTCCTCCCTGGCACCAGCCGCTCTCCCAGCCCCTCTCTCGTTTGGGCTGCCAGGGCACACACAGCTCGTTAGTGATCCGCTCGTCAGCCCCCGCTGCGCCTCGTCTGCCCCGCTCCGCCGTCCAGCACCCTCGGCAGCGCCCGTGCCGCCTGCGGGACAGCACACCCCACCGCTTTCCGTGCGTGCCCAGCCGGCCCGGGGTCCCGCCTGACCCGGGGGGTGGCGGGGAGAACCGATTAAAGAATTACGAGTGGGCTCATGTGTGCACAAGCGGTGGGACGCGGACCCTCTGCCTTCTGCCACAGCTCCAGACGTATGTGTGCCACGTGCCCGGTGTTTGTGTTCATCTCCTTAACGAATGTTGTCTTCACTCGGTCCTAAGCTAATACAAATAAATGGCAGAAGATGAGCATCAATTTGTGAGTTAGAGTAAGAGGCAAAGAGAATAAAACAAAAGCAGTTCATAGGCAGGAAAACAGAAAATCGTACTTGTGGAGCCCCGAGCTTGCATAAATCATCTTGTGACTGAATGAACTGTCATGAAGGCTGACAGAAGCTCAATCCAGAAGCAGTTATCCCATGCTCGGGTATCAATTACAATTGCTAATTTATAAACCAAAACCGGCTAATGCTAACTGGGGACCAAGAATTAAACTGTCAAGCGTTAAACCATCAAATGCATTTTCTGGTGGCTTTCACCAGGGATTTTGAGTTTGAAATGGCCAAAAACACTGGGCCACAAAAGTCGTACAACTGCCGCGAGACAAAAGAGGAAATCACAAAGATCAGCTTTCATCTCAGGTGGATCTGCTCGTGGAAGGAAACAGAAGGTGTTTCCACCAGACCATCCAACGAACCGTCGCCACCGATGGCTGAAGGACACTGGCAGGCTGGAGAGGACACGGGTTCCACGGAGAAAGAGCTGCTGCCTTACGCTGTCCCCGGGTAAGAGAGGTGACGCAACACAGGGAGGAAAACAGGAGGTGCCGTTAGGGTCTCCAGCCTGAGCGATCCTGCTCGTCATGAAGAGCCGTGGCCCTGACCTGGGCTGTAAGGTCATGTTTCCCACGCCAGGCTCCAGAGTGGGTGTCCCAAGGGAGAGGGGCCGGTGCCACCAGGAGAGCGTGCCCCCAAGGGAAGCCGAGCAGCAGACCCGTCTCTGCCAGCATCACTGCCCAAAGCCGCGGCGCCTCCTCTCTCCCCTCCTCACCAGCGGTCCCACTGGGCAAGAGCAGACCTTCAGCTGGAGCCCAGGCTGCTCTCATCTGCGCTTTGGGGGAGAAAGATGACTAACGGGGTCAGGGAAGGCCATCCAGTTGCTATTTTTAAGTGTTTTCTGGCTTCTGGCTTTAGCAAGCTGAGCTGCATCGGTGTCTCGCTGCAGAGCCACCAGCTCCCTGCGCTGCCCACCTCCCGGCTGGATTTCTAAGTGGGATGAGATGCCAAAAGGAGTGCAAGACCCGCTGATTTATCGATTTCCTGACAAAAGGAATCACAGCTCCATCCGTTCCCTGCTACTGCTTCCTTTCCTCGCTCGCCTCTGCTGCTCCCTTCCCGCAGGAGCTGCTGCCAACAGCCCTGGGCTCAGCACGAGCATCTTCTGCCTGTTCCCACCCGGCTGCAGAGAGGGGGGCTCTGAGGGTCCACCACCCCTCCTGAGCAGCCGCACAGAAGTGTCTGAGCAACACGACTCACTCATTGTGTACTGCCAAGCTCAGACTTCCACAAGGGTCATAGCTGCATTTCCTCCACTTCACCCCACCGAGAATGAAAACAGAAAAGCCTGCAGACACCTTGTTTGGCATCTTACGGAGCCCCGAGCGCCTTGTGGACACCACCGGAGATGCCCTCACCTTCCCTACGGCAGCTGAGACGAGTGAGACCCACCGTCAGGGAGGACGCAAGTCACCCCAGCAGGACGTGGAGAGCCGAAGGCGAGCAGCACAGCCACGAGCCCGGCACCCCAAAGCCCAGAGCGTGCCGTGTCGGTGCCACGCAGAGCCGGTGGCAGGAGAGGTCCCCAGCAGAGTCGGGAGGCCACGGGGGGTACCAAGCTGCCTTTGCCTGCTGAATATTTCACAGGGCCAGGCTGGGTTGAGCACGTCCCTCTCGGAGCCCTGTCCTGCCACCGGTGGCCAATCATGATAAATTCCCCGCGTGAGCTCGTTAACCTGCATGA
>NW_009647245.1:88525-94401 GCF_000708025.1 Charadrius vociferus | reverse complement strand
AATTAAAAACCTGTGCTCACCGTGAAATACCGCGCTCACCCCATGGCTCAGCTGTTCAGAGAAGTTTCTCAATAGTTTTCTACCACCACAGCACGTCTTGGCCTTTCCTCTCCCCAGCATCCCGCAGGGCACAAGCAGAGCTGAGAGAAAAAACCCAAAATACCCTCTCCAGGGCAATTTGGAGAAAGAAAGTGTGGGGACTTGCCCGTCCCCACACCCTGCAAAGCGGGAAAGCATGGCAGGGCAGTGGTCCTAATGGACCTGTGCAGGCGCAGCCGTTTCCCGGGGCAGTGCCACGTGGGGCGCGTCGGGGTCTGTCCGGTAAGGGGTGCTATGGGCAGCAGTCCCCGCAGACGTGAGCAGCGTCCCGGGGCTGATGCTGAGCGCTCCGTCCCATCCCGCAGATGATGCGGGGGGATGGAAGTTCCATCCCAGCACGTCTGCGGGCTCAGCGGGCATCCAGCTCCAGGGAACAGACCCTTCTCCACGATGTCTCAAACTCTAGCAAACATTTTCTGGGTAACTTAACCCGCATTACATTTAAAGCCTTCTCTTTAGGACCATGAGGCTGAGACACCCTATGGAAGGGCTGACTCCACTGCAAAACCGTCCCACCAGGAGCTGGAGCTCACTGCGCTCACCATCCTCGTCATTGCCTTGGTGCTGCACAAACACAGCCTGAAAAACCCCCGCCCCTCCTTCCCCAAGGAGCTGCTGATTTCAGGCAAAAGATGAACATAATGGGAGGGAGGGGAGGGGGAAGGTGCCAGGACGCAGTGTGGTGTCCGTGGCCTCCGGGGTGGGCAGAGACCACCAGGGCCAGTGGTCTGCGGGGGTCAGGGGTTGGCGTCTGCGATGGGGAGAGGGCAGCGAGAGGCTGGGGGTGCATTCACCTGGATGCTTCCTATATAACTTCTATGCTACATATACATATATATGCCTATAAACCCTTCAAGGGAGGTGCCGGGGGGATGGGAACAGTCTGTCTCCAGTGGTGCCCAGTGACAGGACAAGAGGGAACGGGCACAAACGTGACCATGGGCAGTTCCATCTCCACCTGAGGAGGGCCTTCTCTGCTGTGAGGGCGGCAGAGCAGTGGCAGAGGCTGCCCAGAGAGGTGGGGGAGTCTCCCCCTCGGGAGCCATCCCAAACCCGCCTGGACGCCGTCCTGTGCCACTGCTGGAGGTGCCCCTGCTCTGGTGGGGGTGGGATGGGGGAGCTCCAGAGGGCCCTTCCCCCCCCACCAGTCTGGGATTCTGGGATTCTGTGATGAGCTCCTCCAAAAAGAGGTTTTAAACTCAAAAGTGAAGTTCTACCTGGAGAGAAACTGGAACAAGTTGCTTTTGAAAGCAGGAGAACCTCAGCAGCAGCAGCGGAGTGTGTCAGAGCCACAATGAGAGGTGACCATGAATAAAGCTCCTGCAGCCCCGCGTCCTCCCAGCAGGTCCCTTCCTCTGCCTTTGCTTTCCAGCCCAGCCCTGCAGCGGTCAGGAGTTTCGGCAGCTCTTCAAAGCCCCTCCAAGGCCCGTCCCTGGTCACTCTTGCCCACTCCGTGGGGCGTCCCCAGCCGTGCAGTGCCACCGGGTCCCCTCTGCCCGTCCCTCCCCACACCCCCCATCCTTCCCGCAGGCTCGGGGCTCCCGGGGAAAGCACAGGGCGAGAAACCGCGTTTCTCCGGGAGGGAGGTACCTGGAGCATCCCCCGGGCACTGAGGGGGCAATGTCGGAGCAGAGCACCTCCTGGGCTGGTTTCTCTCATCCGCACCGGCGTTTGCGACAAAGCTTTGGACAGGGCGCGGGTGAGGGGAGGACGGGGCTGGGAACCGCCTGATGGCGTCTGCAGAGCCACCGATGGAGCGGCAATGGAAACCTGCGTTCCCGGCAGAAAGCGGCTCTCCACAGCTGCCCACGCACAAGCCCTGAGGCTGCTGGGCTGCCCGGGCACGCTGCAATGATCTCAGCGCTCCGAGTAAAGAAGGGGGTTCCAGACAGAGGTGGAGAGGGACGTGATATCTGCAGAGCGCGCGTGGGCTTGCGAGGGAGGAGATGCTCCAGCACTTGCCCAGGGCTGCCAGCGTGCGGGTATCGGTGAGACAGGGCAGGGACGACCCCTGAACCCCCACCAGGGAGGTGCTGTGCCACAGACCTCCCCCCACCCCCCGCTGGATGGTGGCTGTGGGGGTCTCTGTCCTTCTGCTGCAGCGTGTCCTTGGCACCCTCCTCTGCTGGAGCTGCAAGCTGCACGTGCCCTGGCCATGAGACACCCACAGCCGGTACTTTCATTGCTCATTTCAAATGAAAGCATGAAAAAAGGCTTCTCTCCCCGGCCTGAGGTCTCCACCTGTGCTGCCCCCACCCCCCGCTGGATGGTGGCTGTGGGGGTCTCTGTCC
Organism: Charadrius vociferus; assembly: GCF_000708025.1. Classification (NCBI taxonomy): domain Eukaryota; kingdom Metazoa; phylum Chordata; class Aves; order Charadriiformes; family Charadriidae; genus Charadrius; species Charadrius vociferus. The sequence goes on along the minus strand of NW_009647245.1, from coordinate 92,011 downwards.
TTCTGCTGCAGCGTGTCCTTGGCACCCTCCTCTGCTGGAGCTGCAAGCTGCACGTGCCCTGGCCATGAGACACCCACAGCCGGTACTTTCATTGCTCATTTCAAATGAAAGCATGAAAAAAGGCTTCTCTCCCCGGCCTGAGGTCTCCACCTGTGCTGGGGGGTTCTCCCAGGGCTGGTGGGACCCCCAGGAGCCTGCTGGAGAAGGGCTTTCCCCACCACGGCTCCGAACTCCCGATCCCACCTGGGACCGCTGACAGTTAGAGGCTCCCAAATCCCACCCGGGCGTCACTCAAATTAGTTCATTAGGACCGGTTTGGGTCGTGCACTTTCAGCTCTGAGAAAAGCTCGGGGAACGCAGACGTGCTGCCGGGCATCGCGCAGGTTCGGCCCCGGTCCCAGAGGACTCCGCGCGGGGGGGACCTGCCCTCCCCAGCCGGGCAAAGCACGAGCACACCACGGCGCCGGTTCACCCAAATTCACTAATGCTCCTTTTCCCCAGGTTTGTGAGAACCCCGAGTCATTCCCTAAACCCAAATTTCCCAGTGACTATTGGCCAGGAGGCAACTGCCAGCAGCTGGGGAGAAATTCTCTCTGACACTGGAGGCAGACATCGCTCTTCTGCCTTCCCTTCCCTTCATCACGGCTCATCATTCATTTGGCAGCACTGCACTCTCCAAAGAAGGGAATATCCTGGAATAGTCACTCTCTCCTATATATTGATACTTCAAAAATTAACACGAGCAGCAGGAGGAGGTGTGTTACTGCCCCAGCTGAAGGAGCGTGGAGCATCTCTGGGGATGGAGCCGCTGGATGGTGCCGACGGACAGAGAGACCCCGTGACTGCGACACAGGGGGATGGACAGAGAAGGGCAGTTCTGTTCCACAGAGGATTTTCCATCTTTCCATTTCAATCTGGAAGAGATGGGAGCCCTCCGATGAAGGCTGTACTCCAGGCTCGTTAGAGCCGTGCGCCCTGGAAGCCGAAGGGATGTCCTGGGACTCCTCGTGTCTCGTCAGCTCGGGGTAGGGGGAGCAGGGAAGTGCTCCCAGAGGATGGTTTCCTCCAGTTTGGAGAAGGAGCCGTTCCCAGGAACGTTTCCCTCCCTGTGTGCTGCTCGGGAGGCCGAGCCCTGCCTTGTGAGAACTCTTCGGGCTGGTGGCAATGTCCGTGCAGGACTCCTCGGTCATCTCTGCGCGTTGGATACCTGTTGACTCTGCTCGTGGCACAGCCAGAATGAGACAGTGAGGGACAACGGCCTTTCTCCACTCCTCACAACAGGCGTCCATATTCGGGATGCTTTTCCATGCACCCTTCAGGTCACACAGGGTGACGCGGAGCGGATGGAGAGGGCAGATCACAGGAGCCAGGGCAGATTGCGGTACCCAGCGGGAGCAGAGCTGGGGGATCAGGGTCTGGCACCCCCTGCCCACCTCTGCGCTGGGGCCATGGCCCCGCTCTCCCTCCCCATCCCCATCCCCATCCCAGGGACCGTGCCTGCAGCACACGCTCCGCCAGCCACAGGAGGAGGAACAAGACCACCAGAGCCCTGCACCTCACCCAGCAAAGCACCAGCCCTGCATCCTTCCCTTGCTGGATGGATCCCTCCCACAGAGTTCCACACTGAGTGCCTCCTGCCCCAAAGCTGATAAAAAGCATCACATGGTGCCCATTAAGCTGATAAAAAGCATCACCTGGTGCCCATTAAGTTGTTGGTGCAGAGCTTTTCACTGTTGTGGGAGGGATCTGGCTTACCAACTGGTCCTGTGCAGCTTCTCAAACAGGACTCACATCCTCTGAGTTGGGAGTTACTGGGGCTCATCAGTCCCCAGGAGACTCTCAGAGAGATTTTCTCCCTTTGGTAAAATGGGAATGACTGGGATGGGGGGTTCCTCCAATCTTCCACCAGCCCCAGCCCGCGGTACTGCCCCTCTGCAAGATCAGTGTGGGTCTTAAACCGAGGTCAGCCTCCCCCAAGGCACCGGTACGCCCGGCTGCCGGCACGGGGCATCCCCGGGGACAGCCAGCCCCAGCCTGGGCCTCCCGGCTCCGGGCACCCCACCCGCAGAGCCACAACCATGGGGTCCCCGGCAGCCACCCCCCATGGCTGGAGGGGACCCCAGGCCAGGCTCCCGAGGGGCGAGCATCCCGGGAAGCGCTCCGGTTGGAGCGAGCATCCCGGGGAAGTGTGCCGGCTGGGCTCCTGGGGGGAGAGCCCAAGGGGGGGGGTCCGGATTTTGGCAGGGGGGAGATGAGCGCTGCATCTGGAGGAGAACAGACAGGAGTGAGAGGGCCAAGGGGGGAGAGAGCCCAAAGCAAACCAGAGCGCTTGGCCATCAGCAGCGCTGGGGTCGCTGCAGGCGATGAGAAATATTTTCCTTTCCTCTTTTGGGCCAAATCCCCTCCCAAGCAGTGCTGCTGAGCATTCCTAGAGTGATTGCACAGTGACACCATGAGGACAGGCCCTGAAAGTTGTCACCATCACACCCAGCCGCCGCGCCGGGACAGAGGTGGTGGGGACACCCACCCAGAGGAGCTCTGCAGGGTGACCGAGGACCAAAATCCGAGGCAAACGCTCCCCTTCTGTACTCTGCTTTGATGCTGGACACACCTCACAGGAGGAGAATAAATAATTCATTTGTGTTCTAGAAATGTATATTTCAATATGGAAAAGTAACACTATTTATTTCCAGGAGAGGAAGTTACCCCCCGGGCCCTATAAATATTTATGTAAAGCCAGGGAAAAAAATATGTTGGTAATTTAGTATGTCTTTAAAATATATGCTGCATATAAACTAGCCTGTATTTAAATATATTGCTGTATTGTATATGGCTTCTGCTCAGCCATTTACAATCACAACAATACATTAAAAGTTTAGATTAGAAGAGGACTAAAGCCACCGAATATAAATGTAAAGTCACGCTTTAGCAGAGAGGGACTCTGGACCCGTCACCAGCTCTATGGGATGATCTTTTTCCCCGCTCCGGTCTGAGTCAGTTTCCCACTTGCGCATCCCTCCTGGGTTGATGCACCAGGACCACCTCCACCTCAAGAGAGAGGGCTCCAGGCGCTTCCCAGCTTGCAGCCCTGAGCCCCAGCCCTCTGCTTTGCCCCCTCTTTCCTTTTTGCATCGTTTTTAATGGTTTTCTCTGAGCTCGGTGTCTCAGCCAGTGTTCCCGAGACCCCTTTGCCCCGGTCCCCCAGCAAGCCCCGATGCGTTCCGGCTGACTCTGGATGTGTCCGGCTTCCACCTGGGCTGATGGTAGCGCTCACTGCATCTCGCTCCTTCCAGATCCCTCATCAGCTTTTATTCACTGCAACGTACGAGTTACGGGCGAAGCCCAAGCGCTGCCACGCGGTTCCTCTGCAAAACTTCCCCAGCTCGCAGCTTGCCACGGCGCGGCTCGGGGGAACCGCAGCTGCTGCGCAAACTCCGACGCAGCCGAGACCCTAACCCTCGCGGCGCAGCCCGTTTAACCTCCCTG
>NW_009647245.1:84721-88378 GCF_000708025.1 Charadrius vociferus | reverse complement strand
CCCAGGGCTCCCGGGATGCACAAGCCGCCATCTGTGACCTGATCGACCCTGGCGTGAGTGTCAGCGCAGACACCCGCCGCCGCTCCTGGCCGCCTCGCGGGGCTCCGGGAGAGGAGCTGGGCGGCAGAGAGGGGGGGAGCGCCTTTCCCGAGCACGCAGCGGTGCGTCCTCACAGCGAGAAGTTCTAATCAACATTTATTTAACCTGCTGAGAGTCACTCAGTGAACGACACGGGCGGTAATGACAATGTTCGTCACGCGTTCAGGATGTGTGGGGAGCACTGGCAGAACGAGGAGAGCAAATTAGGAAGCGGGAGACATTTATTGTCGTAATGGGAAGCGGCAGTGATGGATCACTCTGAGTGACACCCCTCTCGCCACCGCCTGCTAATGGAAAAGGATGAGCTGCTGAGGCGGGATGGGGGGCACGGAGCCCTGCCAAACCTGGGGTAAAATTGGGAGGATTTTAAGGTGTGCCCCCATTCTGCCGGGCATTGCTTCGAGGCGTCGGGATGCTCAGCTCCCACACGTCAAGGGACCGCGGTGATCCTGCGGGTGAGGACACATCCTGGTGACGCTGAGCTCCCTGCAAGGAGGAGGGGTCAGCCGCCGCCTCTGAAAGCCGTGAGGGTATCTCCACGGGGAACACAGCCCCGTGAGAAACGGTGGCACTTGTCCCTGGTGCTTTGCGGCCACATATAATTTTGCAGAGCGGCAAAATCCCAGAGCCTTTGGAGCAGGAGCTTTCATGCACACTGTCCCCAAAGCCGGCACTGGGGAAGTACCAACGGTACTGGGACACAGGAGCGGAGCAGGTTAGAAATTGGGTCGGGACGTGGGGTTCAGCTCCGGGAACAGGCTGCAGGCGGGTGCTGGCGGCTCAGCTGAATAGCCGGAGCGGGATGAGGGTCAGTGTCAGGTCAGCGGCTGTTGGGTCGTGGTTCATGGTCAGGTTCCTTTGGGGGTAAGGAAAATGGAACCGAAGTTAAAGTGTTGGCTGGATTTTGAGTCAGAGTTCAGAACCAGGGTTAGGGGTAAATTACTGTAATATTTGTTAGGTTGGGGGGGGGCAACACATCACCGCAGCTGCAGATGGAGCAGCAAACACCGCCGGCCGGTGGACCACAGAGGACCTGGGACAGAGTCCAACCACTTTCTCCTCCTGTCCTGCAGGTGATGGGCAGACATGGAGTCACTAGAAGTAGTGGGAGTCCTGTAGCAGACGGATGTCAAATAACCTCTCTCGAACCGCCCCCGTGCCAGCCCTCGTCTCGGCTCTCGGGCAGCGAGTGCCACACGTGGGCTCAGCGGGCACATGGCTCTCACGTGTGGGGTGACATGCGCAGGTCACCGCTGTGCTCCCCCCGTCGCGGGTACGGACCTGCTCCGCTTCCCCCAGCGCCCGCGGCTGCACGCTCTCCCATGCCGCTGCCGAGCCACTGCCCGCCACGGGGCCGCATCACCCCCTGCCTTCTAAACGGGGAGAAATCTTACAAAATCTATTGGGTCAGGAGAAAAAAAAAAAAAAAATCTCATTTCATTTCCGAAAGTAAATTAACTTAAGGAAGAAAGAGAGAACAAAAATGCCGCTGTGGAGAACACCGTGCGCTGCCCTCATGCCGGGAGCCCCCGGTTCCAGCAACAGAAAAGGATACGTAACTCCGAGTGCGCAGCGAGAGACGTCCTCAAAGGCTCTGCCCAGGTGATCTGTATATTAGGACTCATTCAAAACTCACACAGCATCAAAGTGTCATTTGCGCACAGACAGCAATACCTACAGCGTACCTATTAGAAGAACCATGTTCCTTTGCCCCGTAGATTGAATTTTGCCCCGGGGTTTTGTCAGATAATTATTATTTTGCACTAGTTTATTTAAGCACTTACTCATCACTGCCTGTACATCAAATAATGAGTTCTGTGTCCCAAAAGATTAAATAGCAACATGCTGCAAAATACAGGAGAGGAAATATAGTTGAGCTTTGCAAAGTTTTTAATTAACATTTTGATACTGAGCGAGGTCGCCTGACTAGCAGGACATTTCCCAGGCACAGCCGAACGTTGCACAGGGTGATTTTCATCCTTCGGGGCAACCTCACGTCTCCTTGTTGAGCTGGGTGAGAGAAGTCCCTCGCATCCCCGTTGGAGCCGCGCAACCACCCCATTTCCGTTGGGCACAGGACGAGGTGGATGGATGCCGTGGGGGCTGCCCGTGTCATGGGTACAAAACAGCCCAACGCAGGGGGGGGAGCTGCTGAAAGCACCGGGGAAGAGGGAGATTGCTTCCTCTGCCTCAAAGGAGTGCCCACAGCACGGAGAAGAGTTTGAAGCATTGCCCTCGCCTGGCACCCCGGGGGCTCTGCCATCCCTCCAGCGATGCTGCCCCCCCTCCCACCCTGAGCCACCCACGGGCAGCGTGGCACAAGTTGCTCCCCCAGCACTGGGGCACTTTACACGTGAGTACGGCAGAGACGTCTCCTCCGAGGGAGGGAACCCCCGAGAGACCCCACCACGCACCGCCCCCCCCTTGCACCCCTCCTTCGTTGGTGTCCTGCACATCACAAGGTGTGATAATGTGATCAAAGAGGAGGAGACTTTCATTGTTGATCTGCTCTCAAAAAATGCGACCCTTTAATACAGTCCCTGCTCTACCTGGCAGGAAATGGTGTACCTGGACCTAAAACATCACTAGGGGAGGAATTACAGGCCAGTAAGCTTTGTAGCTGTTCCTGGAAAATAGTTTTAAGTTGTGATTAAAAATAGACTAACAGAGCACAGATGGGATGACACGGATTCCATGAAGGAAAATGCGTCAGTCTCTCCAAAACATCCCCGATACTGCTCCCACTTCCCACAGGAGGTACGGCTGATTCGGGCTCGCCGGAGGTCTGAGCAAGGTGCAGCACTGCAGACGGGCACGAGGGCAGGAGAAGAATACCGTCACGGGAAAAAACCCACTCGGACAGAGAACTGAGGGGGCTTAATCTTCAATTTTTCATGAACGCTACCACCACGGATCTCATCGCTGCCTATGTTAATGTTTTCCACAGTGATGTGGAAAGGAGAAAGAGCTGGAAAGCAGAGCCCAGTTCGCAGATGACACAGAGGGAAGTTAATTGAATCCAGAAAAACCCATAAGCACCTCAGAGAAACCTAAGCCAGGGAACTGGGTGATGAGTTTGTATCCGAATATCCGCTTCAACAAACAAATACTGCAGCACACAAGTTCCAGCGAGCACAAAGCCCCGCTCCACGGCGCGCGGCAGTCCCTGCCAGGGCAGGGGTGAGCTCATTTAAAGAGAAAAGAGCTACTACAACGATTAGGACCATGTGTGAGCTAAGAACAAAGGACGCCGTTTCCAATTTTGGTAGCGAATGGCACCAGTGAGAAGACCTGATTGTAGGAGAAGCTCTTGGAGTATCTAATCTGCCAATTAATTTTTAGCGGGAGGGCAGGGACAGGGTGGAGGTCCGCTTGGTCCTGGGTGGGGATATTTGGTGCTGCTCAGATGAAGTTCAGGAGACCTTGTGTGTAACGCGGTAAATAAAAGGGATTGTACGGACCCAAAATCTGACCGCAGGCACTGTTCCGTGTCCTGCCCGCGGTGTCCTGGGCTGCGGGGCCGTGTCCCACCAGCCCCATGGCCCCCGCAGCCCGTGT
>NW_009647245.1:82943-83764 GCF_000708025.1 Charadrius vociferus | reverse complement strand
CCCGGCGCCCCCTCCCCCCTGCCCCCCCCGCCCCCCGCGCCCACCATGTCCTGCACCCACTGCATCCTGCACCCACCGCCTTCTGCGCCCACCACATACTATGCCCACTGCCTCCTGCGCCCACCACCTCCTGTGCCCACCGTGTCCTGCGCCCATCACCTCCTGCGCCCACCACCTCCTGTGCCCACCACCTCCTGTGCCCACCACCTCCTGTGCCCACCACCTCCTGTGCCCACCACCTCCTGTGCCCACCACCTCCTGTGCCCACCACCTCCTGTGCCCACCACCTCCTGTGCCCACCACCTCCTGTGCCCACCACCTCCTGTGCCCACCACCTCCTGTGCCCACCGTGTCCTGCGCCCACCGCCTCCTGCTCCACTCAGACACTGCCCGTGAGGAGCACAAGCCTGATTCCCCCCGGCCCCGGCTGTGGGCTCTGGCCCAGCATTGCCCTCGGGATGAAGGTCTCAGTGATGTAACAAGCAGTTTCACAAAAAAAAAAAAAAATAAATAATGCAAGTTTGGCTGTTGGACGCTGAACGCCGCCAGCATCGCTCCCAGCTGCTGTCGCTGGTCCAGCTTCACGGGCTTCCAAGAGTGCATCTGGGGAGGGCGATTCTGTGAAGGGATGACGATCCCTTCTCCTATCGCCAGATGTTAAGTGAGCAGGCACAAGGCAAAGGCATTTACTGTCTCGCCCTCGCGGTGGGTGCAAGAGGGGGTTGCGAGGCCAGGGCAGGACCGGGCTCTCCGGTCTGCCCGCCGTACGGAGATGGAGGTGGCCGCGACCCCCGAGGCTGGGTGGTCACACAGCGGCTGGC
>NW_009647245.1:80879-82681 GCF_000708025.1 Charadrius vociferus | reverse complement strand
GGGAGAAGGAGAAAGGTCAGGCCCCCCCCGCTAGTCCCCTCCAGGACCCTGGCGTCCCTGTCCCCTGCCCCCCTCACCACCATCCAAAGCCCTGCCACCCAAAAAAGCCCACCCGAGGCATCACCTCCAGGGCATGCTGTGTCCCCTTCCTCCAGGGAGACGCTCCGCTGCGGGGCGGAGCGGGGCCAGAGCAGGAAAATCATCCCGTGCGGCATCTGGTTGCAATCAATGTTTGAGAACTGGCTAAGCTCCTTCCCGGCCAGTGGCCAAGTGAGCTGTTTCCCACAGGATCCCCAGCCCATCGCTGCATGCACCGGGGTTTCGCATGGCCGTTGCAGCCAGTTGCATCCCTGGAGCAGCGCCGGGCTCTGCCCACGCCGAGGGGTCCGAGTGGAGACCCCGCACCTTGAGGGGGAATCGCCCGCCGCAGGCACGGCGCCACGCTGCTCCCGCACCGCTGCCCCACGAGATTTCTCCCCTGGGGCATGTCCAGCAGCTCCAGAGCTATTGCTGGGCCGTGGCTGCTCATTTCCAGCCCTCCTGCCCTGGCCAGCCCCACTCTTACTGTAACCATCATCATAATAATGTGGTGACTTCATTATTCAAATTACTTCACATTTAAAGCACCATTTTAGTTTTCTCGCACTAAATATTTGACAGAAGACTTAAGGAAAACACACTCCATTTAGAAAAAAAAAAAAGCCAGTTTAAGTCTCTAAGCAACCAGGTTTTGTAATTTTATTAAGGCTCTTGCACTGTGTGATGGTTTAATGAATCCCCTGACTCCTGGAGTCAGGTGATTACCGGAGGATCTCTGTTCGCACTCGATGGCACAGTGTTCAGGTCTCTCCAGTTGCAGAGAAAGGCTTGAAAATGAAGCCAAAGGCTCACAGAAAGCAAAAGCCCTTGCCACTTATCAGGCTTAAAATCCTCCTTCTCACTGAGCCAGCCCTGAGGGCTGGGAATGAGCCGAAGAGAACACCGCACACCTCAACGCTGCTGCCGTCAGAAACCTGCAGCGCCAGGCGGAGCAAGAGGAAACTGCCTTGAAACCAGAAGAAAATTGGATAAGTTCAGGTGTAGGTAGGGCTCCCCGCCTTCACCGCCCTCCCCCCGCAGGGTCGCAGCCGGGCACGTGTCGCAGCCGCGCGGACCCACGGGTCAAACCTGGCTCTTGAATTTTGCGCTTTAAGGAAATCTTGAAATAAACAGAACTCTGTTGGAAAAGCCATGACATATAGTCACATTGTCCGCGTGTGTTCTTTCCCGTTGGGCAGGAGGAGAGGTGAGTGCCGGGCTGGGGATGGAGCTGGGAGGTGAGCGGAGCAGAGCGGAGTGGGCTCCCGCGCTCGGCACAGCCTGCTCCTCCCCGCTAGACCTCATCCTGATGGGCTCCAGATGCTCTCCTCACCCGGACGATGATTCATGATCCGGGACTGACCAGTCCAAGGGAATCAGAGTGGCTTCACCCTCTTTACCTCCTGGCGGGATGTGGCCCCGTGCCTCAGTTTCCCCATCTGCAACACTCAGAGACCGGCACGGTGCTGGCAGGGCAGGTGCCCCAACAAAGCCACAGCGTGGTTGCAGGGGCCAGCCCTGATGGCACTTTGCAAGCTGTAGGAAGGCCCTGAGGAGTCTGGCTGTGGGGAAATTATAGAATCACAGAAGGGTTTGTGTTGGAAGGGACCTTGAAGATCATCCAGTCCCACACCCTGCCCTGGGCAGGGACACCTCCACCAGCCCAGGTTGCTCCAAGCCCCGTCCAACCTGGCCTTGAACACCTCCAGGGATGGGGCAGCCAC
>NW_009647245.1:79333-80646 GCF_000708025.1 Charadrius vociferus | reverse complement strand
GGGAAGGGAAGGGAAGGGAAGGGAAGGGAAGGGAAGGGAAGGGAAGGGAAGGGAAGGGAAGGGAAGGGAGCGGTGTATTTGTCAAGCCCAAGCAGAGAGGGAATAGCTCAGGAGTCCAGCAATGTTCACCACGCAGGAGGAAATGGCATCCAGCTCAGGAAATCCCCAGTGGGAATTCCATTCCTACTCTTCCCCAGGCAACTGGGACTGCTGGGGACGCAGTGCTGGGCGAGCTGGACCTGGGGGTGCACCCACCACGGCCGCCCTTCTCTCAGTTTTTACTGCCGCACACTGCCCAGGACATGTGCCAGCACAGGGGCAGGTGAAGGGAGGAACCAGTAAAAGCATTTTCAGATTAAACCTGGCCTCCCTGGGGGCTCCTCTGAGCCACAGAAGGGTTCCCCTCCCGCCCGCGCTGCCACTGTGCTTCCGCCCTGCGTCCCCTCCAGGGGACACCCGTACAGCCACAAGAATATGCTGCCAATGCACATTTTTCTTACTGAAGGGGAAAAAATACTGGCATGAAGAACAGATTAAACAAGAACATGTTAAATTTAGCCTGGTTAGGGAAGGGCAAAAGGCTCTTCGAGTGCTGGTGGGGATCCCGCCCTCACTGCTGCCCTCACTGCTGCCCTTGCCCAGGGTGCCGCGTTCCTGCACTCCGCTGGGGCCGTGCTGCGAGCAGCCTGGCCAAAGGGCTGGAAAACCCAACTCACTGCCCCGTGCCTGGCACCCTGACCCTCGCCGGGCTCGTCCCTTGGACCGGACACAGCCAGGGGCACACAGCACCGGGTCACTCATCAGTGCGGCCCCAGGGTGACGTCCAGACCTGCTGTGGCCGTAAAACGAAGCTTAGAAGTCCAGGGACCTGAAGGAAGAGGCTTTGGAGGCTGCAGCGAAATCTCATTCCCGGTGCCCAGGGTCCCCCGGGGGAGGAGACAGCCCCACACCTCTGCTCAGCGGCTTTCTCTTGCCCGAGCTCAAACCCTGCCCGAAGCGGGCTGCCCGGGGGTGCTGGGGAGCCCCCCACGCTGGGGGTCTGCAGTGACTCCGGACACCAGCAGCCAGTACATCTCCCCGCCGTCCCAGTGCCACCCCAGAGGGATGGCAGGTTGCAGACAGTTTCAGACAGGGGAATTTTTGCTACTGGGCCAGCACAAATATTTGCTTTAGTGTGCACTGGGGAGGGGGAGACGGGCAGAGGGGAGCAGCTGCTGGGGGCCGAAAACGTCCACAGGACAGGAATGACAGAAAAATGCAAGAGGAACGTGCTTTCCCTGCCGCATCCGTCGGGCGCCCGCCCTTCTGCTGGG
>NW_009647245.1:77083-78219 GCF_000708025.1 Charadrius vociferus | reverse complement strand
ATGCCACCGCGAAGCCCTTTCCGCCACGGTAGCCGGGGAAGCGTGCCGGCCCGTGGCGTTGGGGTGAGGTTGGGACAGCTCAGCAGCAGCCCGTCCCTCCGCCTGGCCTTTATTTTCCCGCACGCAGTGGGCATTTTCCAGGCGGCCGGCCAAGCACGCGTTTCACGCTGCGTCCCCGATTACCGGGGGCCGTTTCATTCCAGGCTCTCCGGGAAAGCGGGGACGCCAGGCTGCCAGAGCCGGTCCTCCCCTCCGTGCCGCTGCCCTTGCCTTGGATGCTTCACCCCCCTCCCGGGGCAGAGCACCGCCGTGGCCGTCCCCTCGCTGTGCTTTCCCTGTAGCTGCAGATCAGTGCGGAGCAGCTTTCGCTCAGGGTTTTGTGCGGTCGGGGAGAATGACAAGTTGTAGCCCGGGCGCCCCGTCTGCTCATCCCTCTCCTGGCAGCGAGCGGGGTTTGTTTTTGCCTGGACTGCTTTCATTTCCCATTCCAAGCGTTTCGGTTTGGCACAGGCTTCTGTGCCGGGTCAGAAGCGGGCAGCCTGTTTCGGACGAGCTTAAAATAAGCTTGTTTTGGAATTGTTTATAAAAGTTTATTTTAAAAGGCTTTGCGGGGCAGGGAGGGGGAGTGCTGTTCGAGCACGTCTTCCCCAGAAGCGCAGCGCGTTTCTCAGGCCCTTGGCACAACGTGTGGCTCTTCTGCTTTTTGCAAACCCCCTTGCAAGCGCTGTGTCGCTGCTCCGTCTGCGTGGAGCCCTGGGAAATGACTGCCGGACCCTCGCAGCGTGCTTCCCGCATGCAGGGAGTGAGCGGAGTGCTCAGCCGCGGCCTGGGAGATGCGCTGCTCTCGCAAACGCTGGTGGAGTAAATCAGTTATTGGGGTAAGAAGGGGCTCCCGCTGTCCCGTGCGTCGTCCGGTAGAGAAATGAGGGGACAAGAAGGTACCACAGTCACCCAAGCTGACCCGTGCACAGCACCGGTGTGGTGCCAAACCCTGCAGCATCGTCACCCTACGTGCTGGACCGGTGTCTCCCAGCGGAGGAGCTGGCCGTGACGGTGACCAGATGGTCCCTCGCCACCCGCGTCTGGCCGGCAGGTTGGCAATGCTCTTGGTGGCCACGGGAGCCCTGCATGCTGCC
>NW_009647245.1:74671-76568 GCF_000708025.1 Charadrius vociferus | reverse complement strand
CCCCCCTTCCCCCCTTCCCCCGCAGCGGAGGGGCCTGGGGGGGGGGGGAGTGTTGCATTTCTCCCCACACCCCACGGGGAGCACAGCCCCCCCTGCCCTCCTGCCTGCTCCCCATCCGTGCACCACCGCCGTTCCCGCAGCCGGCGAGATGCGGGACCCTCCGGCTTTACTGGACTCTCTACTTAGGGGAAGAACAAAACTCCGAGCGCTGTTTCAGTTGCTGTTTGTTTTTCTAAGAGCTCCGGCACCAGCCGGTCGCGGGGGAATGGTTCATGTCTCTGGAGGACGGGAGCCCCTCGCCAGCCCCCGGCACCCTGCTGCCGCGGGGAGGGCAGAGGCAGCCCGAGGCTGCGCGAGAACACACCGGGCTGTGGCACCGCGCAGAGTCCCTTGAGCGAGGAGCAAATGCTTAACCACACCCCGCCTGGGGTTTGGCGTTCTTTTTTCTCCTCATTTCCATTCCTTGAAGGCGATCCAATGACAAAAATCTCATTTCTCCTCTTTAACTGCGATAAAACCCCATTTTGCCCCCCGGGAGGTGCAGAGGGACATCACCCAGGACCAAACGCGCCCTGGTGTAGCCTTCACGCAGCCGGTGGGGTCCAGGTGATGTGTCTCAGCCGGTGTGACCAGGACAGTGACGGAGCAGGCCCTGGGAGCCGGCGAGTGCCATCCCTCCCAGGCAGGAGCCGACACCGGTGCTTTGCCGGCTGCAGCTACGATCTCCAGCTCAGGTCGGCACGTGGTGCTTTGCCCTTCCCAAGGATGGTCCTCGCGCCCCTTCAGCTCCCAGGTTTGGGCATCCTTTGCCTGGCCTCGCTTCCTCCCGGGCAGGTTAAAGGGATCCAAAAGCTGTGGGTCTCCTCGCCAGCAAGGGAAGCCCCATGGCTCAGGTCACCGCTGTGCAGCAGGACGTGTCCATCCGTCTGTCTGGAGGCCGTGAGCCAGTGGGAGCTGCCTTGTCTTCCACATCAGACGCTGGTGTAGCTGCGTTGCTGCCGGACGAAGGAACCGCACGGCGGAGGTCCGGGGGAGTGCTCAATCCGACGATCGTGGTGTTTCCAGTGGTTGTTTCCAGTGCGAGACGGCAGCCAAGGGCTGTCAGATTCCTCTGCTCTTATTCATCGGCAGTTGTGTGAGAGCGGGGCGGGTGCGCGCCTGTCCCCGGGGAGCTGGGCGCATCCTGCCCACCGGCAACGGCTCCGCGCTGCTGCCTCCCTCGGCGCGTGGCGGCGGGGATGCCGGCACTGGGCACGGGGGTCCCGCTGCAGCTGAGGGCAGAGCGGGGACCAGGGTCCCCATCCCGCTGCCCTCGGCATGGCCACGTGTCGGAGGGGTGGCGCTGGACCCGGCCATCCTGCCAGCACGGGGAGCTGAAGGTGGGGACCTCTTTGAAGCCCGGGAGAGTCCCTGGCGCTCTGGCTTGCCGGCTCTCATGCCGATCCCCGACCAGGACATGGCTCCGTGGGCACGGGTGGGGGACACAAGCCATCGCTCCCGGCTCAGCGCTCCCCCCTGGGGACCCAGCAGCTCTAGAAATAAATCTCAGCAAAGAAGAGGAGGGGGGCCCGGCGCCGAGAGCTATTTAAACCATCGTCCCCAAAGAGCTGTGGGGACGGTTCTCTGGAAGAAACCCTGGGCCGTGCTGGCAGGAGGAGCTGTTTACTGCTCTTGGCGAAGCATGGAGCGCTCATTGTCCTCTGACCTCCCATCCTTCGTCCTGAACCCAGCCATGGAGATGGGCAGAGCCGTCCGCCAGCCCTGCGCCCTGCGCCCTGTGCCCGGCCCTCTCCTCGCGGCAGGGTAAGGGCTGGCACAGGCGATTTCCCCTGGATCCCATCGCTGGTTTGAAAAAAAAAAAAAAAAAAGAAAAGAAAAAACAAAAACAACCCTTGCT
>NW_009647245.1:72479-73649 GCF_000708025.1 Charadrius vociferus | reverse complement strand
AAGGTGCGCTGCAGGCGCCGCGGAGGCTGGGAGGAGATCCCGTCCCCCCCTCGCAGCGGCTCCCCTGCGCCGCTGAAGCTCCGGCAAGGAAAGAGCAGCCCCGGCTGGGCTTTGCCACCCTCCGTGATTGCTATTCCCCCCCCAGCACACCCTGCCCGTGGGTGTGCGGTCCCTGCGGTGCCTGGACACACTTGGGGAGACATCCTCGGCACGTCTCGGGAGCTGGGGTTGAGTGTGGCATCACCAATTCGTTGCCACCACTCCTCTCCCTCCCTGCTGGGTTTTGCTGGGGCTGGGAGTCCTGCTTAGATGGACCTGAATCCCGCGTCCACAGGAGGCGTTTTCACCCTCGGGCGGCCTTCAGAAAGGATTTCCATGAGAGCTGACCTGCCTGGCGGTCCTTCCTCGGGAGCTGGGCTGTGGCCCCCTCAGGGGCAGCAGGTCCACGGGACCCCCATCACCCAGCGAGAAGCGCACGAGGCACGAGGGAAGGTGGCCACCGCTGTCCCCTCGCAGCCTCGCACATCCCCGGCGTTCACGTTTCCTCCTGCCTGGGCCAGTCCCGGCGGCATGCGCTTCGCAGAGAGCCTCCTGCAGCACCGGTGTCGCTGTGGTGGGGTGGGTCCTCCTCCGAAGCACTTACAGCATCGCATCGGCTGTGAATATGGCAGCGGTTACGGTGCACAGGAACATGGATTGGCTTCAACTATGTGTCTCCAAAGAAGCTTGCGTCATCTTAAAGCAGTGTGAAGGATGCGTTCACCTCCATGTGGAAGCGAGAGCTGGAGCTCGCTTTGGCGACCCGTTTTCCAGCTGCAGACATCTCCTCGATGCTCAGGGAAGGCAGAGGGGTGAGCACGCAGGTGGGACGGCTCCCGGGGCGCGCGTGCGGGTTGTGCGGGCAGCGAGGAGTGGCAGGGGGGCCATTTTGCTGCCTGGATTTCTGATAGCGCCCGATGGAGCATCCTGACTCGCAGGAGGACCTCCTGCTCTCAGCCGGTTGCTTTGTAAAGCGCCAGGAGCTGGTGGGGCTGCGTTCTGGGGAGGAGGTGACCCCCTGGGCCAGGCTGGAGGGCTCCTCTCTGCCTCGAGAGGATGCTCCTCGGTGGTGCTGGGTGCTGGACCCAGGGGTGATGCCACTGCAGATCGGCGGCCCCGCCCCCCCAGCGC
>NW_009647245.1:70308-71152 GCF_000708025.1 Charadrius vociferus | reverse complement strand
GCGCGGCTGGGCGCGTTGCAGGGGCTGGCGGCGGGTGGCAGCTCCGGCAGCCTTAGCGCAGCTGCCGGGCGGTGGGGGAGGCTGAGCGTGGTGGGCAGTACGGAGATTTTGAGTGGGTCGTTAGCCCTGCGAGTTAATCTAATGACAGCAGATCGAAGCAGCTGGGGGGGGAAGACGCTAATTGCCCCAGTTAACCAGGCAATGGCTGTTAGTGGCAATTTTCCTCCCTTCCCAGCACCGCGAGTCACCAGCGGCATCTGTACCGAGCAGCACGGCCCCGGCGTGAGCTGGGACCCTGCCTCAGTGTCCCCATGGCCAGGCAGGAGGATGGCGACAGCATCCCTGGCACGGGGCAAACACCATCCTCACGCATGTGCTTACGTGTCCGTAGGTGTCTGAGCGCACACGCGTGTGCCTGTCACAGAGGCGAGGGGATCCTGGGTGTGCAGCGGGTGTTGGGATCTGTGCTGTCAGCGCTCCACGCCGGCCGCTCTCGGCAGAGCTTCAGCCGGTCGGTGGCTCCCGTGGTCTCTGAAATCCCAAAGGAAAGGGGTTCCTGTGACTCACAGCAGGCACCGGCAAAGTTACCATCCCCCTGAGTGCCCGGGCACTGGAGGGGAGCGGTGCCCAGAGAGATGCTCACGGGTGCTCTTGCTGCGTCTGCTCCATGCACAGTGAAACCGAGGGGTCTCTGCTGGTGGGGGGTCAGTGCTGAGACAACCCCCACGCGCTTGCAGCATCCCTGCTCCAGCGCCCTTTGCCGTCCCTCGCAGCTTGCTTGCTGGCCCCAGTGCGCCGGAGGGGCAGGGGCTGCCCAGGCACCCCGCCGGGGGCCGGGGCTCTC
>NW_009647245.1:68929-69658 GCF_000708025.1 Charadrius vociferus | reverse complement strand
CCGGGTGAGCCGGAGCAGCGCGAGGGTCTCTGAGCTCCCCCAGAGCAGCTGGGGTGTCGCTAATGGGGAGGGGGTGATAGCCTGTGTTCATCCAGGGCGTTGCTTAGCCGGCTCTGCCCCCCAGCCCCGGGTTAGGGGTGATGCCTGGCTGTGGGAAAGCGTGTTGGCGCTGGGAAGGGGATGTGCTTGCTCCTAAAAATCCTCCAGACCTGCCTGCACCGTCTGGCCTGGAGGTGGCAGATCCATCTCGTACAGCGTACGTGACCCACGCGCGGGCGGTTCGTGGGTGCGCGTCAGCTCGTGCCCCGTGCAGCGTCGCTGGCACGCCGGGGTCGCCTGCACCCGAGCAGTTCATCCACGCACGCGACGCATTTCAGCCGCGCCAGGCTTGCCGCCGGGCATCCTCACCCCCCGCTCCCTCACTCGCAGCCACGCAGCGCCCCGGGCACAGCAGATCTCCTCGCGCACCGCCCCGTGGGCACACACAGCCTTCCCAAGGGTGCTCAAATCGCTGCCCGAGGGACGGGGCCGTACGCCCGGGGGCTGTTTGCTGGAGCTGGCACGCAGGCAGAAGCTGCCAGCTCATTTCCTGAAGTGGCAGAAAAAGGCTAACGGGGATTTTCTGCTGCAGCAGGCAGGACGGGCAGCAGGCGTGTGAAGCGCGGCTAATGCCCACCCAAACTGGCAGCGGGCCCCTGGGGACGAGAGCCGTCGGAGGGGGGCTGCCAG
>NW_009647245.1:66784-67667 GCF_000708025.1 Charadrius vociferus | reverse complement strand
CCCGCCTGCTCGCCCCCTTCGGGCTCCCACCCTCACCCGCTGAGTGATGGGGATGGTGGGACGGGGCCGGTTCGGCCCCTTGCCGCCTGTCATGCGAGGGCTCCCAGCACCGGGACGCACCGTGGTGACAGCGGGCAGAACCCCACGGGGGGGTGCGGTGCCCTCCGCTCCCCGGGCAGTGCCCGTGCCCAGCCCCAGGGCTGGATCTGTCCCTCCTCTTCCTCCCCACCCTCTCGGGCTGGGGCAGGGGCATCCCCGGGGACCCCATCCAGAGGAAGGTGCCCAGTGTGCCCCTGTGCTCCCCCCCGCCGCCGTGGGCAGAGGTGCTGGGGGATCCGGTGGCCGTGCGGGGGGAGATGCTCGAGGCACGGCTTGCACCCCATGTCTCCCATGGTGGGCTCATAAATGACACAAGCTAGTGATGGTGTCACGGCACACGGTGGCAGTCCAGGTCTGCGCTGGTTCTCTGGCACAGCTGTTTTGGGGTGCGTTCAGGTTTCCCGAGCCAGAGGAGGCTGGGGGCGGCTGGGGTGCGGGTGCAGGTTGTTGGGGTGATCAGGGCTGGGGTCCCTGTGTTCCCTGGACCTCTCCTCTGCGTGGGCAGCAGAGGCCTTGCAGCTTGTCCTCTGCTGGTGGCACGGTGGCCATCAGAGGACCCCGTTGCTGAGCCCACCCTGTGTTTTCCCTCCCCTGCGCAGCTGCGGGAGGTGGGGGGCAGAGCAGTGGTCCCAAGCCTGGAGAAGAGCCTGGCGGTGGCATGGCCATAAGCCAGCTGGGCACCGTGACGCCGAGCTCTGGGGCTGGGGCGTGCGGGGTTGGCATGCTGGCGCAGCCCTTTTCCCCCCAATATGTCCCCCACGTCCACGGCTTAATGCCGGGCTCC
>NW_009647245.1:64335-64987 GCF_000708025.1 Charadrius vociferus | reverse complement strand
TTTTCGTGCGCTGCGCGGATGCCGAGCTTCGGCGTGTAAGGGAGGCTCTGGCCTGGGACGGAGCGGCTGGGCTGAGCCAGCACCGAGCACCTCCAGCCCCTGGGCGCGCAGGGCTGCTGCTTGCTGGAGTCTGGGGCACGTCGAGCAAGTTTCCCACAACCTGAGAGTGTTTTTTCCCCCATCAGAGGGCTGTGGTGAGGTTTGGGCTGGGGGAAGAGAGACCCTAAGGGCAATAGTTGATCCAGGTCTGCAGCCCTCTCATGGAGGGTCCCCAAGTGCAGCTCAGCCTTGTGCAGATGTGGCACTGCCTGGGATGCTCAGTGCCGGGGACGGTGCCCCTGGAGGTGCTGCCACCCGGAGACCCCCCCATTTCTCCTAGCAGAGACCCCATCACACACAGGCCTGACTCTTGCGGCATCCCATAGCTCTCACACAGGCTTTCCCCACGGGGCAACAGCCCCAAGAGCTCCCCCCACACCCTCCTGTCTCCCACTGCACCAGTGCACGGCTCAAGCTGCTCTCGGAGCTGCCGTGCCCCCTGCCCGCTTGCCGCCGTCCAGCCCCTGCTCAGCCTCCCACCCCACAGGGCCGGTTCGGGTCTCCCACCCAGTCCAGCCCCATCACCCGAGGGGGCTGCCCAGCCCCAGGACCC
>NW_009647245.1:62021-62437 GCF_000708025.1 Charadrius vociferus | reverse complement strand
CGGGCCGCTGGCACGCCAGCGGGACCATGGCAGTGCGGGCAGCAGCGGGATCTGCCGGCCCTGGGAGAGACCTCGGGAAAATCGCTTAGTAGCTGCAAGAAAATGGGGAGTGATTGTCACAGCCCAAGTGACTGTCACAGCTTAATAATTAGCGGGCAGAGGGGGTGGAAGTACAGCTTGTCTCTGTCTAATTTTGCAGCCGCCGTTGTAGCAATGGTTGCAAAGGACTGAAATGGGGCAAAAGAGCTTCGGGTTGCACGGGGGATCGGGAGGGATGCCGATCCGGCAGGTCCTGAGGGATGAAGGATGCTGTGTGGGTCGGTACCCAGCACACGGCCCTCGGCGCCTGTCTCGCAGGGCAGGGGCGCTGGGCAGCGATGGGGCTGCTGCGCTGAGGGGCGGCGGGGTGCTGCTCT
>NW_009647245.1:60377-61006 GCF_000708025.1 Charadrius vociferus | reverse complement strand
GCGTCTGTCCTCGGCTGCCACTATAACCGCGGGATGGGGTCCCAGAAGAAGCACTGGCCACTGGGGCAGGTCTCCTCGCCCCCACATCTGTCAGAGCCACGTGCAAGGGGGGGAAAGGAACTCTGCTGGTATCTGCCGTCCTTTACCCATCCCATCATTTGGGTCTGCGGCGTCGCTGGGTGCCTGGCGCGGCGGTGCGTGGTCCCAGCCCCTGGCAGGGCACGTGCTCCCTGCGCTGCCCCGGTGACCCCAAAGCCGCTTCCCGAAGTAAGCCAGGGCTCGGGGCTGTGTTCCCGGCTCCCGGGGCGCCTCCGTCCTCCGGGGAAAGCGGGCTCGGCTTTACAAACCCCTGGGGCGCCGGGAAAGTGGTCCCCGAGGAGCCTTTGCTCGCGGCTTTTGGGAGGAGCCACAGCGAGAGGAAGCTCTGGGGGCTCTTGCAGCTTCCAGGGCAAAGTCAGGGGTGTTCAGAAAGGTCCCCACACACTTTTTTTAGCTAAGGAGTGTTGGGAGGCTGCGGGGAACAGGGAGCTCGGCCCAGCCGGGAGGCAGCGGCGGGCTGCGGGGGCTGATTCCCAGGTGAGGATACCGCCGGCCGCTCCAGCACGGATGCGCAGTCGCCGCCGTGCTCT
>NW_009647245.1:59520-59954 GCF_000708025.1 Charadrius vociferus | reverse complement strand
CGTCTTGGGCTGAGCCTCCGGGCACGGGTATGCGGAGGGTCTCGTCTCCGGAGGCCGTGCGATAGCCGTGGGGTCGGTGCTGCCCGGCAGTGCGGGGCTTGTCCCGCCTTTCCCAGCCTGGCCTCCACTGCGCTGTGTCCTCTGCCCTTTTAAGTCCTTGCTGCCCTTCCCCATCCCGTTGGGTACGTCCTTGTTCTCTGACAAAGCGAGAGGAGCACGGACACCCCCAGCCCGTGCATCCCACCGACCACTCCCGAGCCCCGCGGGGACCGATCCTGCCCGGCCCCGTGATGCTGTACCCTCCCGGCAGCTCTCGCTTGCTGGTGATGGCAGGAGTGGGGACCGCAGGAGCGTGGGTCAGCCCATGTCGCAGTCAGCCGGGGCTCGCTCTCGCTGCTCTCGCTGCTCTCGCTGCTCTCGCTGCCCTCCCCATT
>NW_009647245.1:56990-58608 GCF_000708025.1 Charadrius vociferus | reverse complement strand
CCTCCCCTGCCTGCCAAAACTCCCTGACAGGGTCCCGGCTCGCGTTGCCGGAGCTAAATGTACCCGGTGTGGCTTTTCACCGGTGGCTCCCACCTGCCGGGCTCGAGGGCAGTCACCAAACCAGCAGTGCCACAGCTCGCGGGGACTTTGACTGGTGTCAGCTGTTCCCCTGCCACCCTGCTGCCACCGCGGCAGGACACCCCACCGCAGGAGGTCCCCCAGCCTGTCTGTATGGGGGTGACGGCTGGCACTGTGTGTGGGGAGCACACGCGTCCCCTCCACTCCTGCCCCACACAAGCCATTAGGCAAAGGTCACGGACCACCTGGGATCTGGCTTTTATCTGTTTTACCAGATCTCATCACAGGGCCAGGTAGGCAGAGTGCCCCAGCACACTGTTGACTCTGAGCCCTACTGATGTGTAGGGACGTTATTGCCTGTTTTGCTGCTGTTTTCAATGCCCCACGGTCCTGCTGGGCACCTGCGCAGGAGCGCGCTGATGTGCTGTGTAGGGCAACATTGGGGTCCTGGCATGGGCACCCCCCTAAAAAGCTTCCATCCCCTCTGGCCTCAATCACCAGCAGGTCAAATGTCGGTAAGGATGTCCTCACCTCTCTGCGGGCTTGGAGGTGTGCCCACAAGGCGTGTAACGGAGGGACGGTGTCCCGGGGAGGGTCTGGATTTGGACAGGGCACAGTACATCGGCCGTCCTGACGAGGGCTCATGTTGAGTGGGAGCTTGCGGCAAGGTGGGCAGGTCTGCCCGGGGAGCAACGCTCCCTCCTGGCCTTGGGTTGGTGGATGTTTAGCGGAGTGTCGCTTTGGGATGTCGTTTGGACCTGAGCGGGCGTCCAGCCCCGGAGCTGCCGCACGTGCGGATGCCGCTCCGTGTGCCGGCGGGGGCGCTGGGAGCCCTTCACGGGGGGGTGAGGTTGGGACAGGAGGTGCTTTCTGCTGGCTCTGCCAGCTCCCGCTGTTTGCTCTTTTCTCTTCCTCTCTGCTCGTCGCAGAGCAGCGTGCGCTTTGGCTCCGTACCACAGGGAATGTCATCAAGCCGCACGCGCCGGGACCGAGCAGTCGCGGTGCCGGCAGCAGGCCGGGGCGCTTGCTCGAAGCCGTCAGCATATGTTGCCGGCACTGCGGCGCATTGGCTCCTGCCAGCGGGGTTTGGGTTGTTGTCGGGATCAGTCTCAGCCTCCGAGTTCGCGGTCCTCATCCTCCTGTGTGCTAGGACCAGCAGCGGCAGCTGGTTTGCCGCTGTGCCGATACCCGTTGCCATGGCTGGGCTGCTAATGGTGCATCGCCTGCTGCTGCCGTTACATCACTCCTGTGGTACCTCTGCATCGGCAGCGAGGGGCCGAGCGGCACCGTCTGCATTGCCGGCGCTGCCTGCGAGCTTGGAGTGAGCTTGAGAAGGAAAAGTTTGGCGGCGAGTTCGAGCGAGAGGCACCGTCTCACGGGAGCTTCGGCCTCAACTGAAACAAGTCGCGATGGCTCTGTCGAATATCTCCCTGTGGATTCGGGACGCCTGGGCAGTAGGTAAACAGGGATGCTGGCGTGGAGTGGGGGTGACTGGGGGAGATGCTCGCGGAGGGCACCTATTCTCTGCTCCGCAGCTGGG
>NW_009647245.1:54251-55159 GCF_000708025.1 Charadrius vociferus | reverse complement strand
GTGGGGCCGGTGCTTGGGGTGGAGGGGGCGACAGTGGATCCCCCACCTCGCCAAAGAGAGTGGGCTGGAGGGGTCTGCAGAGGTGAACGTGTGGTCCCTGCCCTCGCCGTGCCCCCAGCTCCCCGCAGCCCTGGAGGTTGGGTTTTTGGGGAGATGCCCCGACCGTGCCCCGTGCCCAGCCACGCTCCCAGCTCCCATCCTGGGGACGATGGGTACACGGGGCGAGCCAGAGGCCAGGGCACGGGGCTCCTTCTGCCAGGACCCCCAGCCCCTCTGGGCATGGCCGCCCAGCAGGCGCCAAACTGGGAGGCGAGAGGAGGAAAAGCCCCGTCCCTGTGTGGGAAAAAGGGGAAACTGCATCCCTGGCTGCGTGGCGCTGCCCTCCGGGCTGGGGCTCTGCTGCCGGGCGAAGCCTCAGCTCAGTGTGGTTTACACACACACACGCCCCGACACCTCTTGGTTGATATGGAAACGAGTCAAATTATTTAAAGGAGAAAAGAAAGAAAAAAAAAAAAAAAAGAAAGAAAAAAAGCCTGGTGTTAAGGCACGTCGTTATGGTAACACAAATTATAAAAGTAACTAGGCTAGGGACGTGGCACCTTGCTTTCGGGTGCTGGGCGTTGTGCAGGCTCTGCCGCTCCATCAGCCGGAGCTGGGGGAAGGGTGCGCAGGGTGGCCCCCGCGCGCAGCAGGGGTGATGCTCGGGGTGCTGCGCCGGGTGAGCCGGGGCACGGCTGCCCAAACGCCGCGGGGAGAGCGGGACGTGGCTCGTGCAGGGGGTGCCGGGGAGCCCGGCCCCATTTCTGGGCCATTACCCTTCAGCCAGGCAAGCGAGGTTGCTGTCTCGGCTGGGGGCTGGCATGAAGTGGGGTGCCCCCGCCAGAGGCGGGCGCGTGTTCGGCTGGGTG
>NW_009647245.1:53009-53891 GCF_000708025.1 Charadrius vociferus | reverse complement strand
CGAGCGAGAGCATCCTGGCTACCAAACAGGGCGAAGGGACGTCAGACCCTGTGCCCTGGGGGTGACAGCCAGTCCAGTGGGTGACACCAGGCGCAGGACCTCGCACAGCACATGGTGCCGACAGCAGCCGTCCCTCTGCCCACGCCAGGGGCCTCTGGAGAAGGGTTAGCCCTAAATCCCCAGGGATGGGGCCCTGGTCATCCGCGAGCCCCCTGTTTAAAGCTCACAAACCCTCTCTCTGCCTTCACCGCCCGGGTCGGGGCTTGGATGCGCGCGGCAGGCAGCGTGCCGGCAGCGGCCCTCCCCTGGCTCTGGCACAAAACCGCGCTGGGTAGGAAACCCACATCCGCCGGGGACCAGCGCTGCTCTGGAGCGGAGGTGCCGGGGCTGCAGGGGTTCCCATGGCAAAGCCTGTTTGCTGAAGTGCTGCTCAGCTCCCAGCACGGCCAGCTCCCCGGTGAGCCCAAATCCTTCTCCCGGAGACTTTTCCACCTGTACGGCTGTTTCAGAGGGTCTGGGCAAGTGTCTGGTGCATCCCCACAGAGGTTTCCTTCCCAGGAGACCTTTGCAGTTCGTCCACCGCCGGGGCAGGGCGCGTTAACCTCGCCGAGCAGGATGAAACCAGTGTGATGAAAGACATTGTGTCCCCTTCGCTCCTCCTTTTCGGTTGCAACTTCTGCTCTTCTGCAGGCAGGAGGTTGCTTCACCGGAGCGCACGGCGTTGCACCCGAGAGCAGCCGGGCAATCACCCGGGGCAACAGGGCTCGCTTCCTTCCCCAATTTCACCCTGCTCCCTGCCTGGTTTGTCCCGGCAGCCCGTGGTGGTGGTGATGGGGTCTGGTCCCAGCTGGCAGCAGCCTGCGTGGGTGGTTTTGCCCGGGT
>NW_009647245.1:52226-52604 GCF_000708025.1 Charadrius vociferus | reverse complement strand
CCCACCGGCCCCACCGCGGCACGGTTCTGCCCACGGGGGCCTTGGAGCCCCGGCCGCCGCGCTGTCTAACCGGATCAGTGTGGCTGTTGATTTTGTTTCCTTCCAATTTCTTAACCAAGCCGTCACGCGGCCTCGGCCGGGATGCTTTGCAGGCATCGATTAGATCAGCAGCCCGGCCTTCCCCCGGCTTGTAATCTCATTAAGTCAGCCTGAGCAGCCCTGGTTTCCACCAGGCCATAACAACCGGCATTAATTAGCTCAACAATTACAGGATGGGGAGACACTGAGTTCCCTCCTGGCTGTCCCTGGCAGGGCTCTGCCTCCCCGTGGGACCCACCGCGGCCCCACCCAGCCCCCGGGAGGAGCGGGGGGGGCCGG
>NW_009647245.1:50689-51350 GCF_000708025.1 Charadrius vociferus | reverse complement strand
GGCCAGGCGGGCGCTGGGGGGCAGAGCAGGGGACAGCAGGGCCACGCTGGCGTCCGTCATTCCCAGCCGTCCGTCCCGCCATCCACAACTTCGTGTGTCTGATCCACCGGCCACGCTGACATCCGCTCTCGTTCCCACTGTGCTGCCCAGCCAGCCGGTTCTGTTCACCTTGGCTCTCACCGCACTCCATACGGCCAGCCTGTCTCGCCTGTCTGTCCGTCCGTCCGTCCATCCTCACAGGGCTGTAGGCACGAGGGCTGTGCTCTGCGCCCAGGTCGGAGCCTGGGGCCGGTGGCTGGGCAAGGTGCCCCGTCTCAGGGCCAAAGATGTCTTTCCGCCCTTCCCCTCCGCGATGGAGAGCCGTGCCGGGAGCACGCCGGTCCCCCTCCCCACCCTGCTGCTCCTCATGTCCATGGCCGCGGTGTGGCTCAGCACCGCTGGCCCCCTTAACGACGAAGCCCTGTGGTGCAGGGTCTGGCCTCACCAGCGCAGAGCAGAGCCTGTCGCGCCGCGCGGGGCCGGTCTCCGCAGCCTTCCGTGCCTCCCACCTCCATCTGCAGCATCTCTGTCTTCCCATCGGCCGGCGGCGCCCGCCGTGCCTCCATCTGCCCCGCGGCTCAACCCGCATGGCTCACCCCCCTCCTGCCCTCCCACACGCCCG
>NW_009647245.1:47971-50111 GCF_000708025.1 Charadrius vociferus | reverse complement strand
CGATCCCTGCTTGTGGCTCTGCCGGGCCTGGCGAGCTGGCCCGTGCCGGCGTGCCGAGGGCGCTCACGTGGCTGAGGGTGCCTGCAGCACTCCCGGCACGGCCAGGGACTGGTGTTGGACCCCATGGGGACAGCAGCCATCCCCGCTCGGGGGCCTTTTCGTGCCATCCCCTAGGGAAGGTGTAGAGGAACCAGAGCCAGGCTCTTCCCGGAGGCAGGTAGGGACAGGAGGAGGAGAAGCTGTGGCACCAGCGGCACTAGGGGGAATTGTCACTGCGTAGGAGGAAGGTTTTTCCCCGTGACAGTGGTGAAACCTCCAAAAGGTTGTCACGGCTCCTCCCTTGGAAGTGGTCAGACCTCAACCCGCAGTTCTGGTCTGCTGGGTGTGCTCCGAGTGGGGTCCCCAGGTCCTGCCCCATCCAGGTTCTTCTGAGACGAGGCGGCACTGTGAGCCATCACGTCCCTCCCTGACCCAGGTGGCGATGCCTTGCTCTGCTCTTCCTGGTCCCCATCTGTGTCCCCACTACGGGGCAGCATTGGGGCAGCACTTTGGTCACCATGGGGCCGATGTCTCCATAGATAGAGACTCCTGCCGTGGCTGCTAAGTTGTTCATGGCATGTCCCAGCCAACAGACGGAGGGTTAACACAGGCCAGGGACTGTCCCCACTTGGGTTATGGCCATGCCAGTACACGGGGTAGGAGAGCATCTGGTAAGAAGGTGTCAACCCGTCCCCTCCGGTCCACCCAGACATGTTTCGTGCCTGGGCAGAGATGCAGCCCCAGAGATTGGCCACACGGTGGGACCAGCCCTGGCCCCATGGCACACGGGGCAGGACCATGCCACCGACCTGCTGGCAGGGAGAGAAGCGTGACCACGCTCACCCGGGCTGTGTCTCTCCTCGCAGGCGGCGCCAACGGCCCCACATTCAACACACACGCGCCCATCGCCGAGTCCCTCTCGTCCCCGAGGCCACGAGGGGGGTAAAGGTGCCCCAGGAGATCAGCCCCCGCCAGCCCCTCTCTGCCCCACTGAGGAAGACCTTCAGCGACCTCGGGGCCCGCTGCTGTCCTCCACCTGCCGCCATGGACGGCACGGCCACCCCCTGCGCTGGCGCCTGCAACGGGCCACAGGGCGCCCCCTTCTCCCCACCCTGGAGCACCCTGAGCTACGCAAGCCCCCCCAGCCCCACCGCTGGCCAGGGCAAGGGGGCCACCTGCACCTCACCAGGCGGTTCCATCCCGTCGCCCAGCCCCAGCTCGCCCGCTGCTGCCCCCTCCTTCTTCATCGCCACCGAGGAGCACGTGGGCAGCAACGGGCCCAGCTCCTTCTCCAGCGCGGTGCCCGAGTCCCCCACCACCTCCGGGGGTGGCCAGAGGTGCGCGAGCCGAGAAGCCAAGGTGAACCTCTTGCCGGGAAGCCAAGATGAGCCAGAGCCGGTGGTGGAACCATCGCGGCTGGGGGTGGAGCGGGCAGGGTGCCGGTTCCGCGAGCGGTCGCTGTCGGTGCCCACTGACTCGGGCTCTCTCTGCTCTGTGGACATCGCATACGCTGAGACCCGGCGCGGCAGTGCCAACTATGCCCTGGGCTACCCCAGCGCCAGCTCTGAGGGCAGCACCAGCACCGACAACGTCTCCCTGGGGCTGGAGCAGGAGGGCCAGCGGCGGCGGCGCTCCAAGAGCATCTCCCTCAAGAAGGCGAAGAAGAAGCCCTCTCCGCCCACGCGCAGCGTCTCTCTGATCAAAGAGGGCAAGACAGGACCTTGTACTGCCAGGGCATTAGCTTTAAACACCAACCTAGCACCAGCTTAAACTTATCTAACAGATCTTCTGAAAGCACTTTAGGAGTATTAAGGTCTGCTCTCAATGCAAGGAGAAGAAAAGAAAAGAAAGCAACCCCCACCAGTGGCATCTCACGGACTGGAAGACCGGGGATCCCTACCGGTCCCTCTCCAGCTCGAGCACGGCCACAGGGACCACGGCCATCGAGTGCGCCAAGGCACGGGGCAGCTCCGAGTCCCTCACGTCCCCCTCCATCTCCAGGGCCACGACACCCTCCCAGCTCTCCGCCGAGGCGGACCTCAAGACCTCCTCCCCAGGCAGGCCCACAGGGCTGATGTCCCCATCCAGCGGGTACTCCAGC
>NW_009647245.1:45676-47606 GCF_000708025.1 Charadrius vociferus | reverse complement strand
CAAGGTGCCACCGCCAGTGCCCAAAAAACCCAGTGTGCTCTACCTGCCACTCGCCCCAGCCCCAGCCCAGCTGGGAGCCGGCATGGGGGACCAGGCGCCCACCCCCAGCCCCATCATCACGCTGGACGTTGACCCTGCCTGCTGCAACCCCGACGCTGAGGACCCACCGTCCCCAGAGGCCATGGGCACAGGACAAGCTGGTGACCCTGCCACAGAGCAAGGTGAGGGTCTCCCGCTCCTATGGTGGGTTTCACCCCAAGCTTAGGGGTCCCCCCTGTGCCCACACAGTGTGGTCATGGCTGCCTTCTCCTCCCCGCCCACAGGCAGCTCGGCGGAGGCCAGCACGGAGGAGAAGAGCTTCGCCAGCGACAAGACAGCCGACTCCATCGCGGAGGAGGACGACGACGTGTTCGTGACGTCCCGCACCACAGAGGATCTCTTCACCGTGATCCACAGGTAGGGCTGGTGCGTGGCACTGGGTGGGCAGAGCCCCCCGCACCTCCTGCATCCTGCTGCTGTCACAGTGTCGGAGTGTCCCCCAGTGTCACAGTGTCCCCCTCGCCACGACACCTTCAATTTTCAACACGGGGGATGATGCTCACACTTGGGGATGACCCGGCTGTTGCTGCCTCAAGCGCTTCACAGTTTAGCGCCCTGAGCGTGTGGCCAGGTTGGGTCACCAGCTTGCAGGGGGGGTGGTCCACTGCTCCACCAGCCTCGGGGCAGGTTGGACCTAGCTGCCAGGAGAGCGTTTGCCGGCAGCTAGGTGCATCGCCTGCCGTGCACAGGTTGTCTTCGTGCCCCGGCAGAGCAGGCACAGCCACTGCTGGGCAGGCAGCGTGCTCCTTGCTGTAGGAGCTTGCCCCATCCAGAGGGATGGCGGCTCCCGCCCAGGGCTGCTCCCACCACGTGTCTCTTTGGTGCCTAGGTCGAAGAGGAAGGTCTTGGGGCGGAAGGAGCCTGGTGACACCTTTGGCAGCCGGCCCAACTCCCCCTCGCCCGTAAAGACGTCGGGCTCCCCGACCAGCGAGTCCCCCGCAGCAGCGGGCAGCAGTGGGAAGTCTTCCAGCAGGAACGAAGACTTTAAAGCCTTGCTCCAGAAGAAGAGCAGCAAAACCAGCCCCGGTACCCGGCCATCTGCCGCTGAACTGCTCAAGACCACAAACCCGCTGGCTCGGAGGGTGATGACGGAGTTTGCCCCTGAGCTAGACGGTGCAAACAGCCCCAAAAGCCAGCCCTAACCTTGCGTGGTCCCTTCTGGCCATGAAGGGCTGGAGATGGCTGCAGAGGGAGGATTGCTGCAGAAGGGGTGTCCTGGCTGCCCGGGTGAGCCCGCGAGATCCACCGGGGGTTTTCTTCTGCTTTTGTTTCTTCCTTGGAGAGCCGCCGGCTGAGATGCAGCGCTGGGAGCCCGAGGCCCCGTGTCTCTGGCCCTTTCCGGGAGGGAAGAGGCGGCACCGCAGCTGGGACTGTCCCCGGCTGAGCTGGCTCCTGGGACCGAAGGCACCTGCTCGGGAAGCAGAGCAGGACTGCAGCCCCCGGCGTCGCTCAGCGCCCGCAGCGAAGCTAGCTTGAAACTGTTTGATCACTCCGGCATGTGGTACTTTAAATGGCTTTTCTAATGCACAGTGGTGGTGATGTTTTATTCTCTTTCATTTGACACTGTACCTTGAGTTTCCCAGGCAAAGATCCCAGGTTTGAGTTCGGCTGGATACACGGAGACGTACTTTGGGAAGACGTAAGGGGGCCAGCTGGAATTGAGGTTGCTTTTGAAGAGCCACAAGCGGTTCCCCCTTGTCGTCCTGAGCATCCTCCCCCACCGCACGGGGAACAGGCACCCCGGCGCCCGCAGCCAGCGCGACGACCTCAAGCCACAACCCAGCCCCTCAAAAGCCCCCAAAATGCTGCATTTCAGAGCTCCTCAGCTCTC